>NC_053140.1:48654159-48966026 GCF_016808335.1 Panicum virgatum | reverse complement strand
GTTCCTCAGAATGTGGAACCGAAGTAGAACCGAAATTTCTCGGTTCCGGTTTTTTCGATTCCGGTACTTGGTTCTTTTCGGTTCGGTACTCGGTTCTCGGTTATATTTGCCCAGCCCGACCTATTGCACGGCGGCGTTGGGCAAAGCAGCAGTCAAGAGTGAAGCAGAAGACTCCGACACTCCTGCGAAATATCCCCAATTGGAAGGGGAGCGTGGCATCTCGCTCTCGCCACCTAGCGTATGCAATTGCTCCCGCACATGTCATAAACTACTTCATTTTTTATCCCACCCACCCGTCGCCCTCCCCTAGGGTTTCAAAAACCGGACGGAAACCGCCGGTTTTCGGATTTTTTTCCTGTTTCCGGTCCGGTCCGGGATAGTAAACCGGGTCCGGTTTTTTTATATTTTATGTTTCTAAATCCAAAAATACAAAAGTTATTTTTTTGCTACTGTTCCGGTTTTGAACAGTAGCACCGGTTTTTGAAACCCTGCCCTCCCCTCCCCTCCCTCCCTCCCTCCCTCCTATCTCCTTGCGTCGGCGCCCCTCCTCGCGACCCGAATTCGGCCTTTGCCGCCGGCGCCTCCCTCTCCCCCTCTCCCTCTGTTGCAGCGCGGGGCGGGGAGCTCGGATCGAGCTCGCGCGCGCCGCTGTTGGGCGGGGATGGCGGCACGACTGGGTCGCACGATCGGGCCTCGCGATGGCGGCTTCCGCCTCCCGATGGCTGCGGCGCGGCGGCGGCGGCTCCTCGCCGTGGAGCAGGAGCAGGGAATAAGGAGGAGCAGGGGCCCCAGGCAAGCAGGAGTCGTCGTGGAGCTTCCTGACGTGGCGATGGTGGAGGAGCAGATGGCTCGGCGAGGCGCGGACGGGGCACGGAGGTCGGGTTCTGCGACGGTCGGACGCGCCGTGGCGCTCCGAGCTCCGGCGGCACCAGATCCGAGCACTTCGAGCCCCGTGTTGGCGGGCGGCTCGGAGGAGCAGGGCTCATGGCGACGCGGTCTCGACGTCGACCTTCCTCTCCAGAGTGTAGTGGACTCCGGCGCAGCCACCCTCTCCGGGTATGGCCGCGGAGGAGGTCGAGGTGGTTGGAGCGGGCGCCGGGCCCTGCGCCACGTTGCCAATGGCGGACGTCCTGCACCGTGCTGGGAATTGCGGAAACGCTATCATTGGCTATTTTATCGTCCGTTTTCCACTACTCCGTTGCGGCATAGAAAACGCTAAACACATACTGCAGTATGGCGTAGCGTTTGGCTTATAGGAGCCACACCGGGCAGGCTCAGTGCCGGCTCACACCCAGGGTTTCTCTTATCGACCGGTCCGGCCAAACCGGCCGGGTCCGGTACCGGTATACCAGACCGGTTTGGCCGGAAACCGGTCGGTACCGGTCGAAGTCAAATTTGAATTCAAAATTCGCAGTGCAAACGGTTCCGACCGGTATACCATTCGGTTTGACCGGTTTACCGGCCGGTTTGACTGGTAACCAGCCAAATTCAATGTTTTTTTGTTTAAATTCAAATGCCCGCAAAGTATACTAAATGAATGTTTGTATAACATGTTTTAGTCTAAATGAACCCTCCAATTCTTTTTGTACTACTTTTACATTGTATTTGTATACTTTTGTATGCATGTTTTTTTTTTAACTTCAAATCCCCGCAAACTATACTAAATGAACGAATTTTTGAGAAAATTTGACACCATTAAATTCGTTGCACCTTGAAGTATTTTTAGGATTTTTTAGAATTTTTCATTTTTTAAATTTAAATTTGAATTTTGAATTTGGGCCGGTTTGGTACCGGGCTGGACCGGTTTGACCGGTAACCGGTCAAACCGGACCGGTTCCCACCGGTTAGGTGAATCCTGCTCACACCTACTCCCTCCGTCCCTGTCGCTAGGAATTGTGAGGCAAACACGCTTTCGGAGCAGTGATGGAACTGAAGGGGCTTAACAACGTAATTTTATTTTAAGTACCTTTCAATTCACAACAAAAGTATGCAATATCATTCGGTACCTCGAAAGTCCACAATCTGTTCTGATCTCTAGTCCCGGAGGCTGCTCACTGGTCACACCTCATCGGTGTCTTGGCGGAGGGCGTCAGGCAGCCGCCGGAGGCAAGGAGGCAGGCGGCTCCAGCCGAGATGGAAAACGCTTCACCTGCCAACCGAGAGTTTAGCTTTGCAAATACGCTGAAGCGCCGTGGTTACAAATGCCGAATACCGTACCTTTTCTATTCTATAGCTGGGCAGGCAGGGATCGGTAGGGCAGATCACCAGAGATTAGACTCCACTTGACAGCCAGCCCGATAATTTTATTGTGCACGTTCTCCTCCTGACAGCCAGCCCATAATTTATTGTGCACGCTCTGGGCTGCAGGCTGCAGCCCTCAAGAATAATTAAGAGTTAACCAGATATTCTCTGCTGGGGTCTTGCTCGGTCCATGGCCTGCAGCATTGCTCTGTGCTGCGATGCAGAGGCAGGCTTCGCTGCTTCAGCGGTGGTTCAGAGAATGCATGCACCTGCACCATTTTCCCCGAGACGATTTTTTCAGATGATAATTGAACAGAGCCCCCAGTCGGGCCCTAACCTGATGCAAACCAGACCCCAGCTGACAAGGCAGCCGTATCACTGCTCCTGCCAAGGCGTGGGCCGTGATTATGAGCTTGATTAAGGTGCATGAACCTGATTAGGAGGGGCATGAACTTAATCTAGACGGGGAGGTTGAGACTTGAGATGTGATGACGACGGAAACTGTTCCCTTGCCGTTTCAGAAGCAAGGTTCAGAGGATCTGATTTGTTGCGGCCAGGGGGAAGGAACAAGGCCTGGGCTCGTGGCCCAGTAGCGCCCCTTCGTCCCACCACCAAAAAAGGGCTGGCCCGGTCTTTTGCTGGGTTATACAGCATCCATCCATTCCGTTCTGGCGTGTGGTGCAACGCTGGAGGCCCACACGGGTCCCCGATCGCACGAAACATGAAGAGGCCCAAGTGGCTAGCCTGATCATGTGGTCGTCGTGGCCCATCTGGAAGAAGAAGCAGCAGCAGTGGACTGGCTGGCGCCCGATCGGACCTCCGGCAGCTGCGTTTGCGCCAGAGTAGAACACGGTGGTTGTACGTGTGCAATGAAAATTTTGAAATAATGAGTGCATGCATCATCATCCATCGACCATGGATCGCCGCTGCTGATTCAGGTGCGCTGGTGATCTGGATTTGGGCGCCAGCGCACGCACATCGAACCGCGCAAGCATCATGCACGGCAGGCACGGGTCCAAGCATGTGGATTTTGGATCCGGTCTGCTCTTTTCGCGTTGCGCCAGGTGCACAAGCTTCGGATTGGCAACGGCGCCAATGTCCAAACGCGCGAGACGGCACACGGCGGCACAAGCTGCCGCCGGGCCCGGGCCCAGCGGCTTCGCGGAGATCCGTGGCTCATGCGGCGCCGGCGACGGCGAGAGGAGAAAATATACTGCTCGCTACCCAAAAATGCTGAAAACGGTATGGCAACAGTGGCTCATTAATTGTGGATGTAATAAGACCAGCATGTCACAGGCCCCGCGCTACCCCACTAGCCCCCGGCCCCGTCGCGCTCCTACAGCAGCTGCTACTGCAAGTGCCATGCCAGGGCAGCGGGCCAGCGGCAGTAAGTCCCCGTGGCCCCGTCCGAATCCATCCGAAACTCTTCGAGGCACAGGGGGGCCCCTCTCCCTAGCCGGCCCGCCCGCCCCGCCCGCCGGCCGAATCACGAGTTCACGACGCGGCCAGAGCCAGCCGTCATCAAGAAAACCTTGTAGCAATAGCCCCGCTCGGCAGCGCCGCCTCCCATCCCATACAACAGAATACCACCGCTCGAGTCGATCCGGGCGTGTCCTATGGCCGCCGCGCGCGCTGCACGCCTGCACGCCCGCGCACCGCTGGTGCCGGGTCGTGGCCATGGAATACAAAACCGTTCGATAATCACAATTATCGGTGAAATTTATCGTTACCGATGATAGCTGAAAACGTAAACCGACTGGAATTTCGATGGATTTCAATATAAAATTCAAAAGTTTAAAAAAATTCATAAAAAGTAGAGAATTTATTTTTATAAAAAACTAGTCCTTCTCTTGATTCCAGAGTGTTGTCACATGTTGAAAGCAATAATTGTTTGCTTAGGGAAAAAATATTTTTATCTAACTACCCACGTTACCATCCACTAACCCGTTAACATGTTAATTCTTTCACCACTCATATTTGTCAGTGGCCTCATGAGGACCACAACCACTCTCTCTCCCAGGCCCCAGCTCACTTTTCCCAACCTGCCTGTCCCTTTCCTCACACGCGCAAGCACAAAGCAAGAGAGTGGGCGATTTCAGCTCCGTTCACCGATTTTCGTGCGATTAAGGCCGATAATCGATATATATGCATCGATTATCGATGATGCTGCAGCTCGGAGCGAGGGAGCTGTGATCGTGGCATCGATAATCAAGGTAAATCGTTGATTATCGATTTGTATTGGATGATTTTCAGTTCAGGTCACCTTCTTTTGTATTTCTACTCACCGATTTGGCCAAATATACTACATTGGTATACAATATTCCTTGGATGGTTGGTTGTATCACAGATCTAAAATCTAGGCTACAGTTTTAGATATTAGTCCCGGAGAAAAGTTTATTGTTGTACAATATGCTATGTTAAATAGGAAAACAAGGTGCATGCATTTACTTTATATTGTATGCCTAAATGGTACAAATTAAGAGTGAGTATCATTTATTCGTAGCAAAATTTTGACACAGACATGGTTCGATTTCCCTCTTGCAAGTGAATGTCTGATAATCAGGACTTAGTTTGGGAACATGGAGAGAAGATTGGCATTGGCTTCAAGTGCAAGTATTGTCGTGTTGAAAATGGTGGAGGGGCAACACGGCTAAATGAGCATTTGGCACACCGAGAGAAGAATGTGAGGTATTGTCCCAATGTTCCTAAAGAAGTGAAGGAGTACTTCGGGCTTCAGATTGACAATAACAAGCAAAGAACGAAAGCAAGACATCGTCGAAAGCTAAGAGAAGATGAAGCAGCTAGAACCGAATATGTGGACTTAGAGACTGAGAATGACGACCATGATTTGGAAGCTGCTCTCTGACAGTCGAGAGAAGAGCATGAGTATAGAGAGAGGGCTGGTCAACGATATGAGAGAGGTGGTGGTTCCAGATCGGGGCAAGCGAGAGGTACGCTCCCATCTATG
Organism: Panicum virgatum; assembly: GCF_016808335.1. NCBI lineage: Eukaryota > Viridiplantae > Streptophyta > Magnoliopsida > Poales > Poaceae > Panicum > Panicum virgatum. The sequence continues at coordinate 48,960,817 of NC_053140.1, read as the reverse complement.
CTCACTAGGAGCAAGACACAAGTGTCAGACCGTGTGAGGGACTACAATCTTGCTTCTGCCTCTGGCCCAAGACAACCACGAATTGATACATGCCCATGGACGGAAAAGGGGTGAGGGGCCAAGAGCAAGATTGGAAGAGCGTGGGCGAAGTTTTGACATGCGACTGGTATACCTGGCAAGAAATTAGATGACCCTTACTTTAGGACCCTTACTATATGGGTATACCTGGTCCTACCCATATCCATACCCACAACCATGCACATATCCGTACCCACAGCCATATTCACACCCACCACCATATCCAAGCCATTTCATTCAACTATCGGTACATCTTGGCATGAGCACTAGTGGTCAGATTGGTGAATTATAGGTATGTATGTACCTATATTACAATTTTATCATTATGTGTTCCCCTCTTATTTGAGTTCATTTCAATATTTAGGAATATTATTATGGATATCACACGTACCAGCAAGAAAAGACCGAAGAATGATTAAATTGATATGCCGAATGCCTTCATATATGGACTATGTGCTTGCTAGTTTGTATATGGCTTGTATACACTATGTACTCTTGTTTTATATGCATTATGAGGTTTGTATGAACTATGCACTCTTTTGTTTATGTGAACTATGAAGTTTATATGGACTATGCACTTTGTGGTTTGTATACATGTGCAAATTCATGTGCTTTATGCAATTTCATAGGCAAAATATGTAAACATGTTTATTTCTTAAGCAATTCCATATGCCAAATTATGCATATATGTGTAATTTATCTAATATAATACAATACATAACCTAAAAAACTAAATGCTATCAAACCTTTATATTTTTTCCACTGCCAAAACATATTTTCAGTAGGCGAAACAATAAATTGTTCGGTTTGCATCGATTATCGACGATAAAATATCGATTTTCGTTTTTTTGAATTTGGGTCTCTTTACCGACGGTTTTGACGATTTTTCACCGATTTTCAACCGAGTATTATTACCGGAGGACACTGATTAATGCTGTATTGCTGGTAATGTAATCCTTCGTGCCGCCGGCCATGCCACCAGCGGTAAAAGTAGTACGTTCGCGAATTGAAAGCCGCGTGGTTTCGAGCGTTTGACCGCACGGGCACGGGCACGGGCACGGGCAGGGCGGGGCAGGGGGCAGCAGCGCGCGGGTGCAGGGATTGTGCTGGCACCACCACTCCACCAGAGCCGCCACATGCGCGTGCCCGGTCGCCGCAGTTGCCTATTGGCCATTTGGCCTTGGCCGGGGCCGAGAAGGCGTGGCCAGCGGCCAGGCAGCGCGTCGCTGTCCGGGTCCAGTCCAGGCTCGAGGTTTCTGTGCTTCTGTCCGATCCCGGAGGCCGCGGCTCCCCCGCCTCTCCTCCCCGCAGGCACCCCGTCCCCTCCGGTTCTCGATCGGTCGAGGGGGAGCCGTACGATGCGTTGCAGCACGTACGTAACGCCGATGGTGCTGCGCGCCTACAAGTATTATTGCAGGGGTGCCATCAGCTAGATCGGCATATACGTGCGCGGGTTACAGTCACAGTGCGTGGCAAGTGGCAACGACATCAAGTGCTGCGTCGAGAGAAGCAATAAAAGAGGAGGGCGCTTTAAAGGAGCCCATTAAGCTCCAACAGAGATGTTACCATGGCCTTGTTTGGTTTGTGCTCCAATTGTAGCGCTAGTGAATAGTAACAACTTTGACCGCTAATTACGGTGTCAAACAAAGCCAGTTTACAAAACCAACTTCAGAACCCCTGCGCTAGTGGCCCTGAAGAATCTAATGAGGCCTTTGACCGGGCGATTAGAGAATGATTACTGTATCATCACTGTAGCAAATCATCGATTAATTACCGCAATTAGATTCGTCGCGAAAAATTACACCCATCCCTAAAAAAGTTTTGCAAATAAACTTCATTTAGTACTTCATGCATGCGAGATTTTTTTTTCAGGATGCGTGCGTGCTAGTTTTCTAGCATACCCAAACAAGGCCGAAAAGCTCGCAGGGAAGTCCACTGGCCGAAAGTGATCGGGGCCGCGTTGGTGAGAGGCAAACAGGAGGTCCACATAGGCGCACACAGATCCTTCCATTTACAGTGCTTTACACCACGATACACGCACTACCGGCCCCAAGTACAGAAGAAAACAGAGAGAAACGAACACGAAACACACAAAAGCAGAAACCTAATGTGAAAGTTGGTGTGTGTGTGTGAGAGAGAGATGATCGTCTCGTCCTCGTCCCTTAGCTTTAGCTCCATGCCATTTCGGTTAGCGCTAGCTACCGGCGGCCGCCCATCGCCCGCCCTGGCCATGCAGCAGATGCCGAAACAGGCAAGTAGCCCCGCCTCACCAACACAGGTCGTTAGCATCTTAGCGGGAACCCTGCACCCACCACAAAGATCTACTACTGTACTAGCTTAGCTACTACACTGGCCGATCCCCAGCTGTACACATCCGCATCTTCTTCTACCTCGCCATCATCCCGAACCCGCAGTGCAGGTAACTTCCTCGTCGTCTCCACACGCCCATGGTGCGCGGCATATGCTGCTGCCGGCCGGCGCCTGCTGGAGCTGCTAGTCCTAGCTACCTGCCTGCCTGGCTGTCTCGTAAAAAAGCTGGTGGTGCTTGACCGGCCCGCCGGCCAGCGGCGCGCGCAGCTGCCGCTGCCGCTACTTCTTCTCAAACTGGGCCAGTCTGTTGTCGCCGAGCCTCGTATTGTACGCGGCCTTCTTGTACTCGCCCCACGTGAACTCCCTGTACAGGCTCTCCTCGCCCTCCCCGAGCAGCTCCGGCAGCGGCGCGATCCGCTGCGCCAGCGGCGGCCCGCCGAAGTAGATGAAGGAAACCCTAGACATGAGGCTGTTGGTCACCACCCGGTGCTTCACGCTCCTGAACCTCCCGTTGGTCAGCACCTGCGTACACAGCGACCAGCATGTAATCTGTCAGACAGATCAAGCTAGCCCATCAACGATGTGTTCGTTGGTGCGGCGATGAGCAAAAGGTTGTCTTATTTTATAATGGTGATCTGAGCTCAAGGCTCTGCAGTGACTGGCCGGCATTCCGTGTGTGGCCGTTTCAGTTTGACTTGTTCACAACGCGGGCACTAAATTCTAATAGTATCCACATCACCGCAGAACCTAGCTTGCTGGAGCAGGACTGTAGAAAGCGAGTGCCACAAATCTCGAGGGCCACACACCGAGAAAAAGAAAAAGAAATAGCGGTGTCACGTGTCAAAGCGCACACCTGAAGGGAGTCGCCGACGTTCACGAAGAAGGCGTCGCGGTCGGAGGGCACGGACACCCACTGCGCGCCGTCGCGGAGCGCGATCTGCAGGCCGGACGTGCCGTTGGAGCGGAGCACGGAGATGAGCTGCGGGTCGGTGTGCTCGCCGAAGCCCGTGGCGCTGCAGCCCAGGCCCTGGAGCGCGGGGCAGGGCGGGTAGTGGTTCACGCGGAACAGCTGGTCGCTCCCCTGCTCCGTCACCATGGCGCTCAGCGCGTCCGCGGGCGCAATGCCCAGGCCCTCCGCCATCGCCTCCAGCACGCGCACCGCCACCTTCCGCACCGCAGTGATGTACTCGTTCAGCGCGGCCCTGTATTGACAAGAGCAGCAGCAAGCAGCAAGGGGTCAATCGATGTCTGTCTGTCGCCCGGCCGGAAGGCTCAAGAGCTCTGTGGCCGGTGGCCGTACATAGACGACCGCACAAAGCCGGCGTGAGAACTCACCGGAACGCGGCGGCGGCGGGGACGGTGCAGGCGTCGGAGAGCGACGCGGAGTCGACGGCGAGGAGGAGGTACTCGAGCCACCCCATGTCGCCATTGAGGCCGATGCGCTTGCTGCCGTACCCGAACGGCGGGTAGGCCGGGCCCGCGCGGTCCTTGTCGGCCTGGGCCTGCGCGAAGAACTTGACGGCCTCGGTCTCGGCCCGCTCCATGGTGTCCCCGGCGACGCCGTGGTTGACGACCTTGAAGAACCCGAAGCGCTCGCTGGCGTCGACGATCGCCCGCGCCGCGCCGGGGCTGGACAGGTCGACGACCGGCACGGCGGCGAAGCTGTCCCTGGGCCCCGGGGACCGCAGGAGCGGGATCTGGTCGACGACAGGCGGGTTGGCGAGCACCACCATGGTTGTCTGGTAAAGTTTGGTCTGTACGGCGCGCAGGCGAGCCGGAGCAGAGCTCGAAACAGGGCAGGCACGCCGAGAACAGGGGAGAGGTCGAGTCGAGGTGGTGTGCGTGTGTGTGTACTGCGGCTGCTCGCAGCAAGTGCATGTGGGGGAGAAGTGCGAGGGCTCGTGGGGGAGTATATATAGATCAGCCGGGGAGGGGGGAGGGGGAGCGGACGGGGAAGCGCCCGCCCGGAGCAAAGGGGCGGCGCCTGGCCGTGGCCCGGCGGGGGCCCAGCTCACAGGGGGAGGAAAAGGATGAGTCGGGGGGGGGGGGGGGGGGGGGGGACCGGGTCGGACTCGCGCTGGGTGCATGGTGGCGATGGAGCCAGGGCGGTCGGGGGCCGGGGCCGCGACGTGTCCGGACGCGATCCACCGGCAGCGTCCGGGGGGCATGCATGGCTCAACGAGAAGCGCATACGGGGCGACCAATGGCCGTACCCTCCACAGCCCTAGCTCCTGCTCCTCCCGTTAGCCGCGGTAGGGACCGGCGCCGGCCACCGATCGGATCAGACCAGGGCGCGTGTAGCGTCGCAGGTGGCGTTCGGTTAGGGCGACGCATGCACGAGCTCAGATGAGATGAACCTGCCCTCGATCCCGGTTCCTTTCTGGGCAGGTCGGTGACTCGGCCCATCAATAACCGGCACGGCTGGGTCCGAACGGCGCCGGCCGTGACGCTGTCAGGCTTTTCCTCACAACCCGTTCCCGCGCCTCCCTGAATTATTCCCGCTGTCGCCTTGGGGGATCACCGATCGGCGCTGGAGCAGCAGCCAGCGCCGGGAATTAGGCGGCTGTGTCGCCGCGAAAAGGCGGTTCTGTGTGGTGGCGCTCCGGGTCCGGGTCGGGTCCCCACAGTCCACACGATACGTGCCCCATTAGTCCACGCCGCACTCCACACCGTCCATGTCCATGTTCTCAAACCCAGGCGCGCATTGTTTGACGCCCTAGTTAGCGGATAAGCACTGCTAGCTGGAGAAGAGGTCGCCAGGTAATTAGAGTGGGTAAGTGATAAGATCGGAGCCAGAGCAGGTAAAAAGAGAGTACACTCCTACTGTCCTACGGAGCAGTGAAAAATAAATTCATTTAACAGAGGTAGACCCGGTCGACCATTGTCCAGCCCACAGCGCATCTCTCGTAGTTTCAGCTGCGATGCGCTGAGCTCGCCTAGGCCACCGCAGCATTGGGAAATGGGAAGCAATGCTTGGCCTTGCTGAGCTCGACCAATAATCGGCGGCTCGATGGTCCTATCCTGCCCGCGGCCATACAGCAGGACTCTCGTGAGCTCGCTCGAATCCTCGTCCGCGTCTCGCATGTTCCGCCGATCCGACCGGACGAGCACATAGAAACCGCAGTCGAGCAGCGGCGCCGCGCGGCGCCGCCGGCAAGGCTGACAAGGCACGGTGCCAGGCGGCGCGACGGCGGGTTGTTGGCCTCGGGTCGCGCGACGCTTGCTTGAAACGGCGGTTGGGGGGCGGGGCAACCGGCAGCGCCGCAGCGGGCGCGCGCGCGCTGCGATCCCATCCCATAAACAACTTTGCAACAAGCGCGCCGTGGTCAAATCTTTCTCATGGTTTCAGACAGCTTTGTAATAAACATCTCCGTACCCGGCGTGCTGGGCGCGCAAAAACAAGTTGGCATTTGCTACCGCAGCTCATAAACATCATCTGCGTGGTGGACTGGTGGTGGTGCTTGCTGCTCCCCAATTATTGTATTGCGCACCTGCCAGAAATGCATGCCTGGTGGCTGGCGCCCTGGCATACATGCACGGGCGCGCGACAGACATTCCGATCCCGAAACCGCCTTCCTCTGAGATTTTTTTTTTTGAAGTAAGTCAGGAGCACTGGCTGATTGTTTAAGAAGAACATGAGACACCCCGTCGAGACGGCGCTCGAACCGCGGCGGTCAGCGTGAGCCCCCGCTCACCTGACCCGCTCAGTTCTCTTCCTCTGAGATTCCAAGGGCACGGACTAGAGACTACAGAGGCTGACCGGGCCGGTCGCATTGACCGTGTGTTGCCGAAGGAACACCAGTCACCAGATCCGACCATTTGAGGATAGAGCTGGACCCATGGTACACCTCGGTGCAATAATATAATTGTGTACCATACTGTACTTGCAGTCTCCAAAAAAATATCTCCTGACGTGGAGATGTTGGACTTAGCGCCTGTTTGGGATCGTGACCCACAAAATCGCGAGGCTTATAAGCCATAAGTGGGCTAGGGGACGCTTCTGCGATTTTGTCGCACGCAGTTTATTTTCCGCGTTTTGCTGCGGTGGCGGCGGGAAGAAGCGTGTTAGACACCAGGCCGTTCGGCGGGATTTTTTTTGCTTCTTGTGCTTATAAGCGACGCAGACTCGGTCCCAAACAAGGGCTTAGAGCGCCCTGGCGATGGCATGTGCTTCGTCTAGCTGGTTCAATTCGATCGTCGAGCTAGTTTTAGGGGTTGTTTGGTTTGAGGGGCTAAACTTTAATTCATACTATATCAAAGAGAATTTTAATATTTAGAAATATTAAATAAAGATTAATTATAAAACTAACTACAGAATTTTGGGCTAAACTGCGAGACGAATCTAATGAGGTATATTAATCCATGATTAGCGAATGGTTATTGTAGCATCACTATAGTAAATTATGGATTAATTAGGTTCATTAGACTCGTCTCTCGAATTAGCACTTAGCTATAAAAAAATTATAAAATAATTTATTTAATACTCTAAAATAGCAAGATGTGACAGCGACTTAAAAAAGTCGGTGGAAACAAACAAAGCCTTAGGGCTGCTCTCTCGTGAACTCCTGTAACAAATCTGACTCTGCCATCACCGAAAGCAGAAGCTTGATCTGTGATTCACTGATTCTCTCTCCCGGGGGGAGACTACGATCTTGATGAGGGGGCAAGCTTACCGGTGCGCGAAACTCGAAGAAGAAAGAAAGAACGGCGCGGAGCATGCCGCAAGTTGCAACGTGCAGCAGGAAGCATCGCCGCTTCAGGATCCGAGAAAAAAAAAAGGTTTATGCCGGAGGAAATCGGGGTGTGTATGCCGGAGCCCCCGGGCGTTCTCCGCCGTTTCTTTATTCCGTCCGAAACTGTAAAGCGATCCAGATGCTCAAAAGGAATCCAGCAGCACTGTGTACTACCAGGCCTCGTACTCTACGTGCTCTCGTGGGGACAGGGAGGGGAATGTTGGTTCGCTGGTCAAACCAGCTCGCGGCCGGCCGGCACCTTTAATTTCTCGGTCGAAGGGACGCGGGAACAAATAAAATTTAAACTACTACCCGCGCGCCTCCTGGATGTTTCGCGGAACGCGTCGCAGGTCGCACTACCACGGCGGGCGCTACAGTTGTGCACTGCGCATCGTGCCCTCCCGCGCGCGCTGTCGTGCCATCGCATGACCCACGCGACACACGGGAGATCGGTCGATGTGCATGGGCATGGCGCGTCGTCGCTTTTACGCAGTCCACTACGGAGGCCACATCGCACGGAGCAGCAGCAGTAGCTAGGGGTTCAGCTGCTATAGCTAGTGTAGTCGTAGCAGCTAGGGTGCTAGCGTACATGACCCGAGGCAGCGCCCACAGATCGCACCAAAGGCACCACCAACTGCTCACGATGGCTGGCCGGCCGGCCTGTGGTTCAACCAGGAACACGACCATCCGTGAAAGTGACCCCCGGCGGTCAGTGTCGTGCATGGCCGAATAGCCAACGTGGGAATATATGTCGCCTCAAAAGTCGCGCGCACCACACCCACACCACCATATCTCTCCAGCTAGCAACTAGCACTTGGGTCTCGAATGGGAACGGACGGCCAGCAAGTAAAGCTAGCTCGCCCGGCGGGGGGTCTCGAACCATGCACGCACGGCGCCCCCACGCCTGCGCGTCCAAATCATCTTCTCCCTCCATCCGGCCTTCAAATAATTGTCGTGTCGGACAGCGAGATATGGTCACCACTCAGCACTCACGGGTCGAGCACAAATTTTACCAAACACTATATTATTCTATATCAAACACAATTAAGATGTAGAAAATGTATACTGTACTATCGAAGGCGGCAGATCTACCCGCGCCATTTTTGAAAGTCAATTTTGAATATTTAAGTAGATGTTGAGGTGAAAAATCAAAATATGTTGAATACGCGCATCAGAAGATGTAGAAATTTTTTTAAAAAAAATAGGAAAAAATCTATAGATATTTAGAAACCGGAAGGAGCATCGAGCATAGCGCAATATGGAGGGCTTGACAAAGCCTGCCAAAAACCAACAAATAATGAAGGATGGATGGATTGACGTGCTTATTTGTTGACGGGACGTCCCCTTCAAAGGTCAGTTGGTCATCACCAAGCATGTATAATTGATCTCAGTGGGGCAACCTTTGTTGATTGGAAGTGACACTGCGGCTCTTCGACGGAAAGCGAGGACACGCAAGCTTAAGCGTGCTCTCGAGAAAGAAGTGGCCCGGTTCTGAAGAACTTCTGATTATCCAGGTTAGTTTTTGACTGAGCTGAGTTGATCGAGCTCGGTCTCCATTATTAGACCATTACTGATCTAAGTCCTACTAGACACCTACTAGCTATAAAAAATATAGTCACTTGTGACATATGCTCAGGTTGGAAATTAAATAGATATGCCTTTACAAAAAAAGGGAAACAAATGCTGGTGGGTGGCGACTAAAGATAATTTTACATTATTTTCCGTGTCGTTCAAAAAAAACATCTATCTATTATATACATATTAAGATATCATTGCTAATGCCTAGCATAAATCTAAAGAAAATACAAGCATCCATGCTGAGTCAAATACTCGCACCGAGTGGACAACTTCACCCAACCAACCTAACAAACTGGCAAAGTTCATAAAAAGACTTAGCATCATGTATCTTCCTATTTATTATCCTTATATCACTGGCCACCTTCAACGCTTTCCATTTGCAAGCACAAGGGGAATGACATGACATGACATTACTGGAAGTAGCTAGCAAATTTGTAGATTAAAGATGACGAAAATCCTAATGTAACTTCAAGACCAATAACAAGTCAAAAGGCGACAACAGATTCAGTGTTAGAAGTCACCATGTTTGCCGAGAGGGTCTAAAATTACTCAAAATTATCTAAAAAGGAGAAAAATATATGTTATTGGATTTTATGAAGATCTAACAATCTAAACTAACTTATAGAGTCCATATCAAATCTGATTAATAATTAAGAGTCCTTGATAACTAGCTAAATTTGGTATTTAAAAAATAACAACTAGGACTTGATCAAAGAGTACATGATGAATATGATTGGAATACCTAAATTCATAATAAAAGAATAGAAAAATTAGCCCGTGATAAAATAGTACATATTGAATATGATTAGCTAACGGTATAGAGTAACTTAAGAGTCCATATCAAATACAATTAATAAATAGCTCATTTTGGAATTAAATTAAGAAAAATTAGGATATGTGACCAAAGAGTCCATACTGAGTATGATTAATAAATAGATAAATTTGGAATTAGAAAAAGAAGAAAACTTAAGGGTGAATATCAAATACAACTAATAAATAGATAATTTCAGAACTAAAAGGATTAAGAAAATTAGGATATGACCAAGGAGTCTATGCCAAGTATGATTAGTAAATAGATAAATTTGCAATGAGCTATTGATCTACATTTAATAAAACTCCATAAAAAATTAAACATTAGACAACACTTCATTGTTGCAAAGTATAATTAGATGATAGGGGAAGCATAACCTCTAGACACCAGATGTGTCAAGTCATATTTAAGTCATTATATACATATTTGAGTGTTAGAAGAAGCCACCACGTTCGCCGAGAGGAACAAAAAATTCCCACGTTAATCTAAAAAAGAGAAGGATTTAAGCCGTTGGATTTTATAAAGATCTAACGGTCTAAACTATCTCATAGAGTCCATACAAAATACGATGGATCTAGACTTACTTAAAGAGTCCATATCAAATACGACTAGACAATTAGAAATTTTAAAAGAAGTAAATTTGTATCTCATATCATTTAGTATGAGAAGCTTATTATGGTATGAGATATTAAATTAGCAATTTAGAAATATGTGATGCTAAATTACCAATTTAGAAATTGCAAAGATACGGACTTCAGGTGGGTTCTAATTTACGTAACTTCATTCTTCTACTAGCAGCGTGTAATCTACCTTTTTAGTGTAAACCTTATGTAATACACGTCAATAGCTTATTATGGAATTCGGCTGCCTATGATTCTCTTTTACAAACTAATTTATTTGATTTTATCCACCAGCTATAAAAAATAATTTTATAAAACAAAGTAAAAGCACAGAAGCACACATATGCTCACGATTAATTAATTCTACGAATATGCGCTTGACACTACTCTATGTGCACTCTCGGAAAGACTGAGCCGATTGATCTTGAGATTAAGAAAGATTACTTTAGGAGACTTGCTGTGCACGCTTAAGATATCATTGCTAATGCCTAGCATAAATCTAAAGAAAATACAAGCATCCATGCTGAGTCAAATACTCGCACCGAGTGGACAACTTCACCCAACCAACCTAACAAACCGGCAAAGTTCATAAAAAGACTTAGCATCATGTATCTTCCTATTTATTATCCTTATATCACTGGCCACCTTCAACGCTTTCCATTTGCAAGCACAAGGGGAATGACATGACATGACATTACTGGAAGTAGCTAGCAAATTTGTAGATTAAAGATGACGAAAATCCTAATGTAACTTCAAGACCAATAACAAGTCAAAAGGCGACAACAGATTCAGTGTTAGAAGTCACCATGTTTGCCGAGAGGGTCTAAAATTACTCAAAATTATCTAAAAAGGAGAAAAATATATGTTATTGGATTTTATGAAGATCTAACAATCTAAACTAACTTATAGAGTCCATATCAAATCTGATTAATAATTAAGAGTCCTTGATAACTAGCTAAATTTGGTATTTAAAAAATAACAACTAGGACTTGATCAAAGAGTACATGATGAATATGATTGGAATACCTAAATTCATAATAAAAGAATAGAAAAATTAGCCCGTGATAAAATAGTACATATTGAATATGATTAGCTAACGGTATAGAGTAACTTAAGAGTCCATATCAAATACAATTAATAAATAGCTCATTTTGGAATTAAATTAAGAAAAATTAGGATATGTGACCAAAGAGTCCATACTGAGTATGATTAATAAATAGATAAATTTGGAATTAGAAAAAGAAGAAAACTTAAGGGTGAATATCAAATACAACTAATAAATAGATAATTTCAGAACTAAAAGGATTAAGAAAATTAGGATATGACCAAGGAGTCTATGCCAAGTATGATTAGTAAATAGATAAATTTGCAATGAGCTATTGATCTACATTTAATAAAACTCCATAAAAAATTAAACATTAGACAACACTTCATTGTTGCAAAGTATAATTAGATGATAGGGGAAGCATAACCTCTAGACACCAGATGTGTCAAGTCATATTTAAGTCATTATATACATATTTGAGTGTTAGAAGAAGCCACCACGTTCGCCGAGAGGAACAAAAAATTCCCACGTTAATCTAAAAAAGAGAAGGATTTAAGCCGTTGGATTTTATAAAGATCTAACGGTCTAAACTATCTCATAGAGTCCATACAAAATACGATGGATCTAGACTTACTTAAAGAGTCCATATCAAATACGACTAGACAATTAGAAATTTTAAAAGAAGTAAATTTGTATCTCATATCATTTAGTATGAGAAGCTTATTATGGTATGAGATATTAAATTAGCAATTTAGAAATATGTGATGCTAAATTACCAATTTAGAAATTGCAAAGATACGGACTTCAGGTGGGTTCTAATTTACGTAACTTCATTCTTCTACTAGCAGCGTGTAATCTACCTTTTTAGTGTAAACCTTATGTAATACACGTCAATAGCTTATTATGGAATTCGGCTGCCTATGATTCTCTTTTACAAACTAATTTATTTGATTTTATCCACCAGCTATAAAAAATAATTTTATAAAACAAAGTAAAAGCACAGAAGCACACATATGCTCACGATTAATTAATTCTACGAATATGCGCTTGACACTACTCTATGTGCACTCTCGGAAAGACTGAGCCGATTGATCTTGAGATTAAGAAAGATTACTTTAGGAGACTTGCTGTGCACGCTTAAGATATCATTGCTAATGCCTAGCATAAATCTAAAGAAAATACAAGCATCCATGCTGAGTCAAATACTCGCACCGAGTGGACAACTTCACCCAACCAACCTAACAAACCGGCAAAGTTCATAAAAAGACTTAGCATCATGTATCTTCCTATTTATTATCCTTATATCACTGGCCACCTTCAACGCTTTCCATTTGCAAGCACAAGGGGAATGACATGACATGACATTACTGGAAGTAGCTAGCAAATTTGTAGATTAAAGATGACGAAAATCCTAATGTAACTTCAAGACCAATAACAAGTCAAAAGGCGACAACAGATTCAGTGTTAGAAGTCACCATGTTTGCCGAGAGGGTCTAAAATTACTCAAAATTATCTAAAAAGGAGAAAAATATATGTTATTGGATTTTATGAAGATCTAACAATCTAAACTAACTTATAGAGTCCATATCAAATCTGATTAATAATTAAGAGTCCTTGATAACTAGCTAAATTTGGTATTTAAAAAATAACAACTAGGACTTGATCAAAGAGTACATGATGAATATGATTGGAATACCTAAATTCATAATAAAAGAATAGAAAAATTAGCCCGTGATAAAATAGTACATATTGAATATGATTAGCTAACGGTATAGAGTAACTTAAGAGTCCATATCAAATACAATTAATAAATAGCTCATTTTGGAATTAAATTAAGAAAAATTAGGATATGTGACCAAAGAGTCCATACTGAGTATGATTAATAAATAGATAAATTTGGAATTAGAAAAAGAAGAAAACTTAAGGGTGAATATCAAATACAACTAATAAATAGATAATTTCAGAACTAAAAGGATTAAGAAAATTAGGATATGACCAAGGAGTCTATGCCAAGTATGATTAGTAAATAGATAAATTTGCAATGAGCTATTGATCTACATTTAATAAAACTCCATAAAAAATTAAACATTAGACAACACTTCATTGTTGCAAAGTATAATTAGATGATAGGGGAAGCATAACCTCTAGACACCAGATGTGTCAAGTCATATTTAAGTCATTATATACATATTTGAGTGTTAGAAGAAGCCACCACGTTCGCCGAGAGGAACAAAAAATTCCCACGTTAATCTAAAAAAGAGAAGGATTTAAGCCGTTGGATTTTATAAAGATCTAACGGTCTAAACTATCTCATAGAGTCCATACAAAATACGATGGATCTAGACTTACTTAAAGAGTCCATATCAAATACGACTAGACAATTAGAAATTTTAAAAGAAGTAAATTTGTATCTCATATCATTTAGTATGAGAAGCTTATTATGGTATGAGATATTAAATTAGCAATTTAGAAATATGTGATGCTAAATTACCAATTTAGAAATTGCAAAGATACGGACTTCAGGTGGGTTCTAATTTACGTAACTTCATTCTTCTACTAGCAGCGTGTAATCTACCTTTTTAGTGTAAACCTTATGTAATACACGTCAATAGCTTATTATGGAATTCGGCTGCCTATGATTCTCTTTTACAAACTAATTTATTTGATTTTATCCACCAGCTATAAAAAATAATTTTATAAAACAAAGTAAAAGCACAGAAGCACACATATGCTCACGATTAATTAATTCTACGAATATGCGCTTGACACTACTCTATGTGCACTCTCGGAAAGACTGAGCCGATTGATCTTGAGATTAAGAAAGATTACTTTAGGAGACTTGCTGTGCACACTTAAGATATCATTGCTAATGCCTAGCATAAATCTAAAGAAAATACAAGCATCCATGCTGAGTCAAATACTCGCACCGAGTGGACAACTTCACCCAACCAACCTAACAAACCGGCAAAGTTCATAAAAAGACTTAGCATCATGTATCTTCCTATTTATTATCCTTATATCACTGGCCACCTTCAACGCTTTCCATTTGCAAGCACAAGGGGAATGACATGACATGACATTACTGGAAGTAGCTAGCAAATTTGTAGATTAAAGATGACGAAAATCCTAATGTAACTTCAAGACCAATAACAAGTCAAAAGGCGACAACAGATTCAGTGTTAGAAGTCACCATGTTTGCCGAGAGGGTCTAAAATTACTCAAAATTATCTAAAAAGGAGAAAAATATATGTTATTGGATTTTATGAAGATCTAACAATCTAAACTAACTTATAGAGTCCATATCAAATCTGATTAATAATTAAGAGTCCTTGATAACTAGCTAAATTTGGTATTTAAAAAATAACAACTAGGACTTGATCAAAGAGTACATGATGAATATGATTGGAATACCTAAATTCATAATAAAAGAATAGAAAAATTAGCCCGTGATAAAATAGTACATATTGAATATGATTAGCTAACGGTATATAGTAACTTAAGAGTCCATATCAAATACAATTAATAAATAGCTCATTTTGGAATTAAATTAAGAAAAATTAGGATATGTGACCAAAGAGTCCATACTGAGTATGATTAATAAATAGATAAATTTGGAATTAGAAAAAGAAGAAAACTTAAGGGTGAATATCAAATACAACTAATAAATAGATAATTTCAGAACTAAAAGGATTAAGAAAATTAGGATATGACCAAGGAGTCTATGCCAAGTATGATTAGTAAATAGATAAATTTGCAATGAGCTATTGATCTACATTTAATAAAACTCCATAAAAAATTAAACATTAGACAACACTTCATTGTTGCAAAGTATAATTAGATGATAGGGGAAGCATAACCTCTAGACACCAGATGTGTCAAGTCGCAACCTCATCTGATAATGAAAAGAAATTGATGAAGATGAGGATTGACTGTATTATGCTACGGTTTTAAGAAAATAAACCTATAACATATATTATAGAAGTTGTGGTCTTATATAAAGGCACCTCAAAGAGGAGCCAATTACAAACCCGGTCAAATGGCCAGACACACATGAACACCTCCACACATCACAGAAGCGCAAACCTAGATGAATCCATAAATAAGCTGCGAAACATTGTCATCACTACCATGAAGCTCGCCTTGAAGGCTACTAGAGGAACCGACATCCAAACTGGCCCATAATAATGCTTGGGCCAGTGTCGTTGAAGCTTGCCAGGAGGCTTGAAGAGGAAGATCCCATCGACGAAGACCAACACCTCCGACCCAAGGATGCAGATGAAAACGCGCCAGCGAGAAGAAAAGCAAAGTCCTTAAATCTATGGGAAGGCTTCCAACACAACAAACGGTTGAGATCCATGAGAACCTGGAAAGAAATAGGCTCAAAGCTGCTTCAATAAAAAAAGTTGCAAGGAAAGATGTGAAGCAAACCGGAATCACAACAAAAATTAGCAAGCAAAGACCGCATAAATTCATTCATGTGAAGAACATAGGCAAATCCGCAACACGAGCAAGCAGATCTACGGTGACGACTAACTAAAATAAAAACTACAACAAGCATATTCAGGTAGAAACCTGGAAGCAAGAGAAAGGAGAGAGAAGAGGAAGGAGGAGGAACTGGCGGAACAGAACCATGCGGGGCCGAGAAAACAGAGAACAGTGAGGAGATGTGGCCGGGCAGAGCAAAAGAAACAAGAAGGAGAGAAGGAAATTTTATTTGGTTTCATCTTGTGGAGGCTGTTTAGGGTTTTAAGGGGGGGGGGATCGCCTCGGTAGAAGGCCAGCTCGCCGGCGCCGACGCCGGTGGTGCGCCGGGCGGCCGCCGCCGCAGGCGCAGTCCTACTCCGACCACTCGGATTTCCGCCGCGATTCCTCCTGTTCGCTCCGTCCTTGCGGTACGTTCCAGATCTCAGTGATTAAATCCTTCAGATTGCGCAGCCGTTCTCAGATTTGATGCTCACCCTTTCATTCCTGTTCCGTGCCGGGCCTCCGTGCCTTCTTCTCCGCGCCGGCGCTGTCCCCGGCGGTCTGTGAAGTGGGATTTTCTGCGTGGTGGTTCCCCTGCTTGGAGCGTCGCACGAAGCTTGCGTCTACTCTTCGCGTCAGGTTAGTCCTGCTGATTTGCCTGCCAGCGCCTCCATCTCCATCCAAATCGGACACAGTAACTCCTGCGCCAGCAGCTCGCAGTGGCGCTTGACATGTGAGTGCACATTGGTGGACCCGTTCAACTGGACGGACGCAGAGAAGACACAACGGCAGCTCGTGTAAGGGGGAAGGGCCGGAGGGGCACGACGAAGGTGCCGCAGCTGCAGTCTTCTTTTCGCTCCAATAATAGGCCGTAATGTTGTACATGCTCTGCATGGTCATAGATTCGTCTTCAGCAGGCGAGCCATCTGGCGGCAACCCCGCCATTGCCAATTGACGTCGGCATCATCTCGATTTGCTCGCATTTGCCTCAACCTATCACCGTCAAGCTCCTTCCCATGAGCAACATCCTACGGCAGGCCAGCAGCAACGTCTCCACGCACGCTGGTGGAGTCTGTCTGCCTCAATTCAGCTAATCAGGCGTGTGCCAACCGATCATATTTGCTCCTCACGGGTCCGCTACCAGTTCTGGGTACAATTAGCCCCCCTCCCTCCTCAAATGGTGTAGTAGTGGATTCAAATAGTTCATGTACCCTCTTTTGTTTCTCAAATTAATCTGCAATTCTTATCCGTAGCCTTTTGTGTGCCCATAATTTTGATCCCTATAATTTCATTTACCTCTGTTTGGCCGAACAGGGAGAACCAACATTTACATAAGAAAAAGTTGCAGATATCAAATGTTTGCGTAGTTGAGTGGATCCTGCTTTGACTTGAGCTTATTAATTACGAATTCCAGTGAGTTTTTTTTATTAAAAAATCATTTCATGATATACTTGGACATATCTTTCAGCTCTTTGTGCTACTCAATGTTCTGAAGTAGCCAAGACAGCAAAAACATTACATGTCTAATTCTCTCTCAATTTGTGGTACTCAATTTTCTGCAGTGCTAGCTCCATCTCAAGTTAGTTGTTCTAGAATAGTAGAATATTCATTTCAATTTGTTTTTGCAGTGCTAGCTCCATCTCAAGTTAATTTTCTGCAGTGCTAGCTCCATCTCAAGTTAGTGTTAGCTCCATCTCAATTTTCTATCATTTTAGTGTACTAGAATAGTAGAAATTCATAAGATAGGAAGGTACAGTCAGTTGTTCTTTCTTTCAAATTTTCATTTCAAACCACGATAAATTTGTTTTTTTCCTCATCATTTCTTCTCCTATTTTTTGTATTATTTTGTTCACCCATGGTAGTGCCAGATTATATATGTTTAAAACACATTGGATTTCAAATGTTGCTCAAGGCACCCAACAAGGCATCAACCATATGTAGCAATGTGTTTTTATTCGTATTGATTATTACATTAAGGGGTTACTTACTGATTTCATGTATATATCTTCCTTTATAGACTTTACCCCATGAGTTGCAATTCCAAAGAGCGAGAATGATAAAGAAGTTCATTTTTTAAAAAATTTAGGTGCAATAATGAAATTGGTATGTGGTATTAGTTTGCCTTTGATTCTAAAAGTTCAATTTCTTTTCTCATTGCTGTCTTTCTTGCAAGATTTTTTGGGTTCTAAGATCTAAGGCAGCAATCTTGGTTCCTGATATTTTGAACGGTTACATATCTCGCACAATGCTATAGTTTTTCATCTCATGTTATTGTTGTCTTCTTGCTGAAAGTATCAATGTTGTCTCATGCTATAATGTGTCTGCTCTTCGAGATTGAGTACTACATTTTCAGGTATCAGTTTAAAAGAAGGGCGGCCAACGTCGAACGAGTATGCAGTTATTTGTGCTTTATCATTTCTACATTTGTAATTGACCTATCTTTATTTTGTCTTTATGAGTTAAGACCAATGATTGCACGGCTTTAGGTCAATTTTAGAGTTCTATTCTTCGGAGTCACTTGATACTACCTGTGTGCTAAGTACTCATTTGCCGGCCGTTTGAAAAAAGGTCTTGCTTTTTGTTGCATGGACTGCACAAGCCAGTATGTCAGCAGCGCAGGCCTGTACCTTCCGTCGGTACTACATGACACGCTAGCGCACACAGGCATCACCGGCGCGGCGAAGCGCGCCAATCTTTCTAGTTCTTGACATAAGCCATCTGCTCTCTCTCTCTCTCTCTCTCTCTCTCACTGAGGCCCTCATCATCATGTGCTGAAAGGATCAGCCCGCGTTAGGTAGGAGAGTATCTGGGCTAGCTAGCTGAAGCGGAAACTCTTTGACGGGCACTGCACCACTGTTCCTGCAATTATCCATCTATGGCCTCAATAATCCCCGCAACAAGGCGGCACGAGCTACAGGCTCGCAGCTAGCGATGTGTACGCATCTTCACCACAGGCACCGCCGGCTCTCCCTTTGTTTTATTGAGCCTGATAGGGGGATAGACACATGATAATATGATCATGCAACGACGGCCAATAATCAAGCACAGACGCAGGATTGTTTTTCTTTCCCCAGCGACAAAATAAGCTGTGCGCGCCGGCGCGCCCAAATATTCTCTAGCTAGAATAATATATAATCTCAGCTCTGACGTCCACTTGAAACAGTACGTGGGGTCTCGCTGTCTGAAATAATCTGAACCGCCGAATCCAGCACCAGGACTATATCATCACGAGCCGTATATCATCCGGCCGTCTACGGAACTGCCGTGTCGAGCACTGAACAGGGACATCTGTGGCCTGTGGCAACAGTGGAATAAGCGCATCCACCGCCGCACACTGCGTGCACCGAGCGAACAAAAGCACAGCCAGTTTGTGGCATACAGCGCGAGCTGACATGACCGCAAGGTGAGCTGTTCCATATGAATTCAGATACCTCAACCTAGTACCCGATTCGTACGGCTGGCGAGCTGTGTACGACGATGCCAAGCTAGCCTAGGTATAGCTAGGGCCTAGGGGTGACGCACTGGGTGACTCTCGGTTAGCTCTCAGCGTGGTCGGTATCTATACACGGAGCTGCATTCCTGTGTTCGGACACGGAGTATCTATCACTCCTCCTGCTGGGTGGCCTTTAGGCTAATCTGATCGTACGTAAAAGCGATTTTAAATTCCGATCGAACGATAGGCTTGCCATTTCGTGGCTGTGTGTTCACCTTTTGCGAGTGGTGCGGCCGCGTACTTGTGTGGTGCGTGCCCGCGAGAAGAGGCAGCCGATTCCTCGGCAACGCATGCAAATCCTCCTGGAAAAGCAAAAGAGATCGCGCGCGATCTACCACCAGCTGATCGTCCGGCCCGTCGCTTTTGAGAGAGATCGATCACGCGGAGTGCGGTAACTCGTCGGGGCGGATCCACCACGCTAGCTCGCTCGCTCCATGCTGCTTGGAGGAGACGCGGTAACAGCGCTTCTGATTGCGGTCAGATACGGGTGCAAAGTGACAGCTGAGGCCGGATTCTCGCAGGGCTCCGTCATGTCCTAATCGGCTAATCCCTTTATTTGCTCGCAGTGGCCAGATCCGATTCGGCCTAGCTCAGATCTGTCCATTGTGACAGAACCGTGAAGTTAAACGGCTTAATTAAGCGTAATGACCATCATTTAAACACATCAGACGCATTAACTTAATTAAGTGTAACCTGACAGCCTGTTTCCAACCCACAGGCCGATCGAAACACACCAGAAGTCTCGCGCGACGGCGAGTACAGACGGTACCAGCATAATATAATTTCACAAAAATAGATAATAACATAAATATTTACAAAACAGTTTTAAATTTAGAATTTACATAAAATAAATGATAGCAGCGGAAGAGAATATGACCTGAGAGAAGGAAATTTGATTGAGAACCAATAAAACAAAACGAGAACTATGAACACGTGAGGACGTCACATCGAGGCCACTGATGCGAATTCTAGTTAGCTTCTATACCTGAAACAGGGTAAACAACAAACCCTGAGTATACTAATACTCAGCAAGACTTACCCGACTATGGGTATACATAGCTCATTATCTAGACATGCAAGACTTTCTGACTGTGGATTATTTGCAGAAAAGCGTCTAAGGGTGGATCCTTAATTTCAATATTTTAGCTCACATTCTATATAAATTAATATCCTCTAGGCATTTGCAGAACCCTTTCTAAAACAAACATAATAGAAGATCAATTAGTAATCTCAATATTTCCTTCAACATATATATTAATATTCCATCTCATTACTACGATGTGGTACTACGATCAAGGTGCTCATATCCGAGAGCGACTGACGGCGAATCGATCCGATTTAACCTTGCAAGGTGGACCTAACCAACACGGTACGTATTTACCCCGTCGGACAACACGAACCAACAATTCCCCTCCCCGCCTCGAACTACAGAACCGCCCCACCTGCATATAGTCAACCGAGTCCTACGAGAGATCACATAAAGTAAACATATGCATCCCACTTCTCCGCAGCCACTCGACTGCCCTAAGGGGTGGGTAGAAGTTCTGTATTTTCGAAACAAGGCAGTACTCGGCTTACCGATTTCGACTACCTCCTACCCCCGGCATGCGGTTAGTACAATTCAAACATGATCAGCAGGGCCAGACAACGGACGGTCCTTAACCGACACAGACGGGACTAAGACACACAGGAACCCTGTCCTGCTGTCATACCTATATATCATCATCATTTCCCACCCGGTCTCATATTTCCATATCAATTTCAACAATTCATGTACTGTAGATAAGTATATAACATATATCTCGCGAGTAACTAGAAATTACTCGACTTCTAAATATCCTATATCTCGCGAGTGCAAGAAGGCACTCGACTTCTATCGAGAACTATTAAACATAGCATTTCTATCGTCCTATACATGCTAGTATAACTCAGGAAAACCTAGGGATCATGCAACTAGGGTTCCACTCAACTCCTGAAACGTAATGCACAAGTAATAAATACATATATATGTATCATAATTTCAAATAATAGGATGTGCACCGGGGCTTGCCTGGGATTAACACTAGGTCAGTGTTTGTTTGATGACACTCGCTTGGCGAGTATTCCGGTCCAAGCATGTACTCCTGGTTTTTTGCCTCTTCTGGATATATCCACCAAACATCGTCTTCGTGTTCGGTTCTAATATCACGTCCTTCACGTGGTTCATCTATCGTTCCTAAATGAGGTGCAATAATGCATATGTATAAATGCATGAAAGTACAACGCGCAAAGCATTCATAAAAGTGCAACACACTATACAATATATCATTTGATATTAAAGAAAAGATGAATCACACTTCGAAAAGAATATAATTATCATAAACAAATTTATCAATAAATGATCATCTAAAACCAGCACTTACAGACATTGCTCTGAGCTATAGCACTGTTTATTTTGTCAGACTAAAATAAAGTCATATTTACTACTACTTAACGGTCATTTTAATTACAAAGCCAAGCTAAATTTGCAAACATTCCATAAACACAGGTGCTTTGGTTCAAAAATAAATACTACTACTCTAAAGTGGGGTTTTGATTATAAATACAGAGCCTATATTTTGGATGATTTTTAATAGCTTTTATAAAGTACTATTGTTAAATACAACATCGTTGATCCAAAAAGAATGAAATGCACCGGATAACACTTATAGCTCCTATGATCCTGTAAAGATGCAAAACTGATGTATGTTACATAATTAAAGTCTTGAACTAAGTCTCATGATTTTTATCCATAGGGATTTATTTTTAATAGAAGAAACGATAAAGCATCAACATTAAATCATTAACTCATGTATACATGCACCAAATAAATCTAACACCTTTGCCACAGCATATGCATCACATGAACAGCCTACCATAAAAAATTTCATAGCAAATGGAGCAATATAACTATAAATATAAATTTATTCCTAACAAATATAAATAAAATTCTAGGACAATATTTTTCTATCAACACATATCATATTATAGGTTCATTGCATAGATCTAATCACAAGGATTCCAAAACATCTTTATTTTCTATTTTATGATTTTCCATGATTTACTATGCATTTTCAAAGTTTACCACCACTAATATTTAAACTAGAGCAAAAACTATTTAGAAACTAAAGATCAACCTGTAAGGAAAGTTGTAGATCTTAGAACAAGGAATACAACCAATTTTAGTTTGCATTTTTCTGATTTTTCTATGATTTACTATGATTTTTCAAAGTTTCAGCCAATTTATTGCAAAATAACCCTTCGTAGCACTATTCATATGAGTCTACGGTTGTGCAGATAGGCCCCTGAACTTGTTTCAATTGTCGCACAAGGTCCCTGGTCGCGATTTTGAAGCAGGGGAGAACGGGGAACGGCGATTCCGGCCATGGGGGGGCTTGTTGGCGGCGAGGGAGGGGTGGAGGAGCGAGAGGAGATCGGCGTGGACCTGCAGGTGGCCATGGAGCGCGAGGAGCCGAGGAGGTGGTCTGTGGCGGCGGCTCCACAGCAGGCGGCGGTGCTGTGCCGCTGCGGGGGCGTTCCGGAGAGGCGTGGAGGTGATGGCCGGGCCCGTGAGCTTCGCTGGGACGAGAGCAAGCGGATTCGGGGGTTGGTGGAGGGCGGGGCGAGCTCGGTCGACGGCTCGGCGTGGAGGTGCGGGCGGCGGCCGTGGCGGGCGTGGCGGCGTGGCCGTCCCGGCTGGCACAGGGCCAGATGGCGGCGTTGTGGGGCGGGGCGAGCACCAGCGCGGTCGGGCGGTGCCGGCGCGCGGCGTGCGGCGGCGACTGGCGGCCATGGCGAGCGGCGGCGAGCGCTCGCAGGCAGGCGGCGTAGGCAGGCTCAGCCGGCGCGGCCTTGGCGGCATCTGCACGCGAGAGAAAGGCGATGGAGGGGGAGAGAGAGCAGCGGCGAGCAGCAGCGCGAGACGCGCGGCGCGCACAGCGCTCTGGCGTTGCCGTGGCCAAATTGGTCACAGTAACCAACCAAGCACAGGAGCAGAATATCGAGTTCCCGCATAGAGGCAAAATATCGGGGTGTTACACCCATTGGTTCAGGCGTCCGCCGGGTAAAGCACCTGTCATCAGTCCGGACAGTATTATCGTTGCGCGCCATGTCTCGTCAGAAGTGGGTGTCTCAACTCTCAACTTGCGCGGGGGCAGGAGGAACAGGCGAACAGCCAGTACGAGCGCTGCCCCGGCGATCGGATGGTGGCCCGATAGTGCCACGCGCATCTGCATATCCGATCCACCACGTTTAATTTACGGCGACCGGCCGGCCGGCCGGCGGGGTGGTGTCAAAGATAAGCTCGATGGAGCCGACCGATCGACGTCATATCATCACCGCATCGGCCTCCTGCTTGTGCTGCCTCTGCGCCCGCGCCCGCGCCCTACCAGCGTCGACCAATCATGCGCCGTGCCATTTGCAATGTGCTCGGCGTGCCCCAGCCACGAGTGACGAGTTGTCAGGACACGGTGGGACAGCAGTGTGGGAGACTGGGAGGGTAAGTTGCTCCTGCAGGCCAATGCGGAAAAGGACACTTGTTGCTATCTGATTGGAGGCGCAGGGACGCAGGCAATACGTGAAAACTGTTGTGTGTACATATATACCGGTGTCAAGTCTGAATGCTGGTTATGGTGGTTGCGATTACGTAGAGCTGTTTAGCAGGGCATTGCGATTACGTTGGTTATGGTTGGAGTGGACTGATGAGGACCGACCTTGGGCCGGCACAACAATGCCTTGGGATGCAGTTGATCGACAGCTATTCAGGACAAGTACTCTTGTCACCATTGGGATGGCTGAAAAGCTTCCTTCTGGAACTCTTCTTCCCTAGGAGGAAGAGCTCCAATTGATATTGCACCTGGTCTATACAAGCGGGCATGGAGGAAAAATAGAAAGGTGAAAGATGAATCGCAAGATCAAAGCTGGACGAGGGGGCTTTGGCGTGTGAGCACCGTAAAAGAAATGGCAGAATTTGTGACTCTTTGGGACCTAGTGCAACAAGTAGTGCTTACTGATAGGAACGATGAAATTAGCTGGAGCTGGAGTGCGGATGGAGCTTACTCATCCAAGTTAGCTTATTTGGCACGGTTCACAGGCTCTTATGCTACATTTCAAGGAAATGACATCTGGAAGGCTCATGCAGAAGGAAAACACAAATTCTTTGCATGGCTTTGGGTGCAAAGCAAAATACTCACAGCTGACAAGTTAACCAAGAGGAACTGGCCGTGTGATCCAGTTTGCCAACTTTGTGACCAAGAACAAGAGACGGTTGTGTACATGTGCTTGGAATGCGTTTACGCACAGGAAGTTTGGCCCATGGTGAGGGACTGATCAGCAGGGATTGTGCAAGTACCAGAGCCGGGAGCGGAGATCGAGGACTGGTGGAAGAACTCCCTCAAAAATCTGCCGAAGGATGAACGCAGGACTGTAGCAGCTTTGCTAATATATACAGCTTGGAACATATGGAAGAAGAGGAATTGAAGGGTTTTTGAAGGTTTTTTGGCGTCTGCTCCACAGGTCTTTGCTTTTGTCAAGGAGGAGTTTGGCTTACGGCAAGCAACCTTGAGAGTACCGAGTGTATCTTAATTTCTATGTTTAGCTGCTGTTTCTTTACGGTTGCGTGTGTCTTTTTGTCTTATGTAATATCTAGCATTTTCTTGTGAACATTTGTTTTGCCTTCTTATATGATTTGGCAGCGCTCTTGCTGGGTTTTTCAAAAAAAAAAAGTCTGAATGCTGGTACGGGTAACATGTCGAAATTCCTCACCGCCAGGACCTCAACCGACAATGCTTTGCTTGTGTAAATGCAGCAAAATTTGGCAAACTTGTTGGGGCAAATAAAATTATTGCCGCTACTCTTTGGGTGACCAACTTTGGGGATATATATACTATACTATACTATACTCCACTTGGTCAAGTCATTGGCCCAGGGCTGGGCCGCACAGGATGATCATGGCAAGAAATTGAAGAGAAGGAAATTTTCTTCTGATCGCCACTACAGCCACAAAACCAAAGAAACGCTCCACCCCGCACAGGTTCATCTGAACACATGGGGTGTCTCATCAACAACTAGTAGCGTGGGCGATAATGGCGGCAGGAGATGAAGACGAACCCCCCGGGGCGGCCGTCTCCTCCTTCCTCCCGACGCGCATTGCGCGTCGTCACGCGCTAGCGGTACCGTCACCTCAAGCGAGCAAGCAAGCTCTCTCTCTCTCTCTGGCCGGCGATCACCCTAAGATTAAAAGCACGTGCGGCACTGTTAGCGCCTCCTCTCTTTTCGCCTGGATCTGAATTCATTCTCAAGTTGACGGAGAGGGGGGCGCCACAGCCTTCACTCCGAGACACGGAAAAAAGGCTGCGGCGGGTCACGGAATTATTGCCTGGAGCCCCCGCGGGTGGTTGCTCAGGAGGGTCGGGGCGTTGGTGTGGTGGGGGTGCGGCGGAGGATGGTCCCGGCCGGAGAGGAGGCGGCACCCAAAAATGTTTCGCCAATCAGCCAATGCGGAGCTGAGAAACCACGGAATCACACTGGTGGGTGGTGGCCGCGCGGCGAGGGGAGAGGGACCGGCCGAGGGAGACGACGAATCAGGGGCGGAGCCAGAATTGGATTTTTTTCATTGTTAGGGGGGGCCAACCATACAAACTTATATAAAAATTTAATCAAAATTTAATTTTGTAGTGCAAATTTGGGGATCATAGGGGGGCCAGGCCCCTGCCCGCCCCCTGTCTCCGCCCCTGCGACGAATGCGGCCGGAGGCGGGGGCTCCTATCTGTATTAGGGAAGATGAATAATTGTACCATCGCACGGCTCAGGTACGATCCATAACTCTTTCAATGTCTACAGTACACAAGCAGCACGTTGGACAGACAACCGCTAGTACTACGATTTGCATGTGGATACAGATAGCAGGTAGCAGGTCATAGGTGCGATTTCTGATATGCTAAATTGTTTCCTTTGCTAAAGAATACTCCAAGATGATACATGCAGAAGTGTCAGGCTAGTCAACATTTTAAACTATTGTACTCAACATTTTAAAAAACCAGTTCAACAATTCTAATGAACTAATTCAACATTTATAAAGTATATGTTGAATCAGTATATATAAATTGTTGAACATATATATTCAAATTGGTGAAAGATGCATTACGAATGTTGATTTTTCAAAACAATATTAAAAAACTAAAATATATTCATATTGCATCTTATTTAATTGCATAAATTGTAAGTAACACGGTGGTTCAAACGGAATCAGAAAAGCATTTACGGTTTGGAAAAAAATTGAAAGCAAAGTGTACGATCCAATCTAAAAGGAGTCTCAACCTTTTTTCCACCATCCAGCTGTGCTTGGACAGCTGTCCACCTTCCCTACGGCGTGCGCGCGTGCACTTCCTCATGCCAAATTGCATCCTATCCATTTATTTTAGTCCAGTGTTTTTTTTCATTTTTATATTAAAAAAACAAAATTTCAAAAATATATGCCGAATAGGGAAATTTTCAAAAATGGGTGCCTGTCGCCCCCCTAATGGGCGACAGGGTGCCTGTCGCCCATCCAGTTGGCGACATGACCTAAATATAAAAAAATTATATTTAGGTCCTGGCGTCCAGGGTGCATTAAATAGTGAACTTGTAAAATCGATATAAAAGCGTAGAAAAATAAAAAAAATACAAACTCAACTGTTCTGGATTCTATGAAACAAGATCTATAACTTTTGTTACATAATTTTTTTTTCATTTGATCAATGTATTTTGCTCTATTTTAAATACTAGTTTAATGCACTTTTATTTAAATCTCAAGATCCATCCTTTTGATGCATGTCATCTTTGGCCAGAGTGTTTCATATGGTGAGCATAGGCTTGTACAAAATTGGTAGGCCCAGAAAACATTTCTAGAATAAGTTTTTAAATTAGATCTTGCAATATGTCTAGTTTAAATGAGTTATTTATCCATGCTGCTATACTGAGTATTAGAAGCCATAACTTCTCCAGTACCATTATTTTATTTCCTAAGAGCTATAAAAAAAATTCGGTAAATTTTAGATAAGCACAACTAGATCAAATAAATTATTTTAAATTTTTCTAGGTACAAGAACTATTTTTCTTGATTTAGATACATTGATCAAATGAAAAAACTTTATGTAACAAAAGTTGTAGATATTATTTCATATAATCCAGAACAGTTGAGTTTGTATTTTTCCAATTTTTTTTCCAATTTTATATCGATTTTACAAATTTGTTTAATGCGTCCTAGGTGCCAGGACCTAAATGTAAATTTTTTTTATATTTAGGTTCTGTCGCCAACTGAATGGACGATATGCACACATTTTCGAAAATTTGACTATTCGGCATTTATTTTTAAAATTTTGTTTTTTTAATATAAAAATGAAAAAAAGTCCGAGTTCCCATCAGGCTCCTGGCGGGCCGAGCGATCTCACGTTCCCTACCAAGCAAATTCAGTCTGTCTTCTACGGGTTTGAAGACATAATGGGCCTAAGGGAAAAAAAGTCCATGTTTTTTTAAAAGGAATAAAGGTCAATGTAGTTAGGCTACCAGTGGGATTAGGCCCAATGCTCAGTTCAAGGGGAAAAGAAAAAGAAAGCGGGGTGAAAATTCGAGGTCCAGTCAGAGTGAAAACGTACAAGATCGTTCTGAATCCTCTTCGCCGTCGCATGAATTTTGCCGCTGTCCCGCTGTGGCATCACTAGAAATGCAAATCGAAGAGATCGACGCAAAAGAACAACACCGATTATAAAAAGAATAACAAATAAATGATATTATTAAAAGACACAATTCCTCTCTTATACAGGCAAAAGAGAGATCAGCAGCACCGGAACGCCTAGAACAAACACAAACATCCCCCTCTCCTCTCCCAGCCAATCCAGATCACAGGATTCTGCCCCCTTCCCTTCCATCTGTCGCTCAGTGTGCGAGGAAGGCGACGAGCGAGACGAGGGCGGCGACGGCCCACGCCCCGGGCGCGGCAGCGGCGATCCCCGCGGCGGCGCCCATGGCCGGCGCGGGCGCCGGGGCGAGGCTGCCCAGGAGGGCGGCGTCCTCCTCCTCGAGCTTCCTGCTGGCCGCCGCGGACGCAACCAGCACGAGGAGCACCGCGGCGAGGAGGACGGCGGCGGTCTTGGTGGAGGCGGCCATGGATACAGACGGTCGGACGGACGGAGAAGGAGCTGGGCGAGCAAGAAAACCGAGGCCCGCGGGCTGGCGAGGTGGGGGGGAGCTCGGCGGACGGCTCCCACTTCCCTTCTCTCGTCGGCTTCTCGGGGCTCGCTGCTGCGCTCGAGTGGGGTTGGAGAGTGTTGTGTGGGGATGCGAGGGGTGGAGCGGCGGATTTATAGCGGGGACGAGGGGATTTAGCCGTTGCGGCGGGGCGGGCGCGGCGGCAGCTTCGGAAACGTTCGAATTCGGCGGGGCCGAGGGGGACCAGGCGTTGCCTGTTTCTGTTTACCCGGACGCCTGGTCTTTGGGAGAGAGTGGACTAGCCGTTTAAAAGTTTGGAGGCCGGAGGCGCAGTGGGGGGAGGCGGGTGGCCGGGGCCAGCGGTCAGCAGCTAGCCGTTGCGCCGGGACTCGGCCACGCGTGCCGGCGGAGGGAATCCAAAGCTACAGCACTGGCCTGGTGAATGCTTCGCGGGGGCTGGCTGGGGACGCGCGGCACGGAGAAGCGAGCTAGAAGTCGCTTTCCGTTTTTCACCGGCCGCAGTACAAATTTCGCGTTTTGCTGCCGCTGCGTTTGACAGAAGCGAGAAAAACGCCGAGCGTTTGGCGGGATTTTTTCGTCAGCTCACTTCTCTCCGTCGAGAATCCAATTATAAACGGTCCCAAACAGGCCCTTCGAGTGGTGTGCCTGCCGTCCAGGACTCTCTCGGAGGGGTCCGCTTTTGGTTTTCAAACTCAAACGTGTTCCCTGCAGCGCCCTGCAGAATCATGACGGTGGGTGGAGTAAGGGATTGCTGCAGTATTTTCTCTCTCTCTTTTTAAAGTTTACTAGGCTGCAGTATTTGACAAGCAAAGTGGTTTTGGCACGATGAACTAGTGCAACAGTGGTTGCAAATTTTTTTTATGCCTCTCATCTATCATCTAGGTACAGCTGTAGTATACGGTGGTTGCGAACTTGATGTACCTCCAAGCAGATCGTGCCAATCACGTCCCCCGTGATCATGGGCCTAGCCCAGAAGCAGATAGCAGATTAAAATTGGACATGTCTGGCGTGTAGGCCTAGTAACTTTTTTCTTCTTCTGAGAAGTAGGCCTAGTAGCTTTGTTGTCAAGATGCCCATGAAACTTGTTATTCAACGATAACCGCCAATCGAGCCCGTTCAGTATTCCAGGGCCGAAAAGCCGAAAACTAACAATACTTTCCGCCCATCTTTTCTTGGTCTTCTGCTGGCTGCTATTTTAACTGAAGGCGCTACCACACTCTTCAAAGTTTGCGCTTAAAATACAACAAAATTCATACCCCCACGCAACATACTTGGAACTTATTGTTGATTTTACCCTAGCATATGCGTTTTAGCGGTAAGTTCGTTGGAACAATTAATTCAACATGATGCGCGCTTCGACCGGTGAAGACCGCCTCAGCCTCTCAGGGATCCAGTCTCTGTTCAAACGCACTGACCCGATCGTCTTGGTGCGTTGTAATGTACAATCTCCGCTCCATCCGGAGTTTCTGCACATCCGATGCAGGAAGCCGTAAGATTGTCTGAGCTCATACTAACTTATTAAACGTGAACGATGATCGTGCTCAAGCGCTTACTTGCTGGAAGTTGCTTCTGATGATCTCACCGTCCTCTCTGTTTTCTTGCATGATGTCCATGAGCTTGGACCTGCTGATCCTCATAACCTGAGATAGCTTTGTAGTCCGGAAGGTGAACGGCTGTGGCTGGTTGAACATGACTCCGGTCTCCCCTAGTAGCTCTCCCTCGGCTGCTTTTCCATAGACCTGGAGTATAGTAGGTCGTTAGCATGCAGCAGTAGCCAGTGTGCGTGTGGCATGCAAGAGGTCGGATCTTTATCCATTTTCTAAAAAAAATGAAGTGAGGAACTGAGAGGATGCCACATTACCTGTTCTGTTCCGTCAAGGAATGCCAGAACGTCCTGCGGATGAAATGGGCACACATTTTTGTCACCGTGGTGTAATCAAAAGCTCAAGGAGATTTACACACTGACGACGTACCACTGCTCCTGAAACAAGAAGATGCAGGTCTGACGGTTTGTCATTCTGCAGCACGACATCCTCCTTCGGGGCGTTAGTACTCAGCCTGCATCTCCGTCACCTGTACGTTACAGTTCCGCCAACTTCGTGATGAGCCCTCCGCCGTTGCGTGTTAGTTGTCTTTTTTTTTAATAATTTTTTTGGCAGGATTCTCTCACCAGCTGCTGGATGAAACCTGTGGAAACCCCCTTGAACAGGTAGGACCCTTGCACAACCGGGAAGAAGAGGCAGAGCGAGATGCTGGCGCGCATCGCCTTGGGGAGGATCTCCAGCGTCTCCTGCTGCTTGAGCCCCTCCGTCCTGAACCTCAGGCAGATGTGGTTCAGCATCTGCTCCTCGATCTGCCGCGGCAGCTGGTTCCTCGCCGCGAACTCTGAAGCCGCCTGGACCATGTCCCTCTGCGGCATTTCCATGTACGCAGCAGGCACACGCGGGTCAGGATGAAGTCAGGTCATGAACACATGATCAGATCAAGCGCCGAGCGGCATGGGCACATACAAAGTCCCTGGTGCGGCTGGTGCTGTGGACGACGAGGTTGGTCATGTTGCCGATGAGGTAGGCGGTGAGCCAGAGGTTGAAGAGCATGTAGGCGATGCCGAAGAGCATCTCCCGGGTGTTCTCGGCGTGGAGGTCGCCGTACCCCGTGGTGGTCATGGTCGTGATGGACCAGTACAGGGACGTCACGTACCGCGCCCACAGCCCGGCCTCCCGGAAGTCCGGCATGGAGGCGCCGATCCACGTCCGCCTCGGGTCCGGGTACCGGTCAGCGATCAGGTAGTTGATGCACCCGGCGCAGTGGACCGCGAACAGGGTCACCTGCGCGATGACCCCATCAAATGATCCTGCGCGGCGATGATGAACACGGTTCGTCTACAGACAGAGGAGGAATGCTTTTGGCGTACCGAGATGAGCTTTGTGCAGCGTATCACTGCGTAGTTGAACCGGATGTCCTTCTCGAGCCTACAGCATGACACTGTTGTTGTTAATTGCTTTGCATTGACCAGTGTCATGAATGTTCAGTGTGCACTGTGCAGTGTTCTGCTAGTGCTTACCTTGCAAACAAGGAGCTGACCCTACGCAGCCGCCAAAGCCTGAGAGCATTGAGGAACTTGAGTCCAAGGCTGTGCTCGTGCCGGTTGAACAGGAGGCTGATGGAGTGGAACGGGAACGTCGAGCAGACATCGAAGGCAAACCAAGACGACAGGTACCTGCAGAGACAGCCCAAGAATGCAAGCACACACCAAGTTCAGAAGCAGGGCGTGCCATTGTTCAGAAACTGCGGAGAAGTTATTGAAGTGCTAGCTAGCACCTGACTGCTATTTTCTTGGGGTCGTCGACGAGGAGGTAGGACTTGCTGTCGACGTACGGGACGAAGAAGGCGAGCACGATGTCGACGGCGAAGAAGCCGTTGACGACATCGTCCACGATGAAAGGGGCCCTGGGCAGGTACCTCAGGAACGCGAACTCCAGCGGGCATATCCACGCCGAGTACACCACCAGGAGGATCAGAAATATCTCCCACACCCTGCGGGCAAGCCGGCAGAAAATAAATTCGGTTCTTGATCGCGCACAGACATACAGCAATGCGATGCGAGAGCTCGTACTTGTAACGGGGATCGTAGGGTGACACGAGGTGTTTCCTGAGCTTGGGAGGCTGCTGCGTCGTCGCGCCCAGCGACGGCGGGAGGTCGCCGGCGGAGAGGTTGCGGCCTCGGAACCTGCTGCTACTGTCGCCGTCGAAGCATGGGAGGCGTGGCGCCCACGAGCTCGTGCAAAAGGAAGGACATGCCATTTTCACAGCAGGTCGCCGATCGTGTGCTGGTGAATTCTGCAGAGGGACGCCGCGGCAACATGGCGTATTTATACTGGAGAGGGAGGCCGGGAGGGACACGAGGCCCACCGTGCATCTCCAAAGTCCAAACGGCCTGTGCGCCTCTGTGCTCTGGCTCTGACCAAATGGTCTGTGGGACATCAGTGTAAAAACGATACAGTATCCAGCTTTGGGTCTTGTCTCCTAGCAGAGACATGGTGATGGTGAATTGGAATTGTCGGGTGCTTCCTTGTCGATCCCCGATTGCGCCCGGGGGGCCACTGGTGGCGCGGCCATCGCCGTAGTGGGCGAATGCAGAGGCCGGGTGTTATGTTAATTACTATACGTTTTTTTCAGTGCGAGAAAAGGCAGGCATAACCTTTCGGTTTCAGTTGCATGCTAGTTATGAAGTTGATGTCCAGTGATAGTCAGGTTTACAAGTGGAAATCCAGGGCTTATCTGTATTTCGTGAAAGGCTGGTGATTCCAATGCCATGCGTTGTTGATAAGCGGCGCGAATGTATTCTCGAGAGAGAGAAAAAACGACGTGAACAATTTCTTTTTTCTGGTTCTTTTATGGTCCTTGCAGACAGAGGTATGGTTTTTTATATTTCTTCTGCTATAAGACTATGAATAAGGAGAGAGGCGGTTCAGGCATCGAGGCAACCGTTACGGGACCGATGCTGGAATCCAAAATAAAGAGCACTATAAATTAATAGTATATTTTAGTTAGCTGTCTGGGTGATGGATTGGTCTGACGAGTCGGTCCCACTACCACTAAAAATTATGTAAACAAGGCGGAAGGGTATAAATGCCCTCCCTTTCACCACTGTAACGGAGGATTTTTTGAAGATTTTAGAGCATATATTTTACACTCCATTGAGATCGTGCTAGTTGTTTCCCATTTCTGCTTGGAGTCGGCTTGTCCGATCCCAACAACAATCAGCGATGCCTCCCGGTAACTTTCCCAACTAGAATGATCTACGGCGCAATCATGCAGTAGACACTAAATGGATGTCAAAATCGATTGAGACTCAGTTTATGCTTGTTCGATGCCCCCAAAAGATATTATCAATGTCATGTTGGAAAAGCTTTTGGATAACTATAGCCTCAAGTGCCAGGACAGAATTGATATTAGCAGTCATATATAATGGCTCGAGTGAGGGGAGAATATCATTGTGCTGGAATTGAGGGGAAAAAAATAGCAGTATGCAATTCTGGCTATGTATGCGGACAGTATGACGTCCAGATGTATTGTATACTTTAGAATTGCATTCTTTATTGGGACAGAGTAGTTGTTGTTTAAAGGCAACGGATCAACTTGTAATTAAAAAAGAACAGTAAACAAAAAAGGAAGCCAACACCCTAAATATATGCTACACGTTGTTTAACCAATGCTTTAGTCATGGAATCCCCAAAGAATTTCTTATAGGAGGATCGCGATGAGCTTTTGAAAAGTGATCTTTAGTTCGTCTCCAACCATTCGGCATAGCACAGAAGCACGGGCCCTGTGTGTGTTTTCTGGCCCTTTTTCAGCCATGAAGCTCATTCTGAGGTGAATATCTAAAGTGATCAGCGCTTTCACTTTTGGATTTGTTAAGCAACGAAAGGGGGAGAAAAAAAGATCTTGTTATTCCATTGAGGCTATGTCTTGCACTTTCTTGAGCTGATGATAGGAATACGTTCTTAGATGGACGGTTGGACGGATGGCGTACTAGTACAGCACACAGCAGCCTGCAGTAATTTTCCTGTGTGTTTGACCGTCATTTGACAGGGGAAGATCCGTCATGTCGATGATTGTGACAGTGACATCTGGTCACAAACTCGCAATTAACTTCAGGTGGACGCACGTCGACGACTGTGACAGTGAAATCGTGACTTCAGTCCTGAATTTTGTTTCCCGGTTTCTGAAACTTCAGCATCAGAGTAGCTATTCTTTCATTTCAGTTCAGCATGAACAGGGGGCGATATTTGATCTGTGACTCGTCGAGTGCAGGATCAACAATGGCGGCCGCCGTTTTCCCCGCATCGATCCCGCACTAGGTCTTGCTTCTTATCCGTCGAGAAGGGACGGCTCCGGCAATCAGTGCAGACAATGCCAAGGGAGAGACGGCAACGGCATATGTAAGCGGAAGCAGGTCTTCGTCTTCCTCGATCGCGCATGACTTCCAGCGCCCTGTTCTTGGCCGGAAACTGCATCCGTTCGAGCCCGTCTTGGACTCCAAATCCCCGCTGCAGGGACACGATCCATGCTTTCCCCAGGCTCGATTGCGATTTCCCCTGTGGCAGAATCGATTTCACTCGTAGGACCAGGCACCTCATCTGGGAACACATGTGCCAACGCATCACCAACGATGCACGGCAACGATACTACTATACTAGCAGGTTCAGGCCTGTCGATCTGTCAGTAGGACCGAGAAGGACGAAGAAACAGCCAGCGTAACCACCAGCCTAGTGCTCACTGAAGCTAAAGCTACCATCATGATCGCGGGTCCGGTCCCATCGCCGTCGCATGAACGGGGCGTACTTGGAAGCCCCCGTGCGCGTCCGGGATCGTGCACGCGACACGACCCACCTGGAGTGCACCCGTCGCGCACCGGACGTGCTACGTATGGCTAACGCTGAAAGCTGGATCGTGTGATCAATCGTGCCCCCGTCTTTCTTCTAGGCAACTGCCCCAGGATCATGCGCCTTTACGGTGCACCATCACAACACCCAGCCCTCCCCTCCGGCTTTGGCTAGCTCTCCCGCCCGTGCCGATGGATCAAATCAAATCAGTCGGAGCCTGTCGTCTCCTCCCACCAACTGGAGGCACCTCCACCTCTCCACCGGGGTCAAAATGCCGGCCCATTTTCACCGAGGGGCGCAGCTAGCTTTTACGGACAAAGACACTGACAAACTGGCCTCGATCGACCGGCCAGTGCAGTTCAGGAGCAGCAGCACGAGCTGCATCTCTCTCCCCACTCGGCCACCCCGGCCGGTCCTAGGTTGGTGGCCGTTTGATCGAACCCTCTCGCTCGCAGGCCTCGCGGCAGCGCATGTGACACATCCCGGCCGGCTCGATCTCGGTGCTGCGACGACCTGTGGCGGCGAGGAAATGACAGCACCGAGAGCTCGCCCGCCCGGCCACGCCGGCTTCTTTGAGCGAGGGAATGGAATGCCTGGCTCCTCGTTCGTTGCGTGCGCGCGCGGCACAAAAACACATCAATCATATCGTCTCCCTCTGGTGACCCTCTCAGACCTTGGCTGGCCAGTATTATGCAGCTCGAGTACCTGGCCGCAGATAGCGAGCCGCGCATGGTCAGCACACCTAGCTGGTAGTCGGGTTCGCGTCGTGTGGCACCACATGGTCGAGATCTTCGTGAGCTTCGAGAGTAGCGTCAGATCCGCCGCGACGCACCAGCATGCATTCAGGGCATAATTGGCCGGGGCACAGGTTGTATCTAGTGAAGTAGTAATTGATGCAAGTGGATTTTATATAGGATTTATTTCGGGTCGGGGATGTAATGATAGTACAACCAGAGATTAAGATTTATTCCGAATTCTAGTTATAAGTCTATTTTATTGCAATTAGTTTCTGATTCAGAATAAATTTTGGTCCCTTGTTGTATATATTATGATTTTTTTGTTATAACTATTATTTGGCCTGGAATAAAATCTATATCTATACCTATTATTAAAACGAGTAAGGTTTCGACCTAAAATTTTAGTTTGGTACGTTAGTTTGGTACACCTGTGTTATTGACAGGTGAGTCTTATTCCATCTCCTATATGAGTCGGACAATCCCCTCCGTCTAGATCCCTACAAATTAACACACGGGTACTAATACGTATTTGATACTTATATCAATTTTGTACGTAACAATGCACGGGCTTAATTGTCTAATCCTATATAATCGAACACGTCTAAAGCTTCGTTTGGGAGGCTGTGGATCGGCGCGGACGAGGCCCCAATCCACGCCACCCGTGGAACCAGATACACGCAGGGGCAGAATTCCCATGGCATAGCGTTTTCTTTTTTATGAAACAGAAGGGGGAACCCCTACTAATTATAATATATTTAAAAGAGAAAGAAGGAAAAGTCTTTACAAAAAGCTAAAGAAACAAAAAAGGAGATAAAGAAAATCATGCAAATTACACAAGTGCTTCTAGCCATTCTATCATAGCTGATTTATGTCTAGCCTTTGCTCTTAGAGTAGCTAAGGAAAATTCCTTCTTGAAACGTCGATACCCCTTTGAAAATTAAATCATTTCGCTGCATCCATATGCTCCAACTGAAAAGTATAATGATATCCAGTGCAAATGGTACGTTCAGTTGTTCCTGAATCTTTTCCAGTGCCAAATAAGGGTCGATCTCCACCAAGACAATATTTAGTTTGATCCAGCAGGACTGAGCAAAAGGGCAAGATAAAAACAAATGTGATAGTGACTCTTCTATGTTCATGGAGCAGCATTCGCAATTATATGATGGAAGATGCATATTTCTTCTTCTAAGCAACTGTCTTGTACTCAATCGGTCCCTTAGTAGAAGCCAAAAGAAAACTTTGTGCTTGTTTTGACAATAGGTCTTCCAAAGTCTGCGAAAAAAAGGATGGGTTGGCAAGTGACCAGTAAGATGTTTGTATGCTTTCGAAGTGGAGAAGAATGAAGAACCCCAGATGTAGGACCATGTGTCATGCTCATTATTACCAGACAGACTGTTCATATCTTGAGCTAGCTCTAGCAATTGCATTGCTGCCTCTTGGGTCAATGGTAGATGGAAAAGTGCATCAGGTCCAGTAACATTGCAAGCAGCATGAATCGAAATCCCAGTCAACTTGGCAAAAGAAAATAGTTGCGGAAAATATACTTTTGGTACTCTGCTTAGCCATAAATCCTCCCAAAAGAGACAACTTTTTCCATCTTCCACATTAGCCATTGCTAATCCTTTAAAGGAATCTACCAATTGTAGCAAGTCTTTCCACCAAAAAGACCCTTGTCTTCTGGTGGAAGAAGGTAGAGATCCATCATTGTAATATTTTTCCCAAACTAGTTGGACCCATGGTATGTCCATTCTATTGAAAA
The DNA here is from genome assembly GCF_016808335.1 of Panicum virgatum. Classification (NCBI taxonomy): domain Eukaryota; kingdom Viridiplantae; phylum Streptophyta; class Magnoliopsida; order Poales; family Poaceae; genus Panicum; species Panicum virgatum. The sequence continues at coordinate 48,923,575 of NC_053140.1, read as the reverse complement.
ATTTGTGAAGATTTTTTAACAACAGAGCATCATTCTGAGTTTGTAGGTTTAACACTCACAAGCCTCCTTTTTTTTTTGGCAAACATGTCAGTTCCCAAGCAGCCTTAGCTGGTTTTCTATCATGTATATCTGCTCCCCTCTAGAGACAATGCTTTCTATACATATCTATTTGCTTGATCACTGTTTTGTGTAGTCGAAAAGTGCTCATGAAGAACATAGAAAGAGATGTGAAAATGGCATAGACGCTTCCCATCCAAACCCCGCCAAACCATGGGGGGCTAAAAAATCCTCGCCCGAGGCCGGAACGAAATCTCCGTCTTGCGACTCGCTGCTTGTCTGTTCTCTTATCACCGTGTCTCCTTCGCATCCGCCGACTCTCTCGCTGACCTCGACTGCAATTCTACAAGCCCTTCCCTGACAAGAGGTGGGCGGGGATCAGGTGGCGGGTAGAGGGGTCAACCCAATTCCCTAGTGGTTTAACTCTCCCTTCGTTTCCAAACGAAGCCAGGTTACTCGCTTTAAAAAGGATCAATTTTGTATGGGCCAGCCGCCCAGCCCAACTGCCCAAGATCTTCTGCTGCGCCGCAATTCGTCGTATGGGCCCTCTGTGGCTGGCAGTGGCAGGCATTATTATCCGCTCTAGATTAAACTTGGACTTTCTTCCTGTTCGCACTTCGCACCTCTTCGATGCAATTTACAGTAGCTGCTCCAGATATCTTTAGATGGCTAAATAAATGGGTAGCTAAATAGCGCTATATGGGATTTGACTAGTGTAATTTGGAGATGCTGAGCTCTTCAAATTTTCTAATACATTGAAGAGACCAACTTGGAACATTTCTGAGATTTCACATTACAAGCTCCTGGCACACAGACCACACAAGACCATATTAATTGCATGCTACTTCCTGAATCACAAATGAAGTAACACAAGCAACCACATATAGGTTCTGGTAGCTTCAGCCTATGCTCACATTAATCAAACTCGTAGAAACTTCAAGCTTACTACCAAAACTAGCAGCCTCCTCAGAGTTATAGAAGAGGTTATATATATATCCTTAACCCACACCCAAGATCACAGCGCAGGGAAATTCAGATTTCAGAGGAGCACCATGCCGACCATACCAACAATGCCGAGAACCAGCCCAACACTTGCCTTCAACCCGGCGGCCGCATTCAAGCCCCATACGCGGACGTCGTCGATCACCGGCCCGCACAGAGAGCTGTGGTCGTCGCTCCTCGTGTTGTAGTACACGCTGTAGAATGCCACGCGTGTCCTCTCGGCGCGCGCTGTGAACGTCACATTTGCAGCCTGGCTGGTGGCATTGCCCATCGGCGAGTAGTGGAAGTTCTGGGCCTGGTCGCCAGCGAACGCCATGATGGCCATTGGTGGCTGGCATGAGTCCCCCGCCGTCCCCAGCGTGAACGTAAGGCTGTACTCCTTCTGGGGGGTTGTCTCCACCATCTGGGAGATGATGCCCTCCTTGCCTGACAGAAGCTCGATGGCGCGCTTCCCCTGTGGAACCTTGTATTCATCAGAGTCAATGAAGCGGACAGCCCGGTTTGACTCTATCATCCAGCCAGGTATGGCGGATGTTTGCTCATCGAGGTTGGTCGGGAGCAGCACTCCAAAGCTTGTGTTTGGGAACATCCACGGACCTTCCTCAAAGTCTCCATTGAGAACCACATTATCTGTTGAGAACAATGACAACACATATAAGCTTGAATAACTTCTAACTGTCCAAAATTTACTTAAATTAATTACACGTAGCAAAAAAACATGGAAGCTGAAACTGAGATCACATATCATTCTAAACTTTGAATAAGTCTAGAATCTCGTACCCTTTGGCTTGTCTGGAGTGAAGAGCTTCTTGATGGCGACATTGTCAAGGATAGGCCCGCAGGTTGGATCATCCTCCATGCCAGGGTTCATGAACTGAATATGTGCCTGCTCATCTGTTGCCTGAAAAGCGAGGGCATACGCATCCCAGCCTTCTATGTTGTACAATGTCTGCAAATCCACTGTCTGTGATACACCACCTAGCACGGACACATTCAGTGCCTCCAGCTGAGCACATGTACGGGCAGCGCTGAATGTGATAGCATACTCTGAGCCCTTCTCAACCTCCACCACCTGCCCAACACTAGCATCATTTCCTAGCCGTACAGCATGATCCCCTGTCATGGAAATTGAGATGTTTAAACATGGCTATGGACAACTATTTTCAAAGAATTTATTCAGCGACAAGGACTCAGTGTGGATACCCTGTGGAACAATAAGGATCATGCCACCCTGGTGCTGGCCTGCTGAAATCAGCTCAACTGTGCCATTGATCGTCCAACCAGGGATTGATGATGCACCCTCAGCAACAGATGCAGATTTGACAAAACCACCGGCTGGTGCGGTCTCAAAGTCACCATTGCTGAGCAGGCCTGTTGGGTAAGAAATCACCAAGTCACTAGAGTAAGTATCAAGTTTTGGCAATAATCCACTACGAACACAATGCTGCATTGCTACGGCAACTCAAGAATCAAGACGCTCCTCAACTTAATATCTGAAGTCCACCAGCATGGTATACCATGTTCTTGGAGGAAATTATAAGAAGGGTCTAACTCTAGCATTTGTTGCATATGATGGATCATAGGTTTGACCCAGTGAAGTCTAGTACACTATGTGCTGGAGTCTCTTTATGGCATATGTGATAGGTGCGAAAAAAAAATTAGAACACCATAACGAATTTAATGACACTGAATGCAGACAGCCAAGTATTACAGCAGTATCAAAGTGAGGAAACCCAGTACAGATCTTACCCAGGATATTTTTAATGGGACAATTCTGTGCTCATTATAACTTCATTCAGGTGAAATTTGGTTTGCTGAGTTGAATCAACCATCATTAAACATGGATGAGAAAATTAGTCTCTTATGCAAGTGTAGAAAGTCAGTTAAAACTCAACTGTAGAATCATTTGTCATGGGTGAAATCAAAAGTGCCTAGGTCGAACCACTAGGAAAATATGTCTAAGTTTTTCTATTGTACATCCAATGCAGTTCATCGGGGCACACTACTAGTAGACCGCTTTAATATGCTTCATTGTTCACAAGGACAGCCATGTGACTCCGCCTCATCTATCTATGGTGAGGCCGTGAAAGTGAAACATCTACCAACCGTCCTCCCATGGCCATGGGTACCCCATGTACTGGTCCAGACCCCCAGACCTAAATGTCCCATGCACCATAGATCATGGCGTGAATCCAGGAAGGTGACGAAGGTACGGACATAAATATATAGGCATGGACCTCCACGGCACGTCCATCATTTAAACAAGCCATTTGACCATTATGGGAGGATTCCTTGAGGGTGCTGCTATGAGCTGAGCTGTTCTGTGAGGATCAGGGTTTACTACACCATTTCTGGTTTCCTCTTGACTTTGCAGTAGTTCCATATAAAATCAATTCAAACGGGAGTAGTTAGTGTTTCAGTTTAATAAAAAGAACAAACATGGATTCACTTCTTGTAAGGTGCCTTTCTCACGTGTGTGCTTTTAGATTGTTTTGTGCCCAACAGAACGTCTTTCTCAACTTACAGGGCAGCTCATTTGGGGGGGGGGGTTACTAGTCATTTTCAGACATAAGAGGCATCACATCAAAATATTCCATGCCATAGTAACATGTTCCTTTGGAAAAGAACACATGCTGCACTTGGACAACAGGGTAACACAATGGAAGCAGCAAAGCGCCATATGCATTGCAAACCGGAAAGTTTTGTCCAACTGGTATGCCTGAAAAAACTGAAGGCACTTCCAAGCAACAGGTGAAACAAGCGTGGTCAAACACAGGGACAGGCCCGTTTGGCAGTTACACAGAGGTGACACAAGCAACAGGACGTGGCCAAATCGTTACAGATAGGCGCTTCACGTTTTTCCTCTGAGCTCTGAAGGATGTAAGCCATGACAACACAGTATTTTGAAGCTAGCTATCCTGTTGATCCTGCCAACCTATGAGCAAACCTTTACTTCGGTATACCATTATATACCGAGTCATACTGAACGATGCTAGAAAGGAGGGGAGGAACGGCTTCACTTTACTTTGCAGCTTGCACATCTCCTTCCACCTTTCTGGCGTGTGCAAGCATATGTATTATGCCCCAAATGCACAAAGTTGCATGCTTGCCCTACATCAGACATCGCAACAAGCAAACACTACCAACGCTACTTTTCGTTGCCCCCCCCCCCCAAAACTTGCTAGTTAGTGCGCCTTGGATGCTCATACTCTCGGCATTGCCAAGATAAACAGGGGGCATGGCACAAATCCCATTCCCTCAGGTGGCGAGATCTGATGCAGGGGCAGAGGAAAGCCATCTATCTCCCCCCAGATTCTAACGCGGACAGAGAGGTGCATCAAAACAACCCGCCCCCAAACGAGCGGACGAGCGGTTGCGGCAGCGAGGCGCGCATCAGGAGCAGAACAATCGATGGAGGAAGGGCGGCGAGAAGAGAAGAGACCAGAGGGAGACAGAGAGAAGCAGCAGCGTACCATCCTCCACCGGAGCCGCCCATACCGACCGGGCGGGCGCCGCCAGGAGAAGCAGCGCCGAGCACAGCGCCAGCAATGCGCGCCTCTCCCTCGGCGAACCCCGCTCCATCTCCTAGCCCTCTCGGCCCCTCTGCGCTCCCTCCCCGCTCAGCAGCTCTGACTCTGCAGCACAGAGCTTGGCTGGGGGCGCGAGTGGGAACTGGGGAGTGGTAGCGTGAGCGGCCACCGAGTGGAGTGGAAGAGGAAGGATACAAGAGAGCACTGTGCTGGCCTGTGCCGAGCCGGGGCCGCGTCCTCGTCTCGTCTGGGTTGGAGGCAGCTCTGCCCCCGCCCACCTTCCCCTGCTTTTCATGGGGTCACATCCTCACACAGACAGGCCTGATGCGATTCCTTTTCCTTTGGCCTGGTTCTCCTTAGCGCACACAAATCGAGAAATTATGTATGAAGTGCTAAATAAAGTTTATTTATAAAAAAAATTTAGGAATGGATATAACTTTTGCGATAAATCTAGTGACGGTAATTAATCAATTATTAGCTACAGTAATCATCATCTAATCACACGGCCAAAGTTCTGATTAGATTCTTCAGAATTCCTAGCGTAAGAGTTTTGAAGTTGATTTTGTAAACTGATTTTATTTAACATCGTAATTGGCAGTCAAAATTTACTAGCACTCACCTGCGCGCAGAGAACGACAGGGCCTTTGGCATGGCCACTCTCCCCGCTATTCCGGCCATGTTTGGTTAGGATCTTGAAAATTTTGTCACAAAAATACGAATGTATGCATAGAGTACTAAACGAATTTTATTTTCGAAATCTTTTCACAGATGGGTGTAATTTTTTGAGACGAATCTAATGAGCCAAGTTCCACTATGATTGGCTACAGTAATGCTACAATAACCGCATCTAATCATCCTCTAATCGTGCAATCAAAGACCTTAATAGCTACAACACATGCTACAGTACCATAGTTGGAGAGTTTATTTTATAATTAGATTTTATTTAATACTTCTAATTAGTGATCAAAGGAGCAAAAAGTTTTTATGAAAACTTTTTCACCCCAAACCAAAACCAAACAAGGCCTCTGTTTTTTTTCACAGGGCCCCTGCGTGTGGATTGTGGCAACAGTGGTCAATACTGCTGCAGGGCTCTAGAGACCCATGCCATGGTAGAGTGCGCTGCCTTTCTCTTTTTGCAGCCGTTTTGGTACCACTTTGTCGAGCACGGGAAAGGGCACGCACCGTGCTCATTTCATCGAGTCCGTGGCCAAGGTGAAGTCTTTTCTTTCACCCCCGGTATCACTCGGAAAGTCTAAAACTCTCTTGTTTTTCGGCGAGCAAGAACTTGTCATGTAATCTGGCCATCTTTCAGCTCTTGCATTCCAGGATCTCCCATGCAGTGAGCTCTTGCATGTCCACTTACGGTGAAGCGAAATGTGTTTTCGCTGGTTGAAAGCGATCTTTTTTTTTCTTTCTCCCAGGTGCATGATTGCGCGTACGGCGAGCTTATGAAACTCAGCGACAAGCCGGTAAGCCCCGTCCGTGTATGCGCTTTCGCTTTAGGAAGGTGGGCGGAGACAAAGCGGCTGAAAACCATCAGCATCTCCAAAAGCGACGCCTATTAAGCGCGAACAAGTGATGATGCCGGGGATTCCGTCCGCCCTCATGTAATCCACAGCGGGCTATCCTTAATCCATCATGCCGCCCACTCCCGAAACTGCGCAGCAGCAGTGGTGGCTAGGACGCTGGGTATTGCTCAAGCACAAGAGAGCGTCACCGTGCTAGCCAGCGTAAACGGGCAGTACTCCCAAACTAGTATCATAAGCTCGGCACTGATGACTGCCTGACTGGCTAAGCCAATCATCAGACAGGCCAAGTTAAGGGTCCTGTCCTCATCTTTGGGACTCGCGGCGGCCGCGTCGCGGAGCACTCGTTCGCTTCGGCGCTCACACCAGCGCCTGCAGCTAGGTGTCAAACCTTAAAGTTCAGGCTTAATTAAAGTTCAGATACCGAAGGCAGGAGGAGACGCGACACGATTTCCTGCCTTTCACATGGAGGCAGTATGGTGAACAACCGGCGGCAGCCGGCAGCGGCGCTGCGTTCGTCTTGCTCCTGCAGTCCTGCCCATTGCCCAAGCGCCCAGGCCATGAAAGCGCGTGGCCACCGTACTCGCCCGTCAGGTCAGACTCTGCAGTGGAGTGGAGCTCTACGGCGGCTACGGCCTCGCAGATTCGCCCAGCGGCGTGGAGTAATTCCGTATCGGGGGCATCTCAGGACGCGGGGTACGCGCCAGACGCCCCGCCACATGTGAAGTATTTGACTTCTACTGCCAGTAAAAGAGCTGCCGTCACAGGCAAATCTGCACAGTGGGTAATTAGCAGGGTAACTGTGTAATCTTTAACACACACAGTTACCCTGCTAAAAAGTTGACGGCGAGAGAAAACGAAAGCTAGATGAGAGCACTGTAAAGCTTTTGGTCTTCGTGCCGCACTGCCGCTGGTTGGTGCTCACTGCTCGTGCTGGGCCGCGTCGGCGAGCACTGGAGCCAGGAAGCCGGAGCCAGCCATGGAGGACAAGGAGGCAGACAAGGGACTTGGCAGCTCCAATGCTCGTGCTCCATCCAGCCAATGATGCCAGTCCGATCCGTCCAACCACAGGATCCAAGCGAGGGTCACATGACCCGCTCTGAAAAAAGGAGGCCCGGATCGGCGCGCGTCGTCATCGTTTTCCCGGGCGCGATCGAGCTGGCCAGTGGTGGCGAGGGTGCCGGCGCGGTGAAGGATCACGGCCGGATTGGCGCGATCTTTCGTTCCGTCCTCGGACACGGGAGGGTACAGGCGTTACCGGCCCTGATCGCCCTTTTCTTATGGCACCTCCATTGATTCCCCCCGCCCTGGTTCGGTTGGGGCTGGCGTCCGTACCCGTTGCAAACAGCAATCTCTTGCCGTGGATTTAGAACAGTAATGCTCTGGTAAAACGCATAACCTAAAATGCACCGATCATGTTTCATTAAACACAAATGAATCGACCAGTCAGAAACTAGCACTTTTTTCCATCGTTTAAGGAATCTACGCTAGCAATGTATGGGGACGAAATCCTCATCATCTAACAGGTGTCCAACAGTCTATACATGAACATATAAATGGCCCATTAGAGATGAGACCAAGCTCTCTCTTATTTAGTTGGGAAGGACAGGACCTTGCCCGGCTTTTCCGACACAAAGGTTTCTTCAGTTGCAAGACTACCTTGCCTGGTCCAGTGCGCCTTAATGCATGCTCCGTCTCCTCCACCAAATTGTTCAGAAAACTAGAATAAGACTTACTCAGATGTTCTTTCTTGCTTGATTTTCTTACCGATGGCATCTCACTTGAGTTAAAAAAAAAACTTACCAAGAGCCTGGGCTCAATTGTTACTCAGGGTTCGCCCATCGCTAGTGACGTGACCGTAAGACTGTGCGTTAGGAAGGCAAAGCAGCAGCCCCGGAAAAGTGAAAGGAGAAAGTCGGTAAAAATGATCGCCGTTTGCCGCTGGTCGGGGCCGAATGATTGTCCACGTGATCCACGTCTCTCTTGCGTCCGGCCGGGCCGGCAAGCTCTGGATGAGGCAACGGAGCTGGGGCCGTTTGGACCATTGCGCCATTGCCCTTGCACTGCTCCGTTCCCTTCAGCAATCGCATTGCTGGGTTGGGAATTGAGTAGCTGGCTGTTGAAGCGTCTCCAAAATCGGGCCAGTTCAACCACATTTCAGGGCCCATCCACGTCGAACCAGGCCAAATTGTCATAAAGCGCGTGGGCTTTAGTTGCTACAGAGAGAGCCCGCCACACCAAACCGACGGAATCCACAGCCCAGTGGGCCGTTCAGCCGCCAAGAGAGAAAGGAAACCCTCGCGCTTCTCTCTCTCTCTCTCGGTATATGTAGCCCAGATCGCCAACCGAACCGCCTGAGCCCGCGGCCGCACGCCTCCACCCCCGAAGCCGCCAGCCGACGACCACGATCGGCGGCGGCGCCCGGGTGCGGCGGCGCCTCGGCTCCCCTGATCCCCCCTTCGGGAATGGACGGCCAGGCTCCACCTCCCCTCGACGCCGTGGCGCGCGAGCCACTCGCAGTCGCCGACGAGCTCCCGCCGCCGCCGCCGCCTCCTCTCGAGGTGGAGGACGTGCTACCCCCAACCCCAAGTATGGGCGGCCAGGCTCCGCCTCTCGACGGCGTCGCGCCGGGTCTGCTCGCCGTGTCCGACGAGCTGCCGCCTCCTCCTTCGCCGACGGGCGAGGTGGAGGACTCCCTACCCGTCGCGCCCGACACCGTCAACGCCGCCACTTCGGGGGTGCCCGAGGCTGGCACAGGTGGCGTTGAGCTCACCGACGAGCTCCGTGACCAGATCGTCAAGCAGGTAGTCCGCTCTTTCGACCTTGTTTTTTTCTCTTCTCTCGCGCGATGTTTCTGTAATGGGTAATTCAGTTCAGGGATTGTAGACAGTATAGGCGTGCAGCCATAGATGGGTTATTTGATAAATGTGCGAAATGAAAATCGAATTTCTTCAAACTTGCAGGTGGAGTACTATTTCAGTGATGAGAATCTTCCTACCGACGAGTTCCTGTTGAAATGTGTGAAGAAGAACAAGAAGGGCTTTGGTGAGTAGTGTTTCCTAGCCTAAACACTGATGATGCCATGCTGTATAGCTCAGATATTCTAGTTACCTAGCTGTGCAAGGTGTACTGGGACTGTAGCTATGATGAAATGCTTGGATCCTTTTTATTGTTTAGCATGTGTTTTTGTTTTATTGTACATCGCAATTGTTTTCCACTAAAATGCTTGGATCAAAATATCTGGTTCTTCATTGAGCATGATGCATTTCTGGCTTCTCGTTTTGGTTTTACTGCATTTAAAATGCCACTGGTTTGATTTGCCCTATCAGTCATACATGTGCAATGGAGATGAAAATGATGAAATGTGACAGGTACTTATGATGGGGCCTTTGCATTGGTACTCCTGGTGCAGCTTTCTTTAAGTTGTGCCGAGAAGCTTGTTTAGGTCTCCATGAATACCAAATTTGTTGGTGTCTGATTCACTCCATTATTTAGATTTAATTATCTTGATTGTGGGACCATGAAGAGATTTCATTCTGATCCTGTAATGACGAATGTTGCCTGGTGCCCTGCCATGGTAGCTGAGTCTGGTTGATGCCATCAGGAAATGATATGTCCCTTACTCATCTGATTTGTCCCTTCGCTGTATTTGATGAAACTGAATGTTGATTAAATTTGAGGTGGTTGTCCTTCTTGTGTCAAAGTATAGATGTTTATATTCTTCAGAACTGCTGTTCAACAGATCTTATTGATCGCCAACAGGGTGCGAATTTATGATGACTATGTAATTTCATTGGCACTATGTTACCATTCACAGAGATATGCAGAGTATTAACTTTATTTAACTGGCATAACTTATGTGTGGTCCTTGCAGTGTTGATGGCCTAACACTTTTAATATGAATTTGTATGCAATTTTTTCTCCGAAATGAACGACACTTAGACGTGGTCACTAAACTGATGTCTCCCCTTTGTGGCATGCTTTGTTGTTGTTGGTCTTGGTTTCATATGTGTCGTGGTGTGCAAACCCACAGCCGGGTAGCGTAGTGCACCCGCCTAAACCCAGAGGGTGAGTACTCGGGGGTTAGTTAGGATTAGCCCAATCTCGGTGGAAGAACACGATGAACACAGCAGGTTTAGAGTGGTTCGGGCCGCCGGAGCGTAATGCCCTACGTCCACTGTGTGTTGTATTGCTTGCGCTCTCAAGAGGTTGAGAACGGGATTGTTCGGAGTGAATCCGAGCTTGTGTGTTGTGTCTGCCTTCCTCTCGCCTTAGCTGAGTCTCCCGAGAGTCTGGCCTGTGTGAACCTGTGTTCTAGCGGGCGTGTTCTCCCTTTTATATGTCCAAGGGGAGCATGTACACTGAGCGGGGCCCCGACATGTGGACCCGGCGATATATTATCTTACAACGTACGAATCTTCTGACCAGACATGGTCTTGAGCTGTCCTGTCGGAATAGAGTCTAGCCTCTGCAGCCGTGCGTCGAGGTCATGATGAAGCGCCGAACTACTGACTCAGTCCACTGTAGCAGCGTGCATTGTTGCTCCAGTCAGTAGCTGGTCATCATGACTCGTCGCCCATGCGCGCGGCGATGAGTCTTTAATGCTTGCCTTGGTAACTGACGAGCCGTCTCGGTAACTGGCGATCCACAGTGTGGACTGACAAAAGCTGCCCCGTGCCCAGCGGCAGCAGAGCATGCCTCAACCACTCGTACTTAATGCGGGTGGATGAGGGAGCTTCCAGCGGAAGGCTTGCTCCCGCGCCCGCGTCTGCGTGACACGTGGCGGCTCCGGACCCCTCCCGAGCAGCTAGCTGAGCCGAGAGCTCACGGGGGTCCGGATAGGCACGTGGAGATCCCGGACCCATCTACGGGAGTCTGGATGGCACGTGGAGGTCCCGGACCCACCTGCGGGGGTCCGGGTCCGCGGCCACAGGTGCTGAGCATTTCCACCTCTGGGACACGTGGTGACACCGGACCCGTCCCCGAGCGGGAAGCGGGTCCGGGACCGTTGGTCCGGTGAGATGGAGTCGGACCCCAGGGGTCCGGCTGCTCAGCTCCTTAGCGCATAGTTACAGATAACTACGCGAGTCTTGGCACAGTAGGAGTGGGTACCCCAGTTGCAGGGTACCGACAATATGTTTTTTCCCTTTTGGCTATGTGTTATGGTTTTTATTCTTTTGTGTTTCTCCACATAGGTTTGAATTTTATATAAAATCCATTATATGTTAGTACTCTCCCATTGCACACTTGCGGCTGTTTGCTGCTTGGATCAGAAGCATGAGCAATATAATACGAGTTAATCATTGTTTATCAATTTTAATGCTCTATGTTCACTTCACAGTTCACACTGTGCTGCCACAGGACGTTCTATATGCAGCATGTATTACAAATGTAAGCTCTCTTCTAATGGAAAATTGTTTTGATAATAGTTCCTATTGAGACTATCGCATCATTTAGAAGGATGAAGAAACTCATTCAAGACCTCTCAGTAATTGCAGCTGCACTCAGGACATCACCAAAGCTGGTAATATTTTGCTTTTCATTCTGTTTTAGCAATTTGAAATGTCGGATGTTTGTCACTAATTCATGTACGGCTGATATGTCATGGTTATATATATTTTAGACAGAATTTTCACTTATGCTCTTTTAGGTTGTAAGTCCAGATGGGAAAAGGGTCAGGAGGTTTGGTCCATTGCCACAGAATGTACTGAAAGATTCAAAGGTGAATAGCTGAATCCCTTTTTATTGGAATGTATTGTATTAGATTATCGGAGTTGTAACCATATTGTATTTGCAGAAAAGCACAGTTTTGGTGGAAAATCTACCTCCAGATTTCTCCATGGAGAGTCTACAGGAAAAGTTCAGTACAGTTGGCAAGTATGTTATCTGGACATTGTAATAGTCTGTGCTTCTATAACATGTCATAGACTGATTTTGTAATATTCTGACGCTGTAATTTACATTTCTACATCTCAGAGTTGTGAACATAACAATTAATGATCCAGAATTAGTGAAAGAATCTTCTACTGCTAAGAAGCCGGCCTTCATTTTAAGTAGTAAGGTATGATCTCAACATCATTTAGTCTTTTTATTATTTAAACTATTGCTAATAATTTAATTGGATTTTTTTTAAAATTGTGACTCATACTCACTGATATTAACCATGGTCATTTGCAAATCTGTGTTTTCCAATTACCACTTGTTGCGAACAGCCATTCATTGCAAGATATATTTGATAACGCAAAATAGGATCCCTAGATTTCAGTATTGTTTTTTACAGTTAGATCATTTTGGTGTATCCTTTCCACCAAACAAGTTGTTGAAGGAGCAGATTTGCACAGGTTCATGCCCTTGTTGAGTATGAAGCAATTGAGGCCGCTGAGAAGGCTGTGAGTTACCTATATCCTGTCTAATAATAGATTTGGTAAAGTATTGTTAGCTCTAAGTTTAGAATAATCAACTTCAATTGGTTTATATGTTCTGGTAATATTAGGTTACTACCTTAAGTGACGAGAGCAACTGGAGAACTGGGATGAAAGTCAGGCTTCTGTCAAAGGGATCAGGAAAACATAGCAAATCGTCAAAAGAAAATCAGGATACAGTTTCCAAAAAGAACATTCAGAATCAGCATGGAAAAGAAGACCAGCAAGCAGCCTTGGAAAAGAACAGCACCTGTGACTCAGTGGAGGGTACTAAGGACAAGGAAAATTTGAACTCTGCTTTCACCACTGAGGTCTGAAATTTTCCATATACTTCCATTTTTCTGTTGGCTCTATAAAGTTATCTGATTGAGAATGGTGCATATTAGCTTGTTTAGTGCATCACTTAAAGTATGCGCTTTCTTGCTGATAATTTGGGCCTTTGTTCTTGAACGATACAAATGCTGTGAAAAGTCCATTTACATTTATTTCCTAGTAGAATTTTACTTATTGAAATATTATGACTATATCTGCATAGTGTTTGAATGTTGCTATCATTATCCTGGATATAGTTTTCTTATGGCCTGTTGTTTGTACATATAGAGTGAACAGCAACACCAAAAGCCAAATCCTAAAGGAGGGCGAAAAGGCCAGTACAAAGGTCACGGTCAGATTCAGCAAAATACAAACAAACAAGGTATTTATACACTTACATGTTGTACTGAGTTTGTGTATGCTATTTTCTTAGTAGCGATATAACAAGGTGTCTCTTTTATGGTGTCATGAAGTGTATTCTTATATTGTGCCATTGAGAGACAATACTAGTTAATTCTCATATTCATTCATGGGGAGTGTAGTTGTGAACTTCTTTCTGTAGAACAGCGAGATTATTTATGTACCTGATGATTTCCTGGCCTATAAGATTATAGCCACAGCCTCTACCGCCTTTATCTAGTGTCCTGGGATTATCTAGGCTCAGTATTTTTTTAGCATGGTTATCCTAAAAACACTTCCAGTTACTTGTGCACAGAACCCTGATCTCCTTCCATGTGATCCTATGGCTTCAGAACAAACATTTAAAAAGCATATTCACGTCGTATATGAGTTGTGGAACTCTGCTAGCGTGGGATCAACAATTCAACATGGTTTATTTTTTTAATGTCTGTATGACAGGTTCTGAGTCATTAAACAAGCCTATTCCTGGACCAAGAATGCCAGATGGAACAAAGGGCTTTACAATGGGGCGTGGTAGAACTCTTCCACTACAGAAATCTGAAAAGGCTGAAGAGTAGAGCTACCCGAAGATGCCTGTTAAAAACCTAACTGAAGAACCGTGAAGACATACGTTTTGTACAAAAAAAAACTCGCGCGAGAATATCTGAGCTGTTTTCTGCATGAGAGATGGAGCACAAAACAAAAGGAATGATTTGTACAGAACTTCAGTTTTGTGTTGGATCTTAATACACTCGTTCGATCATCCGTTCTGGGAAATTTGGTTTCACGACTTTGCTGCGCTTGCATTTCTGAAGCACCCGTTTCTGCTTTTTAGGTTTTCTCTAGGATATTTAATTGTGAATGAAATGAAAGTTAAACCTTGCTTGTTGTATCCTGATTTGCGGGCTGTCATATATCATGCCGCTTATTTTCTTTGCTTAAGGTAGTAAGGCTGCCCTTCCTGTGGGTGTGGCCTGGGGTCATGGACCTGCACCGTCTGTGGAAGGAGGGTGTAACAAGTTGGGACCCTGTTATTGGCCGTTGGTTCCTGATTCCTTTACCTTGCGTTCATATGCCAATAAACTTTGGTCCTACCTGTCGCCTCGTCCGTTTCAAATTATTAGTTATTTTAAATTTTCAACATGTATAGATTTTACTATGAATATTGGACTATCTAGATGTAAAGAAAAAACTATGTATAAAGAAGCCAAATGGTTAATAATTTGGGATGGTGGAGTATCTCTTGTAAATCGTCAATCACTGCGTTCGACAGGCTGGAGCAGGAGGTTGGAGCTGGAGTGTTGTGAGAGAAAAATACTATTATCTGGCTTGGCTGGAGCTGGAGGGATATGAGAGAAAAATACTGTAGCGCTGGAGGGTAAACCAGCAGCCGAACGCAGTGATTGATGACACCGCCCCTCTGATCAAGCCACAGCTGCACAGCGCGGGCATAGTCACTGCGATTTACTGTCACTGTCATGTTTTGACGCCATGTTAGATCTTGATCGAGCAGACCCTGTGGGGCTGACCGACTGAACCTAGGCTGACCCTGTTGGTCGTTGGAATGGGGTTCTGGTGTCTCGAGTCGAGAACTGTGCTCTCTCACCCCTTCCCGTGCTCCCACTTTCAAAAATTATAAAAATGTGTACGAAAAAATCATCCAAAAATATAAATGCATAGATGATGTAAAGATGCATGCCCATGCAAAATTTGAGGATGAAAATAGTTTTGTGCAAGAAGAAACAAAATGTTGACGTGCCTATTGAAAGTGGGAGTAGGGGAGCACGGGAGATGTTCTCGCCCGCCCACCGCCCACGTTGCACCCCATCTTCCCCGTCCACGGCCACACCCGCCCGCGACGACACCGGACCACGCCCCGCCCTGCTGCGTCGCCCGTACAGTGTCTCTCACTCCTCGCCAGTCACCAGCCTCTGATGATATCTTCTGGAAGCGATCATTCGGCTGCTGGCGTGGCACCTGCTCAGCTGGGGCCTCGCTAGCCTCCTAGGAGTACCAGCACAGTAACGATAGGATTGATGCCAGCGGGAACACAGGCCTGAGGCCTGCCGCTGTGTTCAGATCTAGTACCTACCATGCTGATTGCTGAATTCACGCTGCAGTTCCCCGTTTCAGATTCACTTTTGACCCTAGTCAAACAGTACGAAACAATGGCCGGCTGGCTGCTGCCGCCGTTGGCGCTGCTTGGTGGGGGCAGTGCCGTGACGTTGTGAAATGGATAAGGACTGAACTAACGTCCTGGGCGGCTGAACCTGAACCCAGCTCGGCGGCCACATTCATGGCGAGCAGGCCGGCTCTTGGAGCTGCTAGGCGCCTCCAGCCCCCCTGTCTGTACCTGGACGATGCATGCAGAATCTCGTACAAAACGATGTAGACCAGTACTGTTGTGAGAGAAAATTACTGTTTATTGGCTGGTGGCTAGTAGTTGGTGTTGGTTTGGTGTGAGAGAAAAATACTGTTGACTAGTGCTAGAGCATGCCAACAGAACAGAGTGACACCTCCAGCTACAGAAACTTGATTTGAACGTCTTTAATTTTGCTCCTTGATCCACGCTTGCTCCCAGTCCCAGCAAGCAATCTCTGATCGGGCATGTCACTGTCATGTTCCCAGCAAGCAATCTCTGATCGGGCATGTCACTGTCATGTGGCATTCGGTCCACATGCCGCGTAGGTGCGAGACCGGCTGGTGACCTGGTCCTCCTGTCATGGCCGACTCAGCTTACCCACAGCTACTGTTCCTGAGCTGGCACGTCCCCACCTCAGGCTATAAAGCAGGAGCTCCCCGCTGCATCAATCCCGCACCCTGCCATGGTCACTCATCTCCTCCTCGCCCCCACTCCCCGCACCAGTAAAAGGAGCAGCTAGAAGTTGGCTACGACTATCCATTAGTACACATACATGGAGAGCAATAGCATCGAGCCGCGGCAGAATGGAGACCGCGTCATGGAGGTGCCGGAGATCGACGGCGACCTGCTCGTCGAGCTCCTGGACGCGTCCCTCGCCGCCGAGGATGCAGCAGGCAACCCGCAGCTCGGCTTCGCGGCCGACGTCGTGATCGACGGCGGCGACTGCTGGATCGGCAGCCACGAACTGGACGGCGCCGTCCACACGCACCAGGGCTGCGAGGACTGCGACCTCGACGCCATCCTGTCCGACTTCGAGGAGTACGGGAGCCCGCGGCCGGGCTACCCGGCGCCGTACGTCGTCTTCGACCACGACGACACCCTGGAGTGGGCGGAGACGGCCGACGCCGGCATGGGCCCGTTCACCGGTGGGTGCATGGGGGACTGGTACATGGACGGCATGGTCATGGCCATGGAGTGGGAGGAGGAGGGCGGCGAGGGGAGCGCCGCCTTCTCGTTTGGGCCCTGCTACGGCGGCGAGGCTGGCGCGGAGCAGGTGTACGGCAGCCCGCTGTGGGAGTGATCGAACTTGTGGAGTCGTGTCCACGTGTCAGTGTTTAGTAGATGTGCTCAGTACTCAGTAGATGTGTGCCGCACTGCCGCTGTAACCAAGCACGACGGATCTAGAAAATAAAAAAAAAAGGAGGGTAAATTTTACCTTGTTCAATCTCCAGCAACAGAGGCTCCAGGGGGCTCCACTTCTGCGGCGCAGGGGTAGCTCGAGCCCCTCGCCCCACGTTGGACCCGCTCCTGCCTGTAACTAACTACCACGCACCACTGTTGTGTTCTATCTTCATGTTGCGAATTTGGCAGAGTCTGAATTTGCTGAAGAGAAGAAATAGAGAACTGAACTCTTGATGAGTACCGTTTTTCGATTGTGCTCTGTTCTAGGGACTCAGAAGCCTGTACTTAAATTGCTTTTCTAGAGCTGTGGTCAGATGGTTTATGCTCTGTGTAATGTTGTCTGGTTTTAGTTGATCAAAACTTATGTTTGTGTTGGGGTGCTCGAGCCTCAAAATAAAATGAGAGAGCGGAAACTGTTGGAGAAGGTTGTATTTTTTTTTTGCGATGTTGTATCTAATCATACAGTTTCACTAGTCCGTAGACATTCTTTTTTTTTCTACATGAATGTGTGTGTGCTGCTTCAAGCCTTCAAGTATACTATCTTACTATTACTAACTGTAGACTTCTTTTGAAGTTTTGAAGCCACCTATGATTCTAGATGAGCACTCTAAAAAAGTATTTTTTTAAGCTAAAAAAAGTAAAAACATCGGACCATCAATCCAGCAACAATAATCATAATAGTCATTGGATTTGTTATATTTTCTAATAAATTATTCACCTCTGTATTATGAAAATAAATTAAAATAATATTTTCAACATGTATCTAAATTACTCATCTCTGCTATTATAAAAAAATCAAAAGTAACATCTAATCTTCATGTAAATTACCTCCTAAATTTGCATATAAATTATCCAATTATATCATTGTTAAATATTAAAGTAACTTCTAAATCTGAATCAAAATTATATAATTATAAAAATATTAAAGTGTGTCAATATAAAATTCATTTAAATCTTGTGACCACGCATTTATTGTTCAAATTCTTTTGAATTTATGGAGTTTTGATGGAGTATAATTCGAGAATTCGAGCGTGTTTTCGCTCTTCCCTCTTTTGTTCCCTGTTCGCGAGCAGCAGGGAGGGAATTTACATGTGACCACGCCTTTGTCTAAGCAAAGGTGTCTGGAGCAAGCTGAGCGACCGAGCGAGCTCACGCTCGAGGGCCGGCGCTCCGCGCTCAACTCGAGTCGAGCAGTACCTGGCAGCGGCGCGGGATTAATTTTCGCTAGTCTATAAGCCCGCGAGTGCCCACGATTTCCTTCCGTCACCCTCCCGTGAACGACCTCGCGCTCCCTCATCTTCCGCCTCCTTCCGCGCCGCCTCCCTCTCTCTGCTGGCGCCGACCTTACCTCCGCCGCCCGTCGTCCCCTCCTCTGCTGGCGTTGCCCCGCGTCTGCGCCGCCTAGGGTACCGCCAACCCCCCCTAGACGAGGTGACTGGAATTCCGCCTTTGTCGAACACTGCCCGTAACCTCTTGTTGCAAATGCCCACCCATCTACTGAATTTTGTTGCATAAACCACCCAAATACGCACATACTTTGGCCGATTCTGCTTTGAGTTAGGAAAGATCAAGCTAGCTGTGTCACACTTGTTTCAAGATGAGACTTATTCATCATTTAATGTGAATCTCAAACTCCATGCCACGTATTGGGTGGTTTATGCAATTTTCTCAACAGTTTACCACCCATATTCATCCTCTTTTACTTCTGTTTTGGTATTGGAAAGATGGTGGCCAATAAAAGGAGTGGTGGTGCGATCTCAAGAAGCTTAAATGGGAATAACAGAACCTGCTTTGCCGCACGAGAGGCAACCAAGCCATTGCTTTCAGGTCTGCTGCTTCCTCTTCCTTTTTTGCTTCTTTCTTTCAGCAGCTTTAAGTACTCAGAGTTGTGCTGTATCACATTTCTTTACCCAGATGGATTATGGGACTCTAAGCAAGGTGTCTGGAGCAAGCTGAGTGAACAAGTTGCTTTAAATTTGTCTAAAAGCATTCTCACTTGTTTTATCAGATGGTGATTGTCCTATTTTACTCTTCCTGTTGTCAAATTCTATGTTTAAACATTGTTTGTTATGAATGGTTTATGTTATGATATTGTTCAGGACACACAGTGCTATTTGCGTCCTCTGGCATTGCTATAGAGTGTGATGCGCATGTTTCAAGGTTTCTGACTTCCGCTGGTTTGGTTAGAGCTTTAAACAATGAAGAAAACGGACATGATAACGTGAAGGTTAGCCCTGCTAAGCACCACTTATCTTGCCATTTGCCTTAAGATTTTATTTACCATCATTACTGTTTCCTTGCTTCTTTGTAGATTGAAGTGCGTCATAAAGGAAGGGCTGCCACAGGATTTCTTGAAGAATATGATTTGGATTATGACATTGCGGTTGTCAAAATTACATCCTTCCTTGATGTTCAAAAGGTACTTCTCCACCGCGCCCTGGGCACTATGCTCCATTCTGAGGTAGTAGCTGTTGGACATGACATCTCTGGCAAAATAATGGCCAAAAGTGGGAATCTTACTTGCGATCCAAGGGGATATGAAGATTGTGAACTTATGTTCTCTACTTGTAATTTATCTAAGGTACACTTACATTACAATTTGAGTATTTTAAATGTAATCTGTTTCTGTTATGATATGCACTGAACTTATCTTACCTTCAATACAAATGCTGATGTTCTTTTGTTCTATATCCTTTCACTTGTTGCAAATGACTGCTCTACACAACTTCTGACTGCTATTGACTCAGACATTGTTCATTTCAGATGAATTGATTTATATTGTTAGATCTATGTTAGAGAAACTTTCTATCACTGAAACAAGTAAAAACTTTTGACCGCTGTTGACTTTAAACTATTAACCAGTATCTGTTAAATTTTGTATGGGGCAAAAATTGGTGACAGGAATAAGTCACATCACTGTATTTTGTTTCATATTAAACCTTTGGGTCTTTAGCCCTTTATTTTTTGTCTCGCTGTCTCAGGGTTGGGAGGGTGGAGCACTTTTTTATTTTTTTTGGGATTTTTTTTGGCATGAACCTTTTGTCATGTATGGGAGGATCCTTTTTCATGCCAAAGGATATAATTATGGAGCGGCTGGAGTATTTTCGGACATCTCTGTAAAGGAATGCATTTCTGGGATGGACTAAAATTTCAAGGCGGTGATGTATGTCTTACAATGTTTCTAACTTGTTTATATATGTTTGTCCCTTTACTTATTGATCTACTCTCAACTATCCCCTTCCGTTCTGTATGTGAAACAATATATGAGGCTTGGTAGATTTACCATAATCTGGATTTTTAAGCTGTTATTCTTTTTTAACTTCTCGATATTTGTACTTTCAGTTTTTAATGTTTACCATGTATTAGAATTTGACTTGTCTCCTGTACCAAGATATTTGCATCAATGCCAGTGGTGCTATTGGCATGTGTCGGTGCCTCATAGTTATACTAAGATTAACCATATTGCCATGCCTAACAAGAAATTATTACTTCAGACCACTAGATAGGACTATGGTGCTTGACTTGAGATGTTGTGTAACATTTGCTCAATAATGTCTTATTCTATTTAAATATTTATCCAACTACTTCAAGTGCCTTGTTTATTCCTTCCCTACAATACTACTCATGGTGGTGTTGCATATTAATGTACTGCTCCGATCTTGTTTACTTTTGGGTGAGTTTCTCACATCAATGTTCTTCCATAGGATCAGAGGACTCACAGATGATCTCCTTGAACGTGAGTACATGGCTACTCCGATCACTAGTTTTTTTTCATTGTGCAATTTTATTTTAAGGTCCTCAGAAGCTGTGAAAGCTTTTACATCTGTACTTGTCTAGTGACTATTAATTTGTTGTGGAGGTTTTGGCTCGACCAGTTAATATTACTAATAGCATTATGCCGAGTGGCACAGAACAAAAAAATATATACTGCAAGAGTTTTAGAAAATAATTTCTGTAATCTAAAGTTGCATGTGTACCCAGGTGACTTCTTGGACTCTAAGCAAGGTGTATGGGGCAAGCTGAGTGAACAAGTTACTTTGAATTTGTCTAAAAGTGTTGTCTCGCTTGTTTTATCAGATGGTGAGTACCTTATAACACTTTTTTTTGTAGTTAAAATAGAGTAAAGTATAATGCTGTGGATTCCTGAACCTGTCAAGGTGTTACTTAGGTCATGATGTTTAGAACAGCATAATTAGGTCACTAAACTAGTGGTCAAGAACTCAAGGTCCCAAAGCTTGCCTTGTGGAACCTGGTTGCTGATGTACCTGTTTGGTCTCGCCCAATGAAAGTTTTGGCAGGATTTGGCTCATCTATTCGACTAAAATTTTGGTCCTCATGTGATGTTTATTTATATAATAAGCCAATAAAACAATCATACCTTGATCTCATAGCCATAATCAGATTGTTTTAACGCTTCCACCAGAAGTATAATATGCAGCCATGGCAGATGTGACTCGTGCACATCCACTGGAAGCATCAAACTGTTGGCTGTGATTCTAAAAAGATAATACTGCAGTTAGGCTTACGAGCAGAATCATGAATCTGATGCAGTTGGCTGTAATTCTAAAAAGATAATATAATGATGCAGTTACGCTTACAAGCAGAACCATGTATCTGATGTAATCAGTTGGCCAATCCAATAGAAGGTGTCAGTAACCTTGCCTCGCTTACATCTACTTTTTCTTTACCATCTGTATAGCTAGCCTGATTAATTCATTTCCTCCAATCTATAGAGATATGCAAGGTGTTGATTATGAAGTTCACCATCAAAGTTATCTATTCTCTAACCTGTCTACACTGGCGAGCCCGAACGACCATGCTATATGCTGGGCTCTTTGTTGCATGCTTTGTTTGTGCCTTTGGTGAACTGCCTGAACGAGTTTAGTTGCCTAATTATTATATTCTAAACATTGTGGATCGAAGTGACAAACTTTGACAAGTTTAGGCCCCACAACGTATTTCACTCTAAATATATGTTTAAACATTGCTTGCTATGAATGATTTATGTTTTGTTGTTCAGGACACAATGTGCTATTTGCATCCTCTGGCATAGCTATAGAGTGCGATGTGAATGTTTCAAGGTTTCTAACTTCAGCAAGTTTGGTTAGAGCTTTAAACAATGAAGAAAAAGGACTTGCTAATGTGAAGGTTGGCCCTACTAATCACCATGAATGTTGCTTTTTTAATTTAAGATATTATTGATCATCCCAGCTGTTTCCTTGCTGTTTCTTTATAGATTGAAGTGCGTCATAAAGGGAGGGTTATCACAGGCTTTCTTGAAGAACATAATTTAGATTATGACATTGCAGTTGTCAAAATCATGTCCTGCCTTGATGCTCAAAATGTACTTCTCCATAGCTCACCATCCATTCTGCTCAATTCTAAGGTAGTCTCTGTTGGGCATGACAGCTCTGGCAAGATAATGGCCACAAATGGGAAGCTTACTTGCGACCCAAGTGGATGTAGTTATGGTGAATCTCTTATGTTCTCAACTTGTAAATTATCTAAGGTACGGCTTGGCTATAGTTTGAGTATTTCATTCTTGTTCTATGAGACAAATAAAACTTTTGACCGCTATGACTTTAAATTATTTACTGTAGTACCTGCTAAAAATTTGTGCTAGACTTTTGGTGACAGGGATAAAGTTCCAAATCGCTTTGTGTTCCATTGAAGTCCTTAGCCTTTTTTTTTGTCTTATCGGTCCCAGGTTTGGGAAGGTGGGCCACTTTTTTATTTTTCTGGGAGCTTTGTTGGCATGAACCTTTTTTCATCTATGGAAGGATCTTTTTTCATGCCCAGTAATATAATTATCGAATGACTGGAGAATCTTCGGACATCTCAGAAAAGGAATGC
Organism: Panicum virgatum; assembly: GCF_016808335.1. Lineage (NCBI taxonomy): Eukaryota > Viridiplantae > Streptophyta > Magnoliopsida > Poales > Poaceae > Panicum > Panicum virgatum. The sequence goes on along the minus strand of NC_053140.1, from coordinate 48,900,930 downwards.
ATTTCTGTCATGGGTTAAATATTTGAACATGGTGAGGTATGTCTTCAAATGTAAACTTGTTTGTCTATTTTTCTCCTTACTCATCTACTCTCAGCTATCCCTTTGCCCATTGCTGCATGAGATTCGGTGGATTGGTCAAACAATGTATGAGGCTCAGTGGATTTACAATATTCTGAAGTGTTAATCTTTTTTCCTTTTCTTTGCTTTTTCGTGATTTGTAGTTTTAGTTTTTAATGCTTATCTTGAATCAGAATTTGGTCTCCTGCACCAGCTCCAGCTGTGCTATTGGCATGTGTCAGTTTATAATGATATTAACCTTATTGACATGCCTAATAAGGAAATTTTTCATTGACTACTCTAGGAGGGACTGTGGTGCTATTGACTTAAGATATCGTTTAACATTTGTTCAATAGTGTTTTGTTCTGAAATATTTATGTCCCTACAACATCAAGCGTCTGTTTCATTCCTTTCCTACAAGTCTACTCATGGTTGTGTTGCATATTAATGTGTCCTTTTTATTCTGTTTACTTTTCTGTTAGTTACTCACATTTATGTTCTTCCATAGGGTTGGAGGACTTGCAAATGATATCCCTGAAGGTGAGTACGTGGTCACTCTGTGATCACTAATGATGTTTTATTATACAACTTTATTTGTAAGGTCCTCAAGAGGTGCAAAACTTTACATTTGTACTTCTGTAGTGATTATTGTTTTATTTGGAGTTTTGACTCCAACCAGTTAACATTATTTCGTAGTAGCATTGTGTCCATGTGTAGTGATGTTTACACATCCAAATAGGGCTAAGCTGCATGCTTTGTAATAAATTACTAGTTTGCACATGTGTAGAAAAAACCAACCACAAGATATTCATGGTTGCGTATAGCACACCAAAACAATCACTGGCTCTTTTAAAAGTTTAGGCATGTTCATGATCATGTTCATTGATTCCCTTCTGATGTGGGATTGCAGAAGTTGCTATACCATTCAAAGTCCTACATGCTGAAATTATGTCTGGAATTTTATGTGAACTTACTATATTTGTATTAGCATATACAAGTGATAAACACTTCATCTTGTTGCACCAGCATATAGAGATGCTCTCACTGACCAGGAATATGAGGTTCATAAAAGGTTGGGTTATCCCAGGCCGTCAAAGAGTGAGTCTTTTCGTTTACATTGCCCCTTTTTTCTCCTATGCCATACCACTGACAACTTACCATGCATCTTCAACCAGGGGACATGATCTTGGTAAATTCTTTCGAAGAGCCTTTTGGTGATGTATATGATAATGATGTTTGTCGAGGTGTCTGGAAGCTACTAAAGAAAAGAGTTTCTGAAGGAATATCTGGAAATGTTGTCTCCCTTGCTTCTTTCAATGGTGATTTTACAATAGTGTTTTCTTAAACATTTCATACCTTGTATGGTCATCACTACCTAATGATCAAAATTACTGTGTCCAGGAAATAAGAGATTTTTTGCATGCACATGATTTTTTATTTACTGTGATGACAAACGTCTTGATAGCAATGTTTCTACTATTCTGACTTCTGCAAGCTTGGTTAGAAATTATGATCCTTTCGATGGTGAAAATAAGGTTATCGACAGCTTGATGGTTGGTGCTCCTAATTATTTTGTGATTGTTGATTCTTACAAGGTTCTGATTGATTCTCACTGAATCATTTGCAGATTCAAGTGCAACCTTCGAAAGGGCCATTACTAGAGGGGTCGCTAATACATTATAATCTAGATTATAATGTGGCTCTAGTCAGTGTCAAGAATTATAATGCCTGCCCTCTTGCAATTTGTAAACGCAATTTGATATATGAGTCTTCTAAGGTGGTGTCTGTAGGGTGTTGCTTTGGAACGGGCAAATTAATGGCTTCAGGTGGGAAACTGGTTGCCTGGTCGGGCTCGCTTGATTGCAAATTGCTTCTCTACTCCACATGTAAAATCACCAAGGTAATAGCTGCTGTTATTTCCCCCTACCTTTATATGACTGCGCATAGTTTTTGTGGCATTGTGGCTTCCTTCCCCCCTCTGCGCCTTGGCAACGCATAGGCACAGTAAAACCATGTGGCATCATGTAGTGACCCACCCCCCTCACAACGGCTAGGCACACTGTAATTTCAATTCAAAACAGAAAATGAGGCTGACTTCTATTTGGCATTACGAATGAGAACTCTCAATGTAACCCTCTTAGGCTGGGATTGGAGGGCCTCTTGTTGATTTTGATGGGAATTTCATTGGCATGAACTTCTATGACCCGAAATTAGGCACCCCAGCTGTGTCTTGTAATGATATTGTTGATATCCTGGAATGTTTCAAGGAAAAATGGTATGTCTACCTTTCCTTTTTGGTATTTATTAAGTGCTTGTCAGTGACGTATGGTTTCAATTTGCACTGAAGCTGTCAGGTCCGTACTTTCTAAGAATCTTGTAGAAGAAGGCTCAGTCGAGCGTAATTGTCTATTGAATCAGTTCTTTTGTGTGTTAAATAGGACTGGTGGAGTTGATAGTTTGTCTAATCCAAATGGTGTGGGTGGAGGAGGTGTTCAAGGAGATTGCTGTGTTCGTCTGAACTGGTACGCTGATTATCTTCACTGATAATTGCATTTTTTTTTTTTGGCATGAACTTGTGTAATACGTGCAAACTAATGACAGGTGGCCAGTACCTCGGCCATATTGACGTGAGCCAGATGAACCTGAGAAGTCTTATTTGGATGAATATGAACGCAGGGTCCTAGACAGCGGCTGCAAGTTCGTGTACGTTGGTGGATACATACTCATTCTGAAGTAGTCGTTTTTTGAGCTGACTTGTCTGAGATGCTTTCTATATAACTTTTGAACGGATATTGCTTTTGTATTGTTCCTTGTAAATTAGTCGTGTACCGAATTGTGCTTGAAGCAATCTGAAGTTATTTTCATTTGGATATGTAATGTAGTGGAACTGCCCAACTTAAACTGGCTTAGTGCCCCAATCGATATTCTTGGCGAATTCGAGCTAGTGCACTTAAAACAGTTCAAGTCCGGTAGTCCGTCCAGCACTCAGAGGAGTACCCGAACATCCATCCCAGCTAAAGATTGAATTTGGGAGGGACCATGTGGGTGGATTTCAATCAACTTCTATAAATTTAATGCACAACCTACATAGTGATATAATTAAATTAGGGGTAATGCACCTAGGCTTGCCTGGATCCTGAAAAAGTTAGGTTTCTTGCATTGGAGCTTGGTCTGAACAACGGCTCCTACGGCATCTTGGAGCTCTCGTTTCTACATGAATGCAATGCAGCAATGAGAGATGCAATGCGGTGTAAAAAATGTAATTATGGGGTATGCCCCTGTATTCCTTGGCATACCCAAGATTTGAAAGAAACTACTAATAAATATACACAAATTTAGAGCATATTCAAGAGTCTTTCTAAATTACACTATCTAAATTATCATTTGGAGAGCTTTCTGCATAAAAATTGTTTTTAAATTTTCTATATTTTGTGTACATTCTAGAAAGCCATTTTTGTTATCTATCTTTGGCTAGTGAGAAATGCAGAATGAACGATGGCTACGTTTGGATAATCAATTAGAGAAGTTGTTGGGGGATATTTTCTATTAAAATCTCTATTTCTAGCAATGAGGAAAAAATACTGTCAAAATATGGCTCATAGATCCAATACAATAAAGCCCACGAACAAAGCCCATCTCGTGATCCCGTCGCTATTGATTACCGCTCGCATCCTACTCTGCAAGTCGCGTCCAATCGGCGGTCAACACTCGGCAGGACGGTCTGACCACCCGTGTCCTATCCTGTTGGCGGTCAGCGCTCGCGCGGGATGGCGGCTCCCCACTCGGGCGCTCCCCCACTCCGGCGAACGAGGACCGGTGACCTGATGGCCTCGCATCCTCGCCCCTATTGGCCATCGCTCGCATCCTCTCCTCCTAGCTCAAGTTGCAAAGGACGAAAGGTGCCAGCCACCGGCCCACCATGGCACCGGCGGCCAAGGTGCTGAGCAGCGCACCTTCTACGATCCTCCGACCGGTGGCCCTCCTCGGACCACTATTTTATAATATTATTTAATTATTCATGTTTAGAGTTTATACTTTGATTACTATTATGAATTTGTTATGACCATTAATAATTTATCGTTCATTGTCTTGCGTATTTGCTTTGAATTTTTTTTATATATGGTATACCCAGTCGCAAAGTCTTGGGTTCGGTGGGCACAGTAAACCTTCTTTTTTTTATGGCGCTGCGCGACAAAGCCCACAACTATGAGTACTGTTTTACAGGTTTGCCTATAACCTGCTAAAACTGCCAGCCTGAAGGCACACAGTCCAACTTCAGTTATTGGACAAAGGAAATTCAATTACGTTGAACCTGCCAATATTAAGGGAGATCTGGCCAAACAAGAAACATGGACCATAAAGAAAATCAAGAGCTATCCAGATTGCCAGAGATCGATGTAATGCTTCAAAAATGATTTACATGAAAGTTCAGTTTTCCTGACGACTCTACCACAATTTGCACAGTAAACCAATCCAACTCAAAGTACAAAGAATTAATGCACATGTCAATGGAGGAGGAGAAGAAGAAGAAGAAGAAGAAGAAGAAGAAGAAGAAGAAGAAGAAGAAGAAGAAGAAGAAGAAGAAGAAGAAGAAGAAGAAGAAGAAAACATCCACAGAATCTGAAAAAAAAATGATGCAGTGTTCCCTCCAAGTTAATGATAAGCAGACTGCACAGCGGACAGGCATGGATGAGCTAGCTCATGAGCTCTTTCTCTGCGCGCACCGGGGGTGGCGGCCCGTGGTCAGAAGCTGCAGCGCCGGCTGACATCTTGAGGTTCTGCTGCTCGTAGACCTGCCGCAGCCTCTCGATCTCCTTCCTCAACGCCTCTTGATGAGCTGAAAAAAAAGGAAGAAAAAAAGTTTATTCAGTTATGAGTGATGTCCGTTGAAGCATGATGAGATGTAACCCCCAAGAAGCCCGACTCTCAGTGGCATGCATTATTAGTTCTCTCTCTCCATGAATTATGAACCATCTCATCTGCGCTGCAGTACTAGTTAAAATTATGATCACCTGCCCCGAGTAAAGCATGGTACTCACCATCCTTGAAGATCTTGTCCTGAGCAAGCGCCGCGATCCGCTGCTTGAGGTGGCTGTTCCCGACGGTCAGGATCGTCCGCTGCTGATCCAGAAACGCCACCCGCGGCGAGAGCACGGACACCTCGTTCTGCAAAGCAATTCAACCGTCGATTTTACAAACCAGTACTGGCAGGGCAAACAAGCAAGCAAGCAACGCCGAGAAAGCTCAGGCCCGCATCGCAGCTGGTGATCGAGTTGGTAGATGCCGATGGACTGTTCTGAATTTCCCCCTCGAGGGAACAGTACATTTTCCAGATTCCGTATACGTACATGTGCAACTTAAGCCGTGTAATAGCCAAATCTTAATCCAGTGGTTTGGAACACGGCGATGCCATGCCAACGGAAACCGGACAGCCGCGGAACCTTTGATCTGTACCTAGCTTGCGCGCCATGTGCAGCGGTGAATAAATAAAGAACACTTGGACCCCCATTGCTCCTGCTATTTTGCGTGAGACCCTCGGTAACCAACCAGCCAGCCACCAGATCCCGCGCGCGCGAGGAGGAGGAGGAGGCGCCAAGGCTCGTGTCCTACCACCAGCTCGACGATCGATCCGTGTGTCAGCATGCTGCGTGCGGATCGATCCAGCTAGAGCACTCGCTCACGCGCACGGCAGGGACCACCACGGCCATGCGCGAAGGCATGTGCACTTGGATCATGGCGCGCTACGTGGGGTTGGTAGTACCCGGCGGGATGGAGAGGAGAGGGGTAAAGACACCGGCGTGCGCGCACGGCCACGGGAGGAGCGAGGGGAGAGCCGGCCTGCGCCCCGCGGCCTGGTTGCTTGCTTCCATCCATGATCGATCTACCCGGGTGGGTGCACGCCGAGGCCGGCCGGCGCGGCCTCCGCGCGCACATGGGCTCATCACTTGCGGGCGCTGTTGCTATTGCTGGCCAGCCTGTGCGCGCTGCATGCCGATCTATCTATCCATCCATGATCCATCCGTCTACCTTGCCTGCTAGCTGTGTGCATGTGCGGATGTGACAAGCTAACCCCCCCCCCCCCCCCCCCCCAGCTTAATGTGCCCGTGAATTACGATACCGTGACAATTGGCGCCGCCGCGCCGGTGCATCAAAGAGTGCATCTCAGCATCTGCATTTTTTTCGAGTTAGAAACTAAGGTAGCTTTTTATGTAAGAAAAAATGTTCCTGATCATCATGCATGCAAAACTCATGATGCATCTAGTCTGTATGGATCGAGTGTGTGTTTAACGGAGCTCTGCCGGATCGCATCGTGCATGCGCATGTAATTCCTCGCGCGATCCTGTATGCTGCTGCGGCCACTACTACTACTTTAGTTTCCACGCCTGCACTGCAAGCTTTGTGCGCTGCTCTGTTTGCACCGAGTCAGGAAAGAATGTTGGCCAAGGTCTATAGGGATCGGTGAAGCGCGTGTCAGTTTTACTATCAACACGATTTCGATAGGTCCATTCTGAGTAACTGGGTGGTGATCGATCAGTAGCTCAGTTCGCATATGGCAGCTTTTTGACTAGTGCATTTCCATATGAGATTACCTTGACATCGTCTAGTCCCAATTGTTGGAATTGCAGGCCTGGTTTGTTTATATTACGTTGGTTCAAGGATTGGCACAAGTTGAATATATATCGATGCGATGATTCTGCATACCTGCAGGGTCGTCACGCTGCGCTCGAGCTCGGAGATGTACTGCAGCTTCCGCACCCGCGACCTCTGAGCCGACTGCCGATTGGCCAGGATCCTAGCAGCAGCATTAATTGGACAAGCATTTCAGGCTACACATCAAGCTAGCCGTGGTTGCTTGCAGAAGACGCGTCTGCATGCATGGGCTCGATCGGGCTCACCTCTTCACCCTCTTGGGGTCCCGGATCAGCTCCGTGGAGGCGGCGGGCTGCCCCGTCGCCGGCGCCTGCGCGTCCGCGGCCTCGTTCCGCTCGTCGTCGCAGCCATTGGTGGCGCCGCCCGCGGGGGCGCCGCCGCCGCCGCGCTTGTCGCCGTCGCTGTCGCTGCTGCCGCCGTTCTCGGAGCCCGGCGCGGACGACGACCCGCCGCCGACCTCGTCGGGGAACATGGACATGAGCTGGTCGTCGTCGAGGCGGTCGAACTCGCCGGCCGCGCCGTCCGCGGGCGCCACCTCGACGAAGGCCACCGAGTCGCTGAGCGACCTGCGGTGCGCGCCCCGCCGCGACGCCGCGAACTCGGCGAAGTCGTCGGCCCACGCCACCGCGGCCCCGTGGTGGCCCCCCTCCGGCCAGTGGTGCACCGCGGCCGGGATCCTGGGCGGCAGCTGCGCCATGCGCGCGCGCGCGACTAGCTGGCTGGCTGTCTGGCAATGCGCACGCCGGCCGGCAGCGAGTGACCCAGCTCTTGTGTTGTGTTAACTCAGCCTCCGCCGCCGCCAGTGCGCGCTCGCTCTTGCGATGGGCGCCGGCGCGCCCGGAGTTTCTGTTTTATAGTGGTGCAGCTGCATCAGTGGCTAGCTAGACTGCACCCCCACCACCGTCCTGGCACCCCGGGTAGCTTGTGCCGGGGTGAGGGGAGGGGATGGGAATTGGAGGGTCACATGGGACGAGACTTTTGGAACATGAGGACAGCCTGCGCCAGCTAGCTCCGGCTCCGTCTCCTCTCTAGCGAGCGGGGTGGGGATCCAGCGGAGTGGAGCGTGCTGCTACGCGTAGCCCCCGGGGAAGGCGTTGGTGGTGGACGGCGGTTTCAAGTGGCAGCGAAAGCTGAAAAGGGGCAGGCGCCGAGGCGAGGCAGTATGTAGGTGGGCAGGGAATCCCCCGTCCACGTGCCGCTGTCCGCCCGCCGCCGCACCCGGATCCGTGCGCCCGCCCGCGGCATCGGCGGCCGGGCGTGGCGAGAGCGAGCCGAGAGGGGCGCTAGGAATGGACCTGCTAGCTCGCCGTCGTTGTCTCCCGGAAATGGCGGCGTCTCGCTTGCTGCCGCCAACGGCCGCGGTGCACGGCACGGGTAGTACCTGAGAGGCTGAGACCGAGCGACTGTTGACCGGGTGATTAGGGAGAGTGATTTGATCACACGGCGTTGGTGATCACATGCCGAGACCTGGGCTTGGTTTTCATTCTGGGCGTCACGGGAACGCAGGGCCCGCCCTGGACCACCACCACCATGGGCGAGTGATGACCTGCTTGGTGTGTTTGGTGGCGGTGGCTGGCGAGCAGGCCGCCGCGCCGGGCCCGTTCTTCATCCGGAGGTGAACCGATCGAAGCGGCGGACATGGAGGCACGGAGCACAAGTGCCCGGGCCGGTAGAAGAAGAGGTTGCCGAGCACGGGAGCGGCGCGCGTGGCGCGCTCGCGTCGCGTCTTCTAGTCCGTGCCGCGGCATGCGGCGGCGCGGCTGGGCCGTGTCAGAGATGGACGGGATAAACAAAGGACCGTCTCGTGGCGGTTTTGCCTTGCGCCCCCCGAAAAACCACTGCGCGCGCGTATCGTTTCGTCAGACAGCGGCATGTTCGCGAATTCCCCGCTGCCTGCTCTGCTTTCCTCGGGAATCTTCTCTTGTGCGCATCAAACCGAAGGTCTTTTCTGTACGGGCGCTGACAGTAATTTCTAGCTTTGGCTGTGTTCAGATCCACCAAAACCCCCCCAAAATCCAAACTTTCCATCACATCTCCATCACATTGAAATATTAAATATAGCAAATGACCCATGCATGGAGTACTAAATGTAGGTAAATAAAAAAAACTAATTGCATAGTTTTGATGTACGTTGCGAGATGAATCTTTTGAGTCTAGTTAGGTCATGGTAGGACAATATTTACTACAAACAAACGAAAAGTGCTACAGTGTACTACAGTGTCCGATGTGGCTTTTCTCCCCCTTTCCCAGGGATCTAAACACAGCCTTTGGCACAGGACTTGCAGAAAAATGCGAAAAAAAATGATGAGTGGATGTGGTCACGCACTAGCGAGGACCGCTGTACCATTTCCTTATATATGCCGACGAAGGCCCAGATGCTGCCCTAAAGAAAAGGCCCATGGTCCCTTCATGCAACTCTTTCAGCCTAATGGGCAGTAGCATTTGGGCCTGATTCGAAAACCTAGACAGGCCACGGTTGCAGCCCAGGCGCCCCATGGCACCTGGGTCGACAAATCACAAGCGGACCACCTTTGCTTTCTTTTTTTTCTCTCGTGCCCGCACGTGCTTTTTTATCGCCTCTGGGCTCTAGGCAAACACTCCGTTGGGCAGCCAGCTACAGTTCCAACTCAATAGTATTTTTTTCTCACACCACTCTAGCCATCAGCTCCAGCTCCAGCTCCAGCCAGTCCAACAGTATTTTTCTCTCACACCATTCCAGCTCTAGCCTGCCGAACACAGTGAAAGTAGGCAGAGAGCTATGGTACCTGATCATGTCTCGCTACCCCTGCAGACACACCTCAATCACATTCACGTACATAGTCAGACCTACAACTATACGACAACAACCAAGATCATGACCCTACATCGGTACATCGAGGCTCGCATAGTCTCATGTCGTAATCCCACTGTATTAGCACGCGCGAGAAGCAACAACGTTATTAATGGGAGCAAACCCCGGTTACAGACATGAGCTCGACTCCATGAATAGAAATCCGCATGCCGCTGCTTAGTCACTAGTCACTACCTCCAAAAGCCACCGGAAGAGTACTCCAAATTACTCCAACTTTTTTTGGAGAATTAAAATAATTTAAATTTAACGAAATTTATACAATTAATAAAGTGCTAACACTTATGGTATCAAATAAGTATTATTAGATTATTCATTAAATATACTTTCATAGTATACTATTTGGTGCTTTTAATCATTTTAATCTTTTTTATAATTTTATTCAAACATAAAAATAGTTTGACTCTCCATAAAAATTGGAATGACTTACAATTTAAAATGGAAGGAGTACTATCCAGTTTTGCACATAGTTATTTAGGAGGTACTTCATATGCTTCCTATAAAAGCAAGAATTTTTTATCAAAAAAAATATTATAGGCTGATTTGAATCATTAGATGATGAAGGAAATCGATATTTGTCGCCTATCTCACGGATAGAACCATGCATGTAGAATGCATCCACAATCGGTGGCGGACCCTGATAGAAAAGCAAGGAGGGCCAAATTGCAGATAATTGTCTACCAGGAGGCTATAAGAGCAGGCATATTGGGTCCAGTCAGCCGGTAAATACAATCCACCACGTCAGCTCAATCCGAATAGAAGCAAGAGACAGAATGAGCGGCTCGCGACTCGCTCGCTCGAAGCGGTAGACTCGAGACAAAATCGCTCGTTCCCAACCCGTCGTCAGCGATTCTTCTGGTGGCTCCTTCCCCTTTAAATCAGATTCACTCTGTTCGCTGTGCTGGTACTGGTGGCTGGTGTTGGAGTGGTGTGAGAAAAAAATACTGTTGGCTGGCTGGTGACTGGAGGCTGGTGCTGGAGCTATGTGAGAGAAAAATACTATTAGCTGGCTGGAGGAACCAAACAGCGAACAGAGTGATTATATCTATATGGCTATATTAAGTGCTTGCTCTTAAATGCGGTAGCTGGCTAAACCATTGGACGGGTTGTGTTTGAAAGCTTCATGTGATGTGGCTGTTGCATTTTGTCGGTAGCTGGCTAAACCATTAGCCATGCTCTAAGCTAGATAACTCACGGTGCTTCTTCGCTTGACTGGTCATCGGATCTTGAGAACTTTCGTCATGCAACGGGGTCGGAACCTAGTTTTGCCTCCACTGGGCTCTGTTTAGTTCCAAAAAAATTTCTACAGTACCCGTTACATCGAATTTTTCGACACATGCATGGAATATTAAATGTAGTTGGAAAAAAGTAATTAATTACACAGTCTAGATGATTACCAAGAGATGAATATTTTAAGCCTATTTAGTCCATAATTGGATATTGTTTGTTAAATAACAATAAAATGTGCTACAGTATCAGAACTCAAACTTTTTCACCAACTAAGAGCATCTCCAAGAGCTCTTTTATTTTGACTAAGTTGGCTAAAAAAAAGAAAAGGAGACAAAAAAAAATCCATCCAAGAGCTCTTGTATCTACCGCGTTTTTTATCCTCATTTTGTATCCATGGGGTGCCGCTGGGCAAAAATGCAAGAGCCCATCGGCTTTGTATACCCCGCCCTCCCGCCCCACACCCGTGACCCATTGGAGCGCCGCGCCGGAGACGCTCGACGCCGGCCAGTCGCGCAGGCCACCGTGAAGAGACGCTCGACGCCGGCCAGTCGCGCAGGCCACCGTGAAGAGAAGCGCGAGGATCTCGTCGGGCAGGTTCTACGCTTAGTCCCGCACGGGCGGGGCGAACAGGCAGGAGGAGGAGGAACTGTCGATGCCCCCCCCCCCCCCCGCGGCGACCTGCACAGGCACGGTCGTTGGCGGCTGCGCCGGCGGTGCCATCGGGGAGAGAAACCTGCTACGGCACGGCGGGGAGTTGGTGCTGGATTCGGAGAGGGAGGAGGGGGAGAGGCCCATGCTACGGCAGCCCGGGGCGGGCGGGGAAGACGGTGGCCATCCATGAGACGTGCCGCACGCGGGGGTAGGTGGTGGCGGATTTGCCGGTGATTGGAGCTCATCGGCGACGGAGCGAGAGGAGAGGAGGTGGGGAAGAAGATAAGAAAATGAGTATGACATGTAGAGTCCATTGGGAAAATTACATATAGAGAGTGTAGATTTAAAGAATCTGTTAGTTTACCCATGCTATTGGAGGTTTTCTATCTTTTTACAAAACTTGTAAAACTTTAAATTTAAATAAAATTATACAAGAGCTCTTGGAGATGCTCTAAACACACCCCTCTGTTCACAATGGAGAAAAATGACAAAATGTGACAACATGATGGAGCTAGGTGGCTAGCGGTCGAATTGGCAAGTGAGGTTATACCCGCTATTGAAAACATTAAGAGCGAGCACTATACTGGCTTCGACATAAAAATTAAGAAACTTTATGAGAGAGACAAATGAACCATATCTAATGTAAAGAGTTAACTAATATATAAGTGGGTTGAGACATATCTAATGGTAAAGAGTTAACTAATATATAAGTGGGTTGAGATAGACTGTAAAAATTCTTACAACCAGCAGTCCGATGTATTATTGACCTTACTTTTAATTGTTAGTGTTGTTATTACTGAATATTAAAAGAGACGTACTCCCCTAGAGTAGTCGGGTTGGAATTATAGTTGGTGAGAAAGTATAGACGGTACTTAGGTCGATCTTAGGGGAGTGTCATAGTGATAGCACTCCTCTTACATTCATGACATTCACCCTCCTCTCTTTTCATAATGGAGCTTCCATGTCTATATTCATCTGGCTGTGTCTGGTGCTGATTTACTGGGAGAGAAAAATACTGTTGCCAGCAGAACAGAGTGTCACAAAATTAATATACATGATATTTTTATGGCACTTCTACTGAGATTGGTCTCAGAGTTCGGATTAACTCAGCCGGGTCGCATGTGAAATGGGCCCATCTAATAGTGTAAAAATTGGAACACGGGCGGATAGTTATGCTAATGTCACATAATCTGCCTGGACTTAGAAGGGGTATCGTGTAATTTTATAATCATTTTTTTTATGAACAAGTGATCGGAGCAAGATAGAGAAAAAAAACTCTGTCGTGACAATTCAAAAGCTTTCATCAATCGTGTAGGATGAACGACTTGAAGGAGCAGTAAATTTTTGCTTGCCCCGCACCACTCCTACCTACTAGGCTACTAGTGCGCAGACTACTGATAGCGTGTGTGGAAAGCCAACTTCCCTCCCGTCTCGTCGCTTCCCGGGTTCGTGCTACGTCTTCAGCGTGTCAGAGGGAGCCTTTTTATTAACAGAGGTACGGATCGGTCATACCAACGCACGCCCACTGACATCCGGGCACCACCACCAGTGGCGCCCGCCTGTCAGACTGGAGAAAAGCCCCGAAATCCGTATCCCTCGGTACCCAACTCATTAGACGTACCCGCCTGTAGAATACCATGACACTGACAGATGGTCCGTGAACGGCGTTGGGGCCCACTTACAGTGGAACAGGAGATCAGGAGCCGGGAACAGAGTGGCGCCCCTTTCCCTTCCCACTCTCCCACCTCTTGTTCAAATCAATCTAGTCCTCCTGAGCCAGCGGTTCGCAGTCCGCAGCCTCCCCTTTGCGGAAAAAACCCTCTCCGGCGGCCCAAACCCCCGCTTCCCCACCCAAACCTAGCACCAAGAAGCCCCCATGCGGCTCCGCCGGAGCGCCGGCGACGGCGGCGGGGGCCCCGAACACGCGGCGGTGCTCAGCGCGGTGGGGCTCGGGCCCTTCGCGCGGCTCGCCCTCCCCGACCACCCACCCGAGGAGCTCGGGCTCGCCGCCACCTACGACGGCGCCTCGGGCCGCATTTTGGTCTCCGTCCTCGGCGCCGCCATCTCCGCTTCCCCCGCCGACCTCGCGTACGCCCTCGAGCTGCCGCCGGGCGCGGTTGGCCTCGCCGAGGGGTTGGATGGGGCCGTGTTCTCCGACGCCGAGGCAATCGCCGCCGTGAGTGGGTTCGTCCGCGATCGCGTGATTCTGGGAGGCGGAGGGTACGGGGGGCCGGCGTCGGGGGAGGTCGCCGCGGCGCTGCGGTTGGTGGAGGAAGGCAAGGCGTACGAGGTGGACTGGGGCAGGCTGGTGTGGGCTCTGGTGACGGGGGAGGTGGTGGCCGGGACGCCGCGGCGGTACGCGCCGTACCTCCTGCATCTCATGGAGCACCAAAGGCCGGAGCTTTTCGCCGAGCTTGACGGGAGGTTGCCTCTTCGGAGGAGACGGAGAGGCCAGGAATTACAGCAATGCCATTGGGATGATGTTGGGTTCCTTGCGTTGGATGAGGAGGAGGAAGATGCCTCCTTGGTTTATGGGGGAAGCCAGAACATTGGGGACTTGGAGGACATGCCGATCTTTGGTGTGGGCACGAACGTAGCATTTGTTGAGGGAGAAGAGATCCATGCGCAGAGCCAAGGGGTTGCTGATCTTGGACCACGGAATTTCTTCTATTCTGATGTCAAGCTTATGGGCCATAAGATGGAGTGTGACGACAGGAAAGGAGGTTGTAGCCGGAATTCTGCCAAGCAAGATGATTTGACCCCACAGCAGGTGATCTCTATGACCCAATATCAACCTAAATCAAAACTGCAACGCACTATTCAAATTGAAGATGAAAATGACATCAATGCCAATGCGTATGTTGGTCTGGACAACTCGTCTTATCTTCCCCAACCGCAAGAGGTGGGGGGCATCTGCAATTACCGAACACTTTCGCGATTCCAAGCCTGTATGCAGCAAATCCCAGGTTATGTAACTGTCATGAAGAGTGCATACATGGATGTGGAAAAGGCTTGCAGGGACACTCGAGATGAAGCAGAAAGCATTAAGAGAATGGTCATGGAAAAGAGCCACTTAATTGCAGCTACTATGAGTGATATTCAAGATGAGTTTAGAGTGAGGAGCGCTAGAATGCGCCAACTTGAAGCAGACATGGATCTGACGTACCGCAGTGTTCAACAACATGACAAGTTGCTGAAGAAGTCTTTGGCTGAATCTCAGGAGTATGCGAATAGGATAATGCGTGGGGAAGGTGCTGACTCTGGTGGGCAGAATGGTGCATGGGTGCAACGAATGCGTCGTTATCTTCGCCAGACGATTAGCATGATTGATCAAACATGTTCTTTGAAGTTTTCGGAGCTTCCGACAAAGATTACAGATGTGGAGACAAGCATGGTGAAGCTCAATCATGAAGTACAAAGACTAAATTATTCCAGATCAATTCCAGACCTTAACAATGGCAAGCCCCAACTATAAATTATTGGTATATGCACTTTAGGTAAATGCTAATGTTCATATCTCAACTGATGCATTCTATCACAGGCGTGGAAGACAATGGTGAGGGTGAAGCATCCCTGAGCAAGATGGAGGATAGATCTTGGGCAAGTGAAGGATGTCATGTCAGCAATACCACACAGGTGAGTTGAGGGTTGTGAACACGGCTGTTCAGGTGGTGAAATACTGAAATTAGGGGTTTACTCTTGAAGTTGATATGTTTATAATGATAATTGGCCCTTTGATGTGGGGTGCTAGTTTTTTGGAGATAATAACTCTTTCTGGTAGATTTCTTAGGCTTTGGCAAGAGCAGAAGTGCCTATCTTAATGAGATATTCATCGACAATGTGTGCCTCGCTACTTCTTTGCTTTTTTGTGTAGTCTGTTAATCCTGTTTACGGCCAGTAGAGCCTTTTTGGAAAACTGGAAATGTGGCCAAGTTAAGGCAGTGACAATGGATATACTGACAGTGCAACTAAATCTGAAAGCACCGTTGACCATTCATGGTTTAGGCAGTTCTTTATTTGTTTTGCTGGCGCGGCATGTATGTTCTGTAACTTGGATATTCACTATAAATTTACTTGGTCTAGTTTGGTTAATAAACAGACCCCAATGTTTCTGCATCCAATGTATGGATTTATTGTATTTTATTTTTGGCTACCTCACTACTATGAAGCTTCATCGTGAAATTTTCAATTTTTGACACTTTGGCGTAACATGATATCACATGGTATTGTGGTCCAGGCAGGAAAGCAGCTTGTTGAATTGGTAGCAAACCCTGATCAGAGAAATGACACCAGGGAGAGCGTGGATCTCAATGGAGTTCAGCGCTGAAGCATGCTATGCTGGTGCAACCTCACTGGGCACAAGCTAGGCAAAAAAAGTTATCTGCTTGCATTTTGGTTAAACGGTTGGTTGTGTGCAACCTAGTATCATGTGAAAGTGCTGATCAGATTGCACCAGTGTTTTGTCATGTGAACCTTAGATAGTGGTATAATTATACAAGGTTATCCCTAACTTATTAGTGTGTAAGAATGGTTTAACCAGTGGCAGGGGTGGTGCTGTGGTTTGGACATCAGCTGAAAGTTTACGTATCATGTATTAGTTCTGTTTAGTATTGAACTATTGACAAGCAATGTGTCCTGGCATTGCCATCAACATAGGTGCATCCTACTTGACCGTCTGAATGAAAAGCAGAAATGTTTCTATTTAAAGGTAGTAGATTGGTTTAGTTCAAGCATTCTTTGTGATGGGATTTGGTATTGGAGCTTGAAGTTGGCTCTGGTTCATATTTTTCTCTTGTTCGGGCTTTTCAGGCATATAAGTTGATTTGGGTTTGCCCTGAAATAGGGGAATCTGGGAAGGAGGGAGCAGTTAGGACTGATCATATGACTAGAAATGTTCCTAGATCATGTTGGTGATTGACGAATTCAGTTTGAGTGGCCATCGGCGAGACTGTGGCCGCGTGCGGGGGGAGGTGCGGCTGTTTGGAGGGGCCGCGGCTCGATGAGGTACTGTGGTGGCGCTGCACCTGGGAGGGCCTCCATGGCTGTGGCCCCGAAATGCTAGGCTGAGCGTGTGCAGTGGGCCCTCCCATGGCTGTGGCCCCGAAATGCTAGGCTGAGCTTGTGCAGTGGATGAGTTTCCTCGTAGAGGGCGTCATTTAGGATCCCCATCCCTGTTGCACGGGTTCTGGTGACGGTGGCGCCTTCGGCGTCATCACCTCCATGGAGGTGTCGTTTTCATAGACCCATCTTGGCCTGGGGCATTGCCGGTGTCGCCGTGGTCATGGATGGCTTGTGCTGGTGGCGTGGCAATGCAGCTGGTGCACGTGGTTGGCTCGAAGGGGGTTGCCAAGCCCTCGTGGCGGTGTCCAAAATTATGCCTGCAGCTACGGTTCTTCGCATGGGTGTTGATTCTGGCTGTTTGCAGAGGACCGCGGCGGCTGGCGTTGCTTAGCAATTGCCAATTTGTTGTGGTACTACGTCGGAGGATGGCGCTCGCAACAACGGCGCCGTGGGAAGACATGGTTTGCAGTGGACTGCGGCGGGTTGCTCTGCCTCGCTCGGTGATTCTGGTGCGGTACATCGTCGAAAGATGGCACGGACAACAGTTTAGTCTGCTGGCATGATGGAGGAGGTTGTATGCGCGGGTGGTGCAACGAGATGTTGTCGTCCGCCGGGTATGCCTCTTGTTTCTGATGGGAAACTTGGTAATGGGGCAACACAGTTCTTCATCTTGGCAGTGACTTTGTCGACGGATTTGCGACTCGGAGTGCTGAGGCGGGCGGGGCGAGTGCCGAGGCGGGCGGGGCGAGAGCCCAGCATGAGGCGAGGAGACGAGTGAGGAAGAGTCCAACGGCGGATGTGGCGATGCCCCCACTCGTTGTGTGTCGTGATGGTGACTGCGAGACAGCTTGTGTATGGTATGGATCTGATGGAGGCGTAGAACTAAAGCTCCAGGGTAGGCCATTGTTCTTTTAGATGTGGATTTTGGCCCGCTGTTTTGGGCCAAGCACCAGAACAGTCAAAACCTGGCTTCTGTTGTTTTATCCGTGGTGCCGAGCGCTGTTCGGGTCGCGCGTGACCCGAGCAGAGCCATCGCAGCAACCATCCCATCAGAATTTTATATTTTGGGCTTAAAACCAACTCAACAAGTGAGTTCATATATGTGATCCCGTCGAATTTATTGCCGAGACAATTTTTTGTTGCAAAACAGTTGAAGCAACAAAAAAAATGTTCCACAGCAAAAAAAAAAATGTTCCAACTTGTGTGATGGTTTGATTACCAATCATACATATGTATGACTTCTAACATGGAAAAAGGTAAATGGCGACCAGTCGCGCTCCTGGGCGAGCGCGCGACCGCCCAGCCCATCAGGCCGCGTGCAAAACCGGCCCATCTATCCCCCCTTCCCCCCACCGCATTCCGACTGGTCGCGCGACCCGCCTGCGACGCGCGCGCCGCCGCCGCCGCTGGCCCACCGCCGGGTTAGGGTCCGGGGTTGCTGGGGAGCTTCATCCCCGGCAGGCCTAAAAGGGGTCGGGGGCGGCGGCCGGCCCGGCGGAGGCGACGGGCGCTGGGCGGAGGCGGAGGTGGCCGAGAGGCCACCGGAGCGGGCGGTGGGAGACGGCCGGTGGGCGGCGGGAGCGGCGGGGGCGAGGAACGAGAGTGGTTAGCGTGCGGACGGTGGTGGGCGGCGGCGGAGGTGGCGGGGGCGAGGAATGAAAGCGCTTAGCGTGCGGTTGGTGGTGGGCGGCGGCGGAGGCGGCCGAGGCCGCCGGAGCCGGAGGTGGCGGGGGGCGTGGCACCGGAAGAAGAAATTGCGGAGGGGTAGGAGGGTCATGCGCTGTCGGGAAGAAATGCGGTGGAGCAGGGGGTCGCGCGCTGGCCTATTGCGCGATAGGTCGCGCGTTATCCCGGTCCTTCTAACATTTGCTGTCGCTGCCTACACTCACAAAGCAGAATGGTAGGGATCTGGTGGTGGGAGAAAGAAGACACTGCAACCATCAGCGTTCAGCTAAAGTTTATCCTACAACATGTTTCGTCTTCCACTCCGTGTCACACGTCATCATCAGTGATGTACTAATGGCCCTGTTTGCTTCCCTGCGCTAGGAAGTACATTACGGTATTAAATAAAACCAGTTTACAAAATCAACTCCAGAACCGCTGCGCTAAGAACCCTGAAGAATCTAATGAGGTCTTTTACCGCGCGATTAGAGGTTGGTTACTGTAGCATCACTGTAGCCAATTATCAATTAATTACCGTTATTAGATTCGTCGCGAAAAGTTATACTCATTTCTAAAAAGGTTTTGCAAATAGACTTCATTTAGCACTCCATGTATGCGAGATTCTTTTCTCAGTTTGTGTGCGCTAGGAAAACCAAACAAAGCAATTTTAACTGACCGGATGCTGAAGCCTGGCGCGTACTCCTGTTGGGGTCAGCACGCAAAAGTCAAGTGTTGGGCGCAATTTGTCCACTGTCCAGCTGCGGCGTTTGGGTCTGAATGGCATCCTCCCATAGTTCCACCTGAAGCTGGTGGGGGATCAGTATCATGACCCAAAGAGCAAAGAGCCAGGAAGAAGCACCAGAAGAGAGCAGGACTGTGTTTAGATCCGTAAAATAGTGGTAAAAAGAGTTATATCGGACACTGTAGCACATTGTAGCACTTTTTGTTTGTTTGTGGTAATTGTTGTTTTACCATAACCTAACTAGACTCAAAAGATTCGTCTCGTCGTGTACATCAAAACTATACAATTAGTTTTTTTATTTATCTATATTTAATACTCTATACATAAAATAAAAGATTTGACGTGATAGGTGAATAGTGAAGTTTGGAGAGAGAAATTTTGAAAGTGAACACAGCCCAGCTTGGAAAGCCAAATGTTTGCTGACTAAAGATGCCGGAGTTGCAGATGTTCAGAACACTCAGAAATCAGAACGGTGAGTAGTAGACTAGTTGTTGAAGCTTATCTGGGCCTCGTGTGGTCATGGGCTTGACCGCTTGAGCCCAGCGTAACGCGCTGTGAACTCGGTAACTGAACATCGATGAAGAATGAAACCAAAGCCTGAACTCTTCTCGATGTTCTTCCTCTCTCACGGGCTCCATCCGTGTTCTTCCTCCCCAGCCCTCCTAATTCTCTGCTTATCTACCAAGAACCCTTTTTAGCTAGCTAGTTCATACTCCCTCCGTTTTTATATGCATTTCACATTTTTTTTGTCCAAATTAAATTTGTCCAACTTTAAAAAAATTTATAGTAAAATATAACATCTATGACACCAAAGTTGTTTAATTAAATCCACTATGGAATATATTTTATTTTGATAGTGCATATATTTGGTAGTATTGATGTTATATTTTTATATAATTTAGTCAAAGTTAAATAAGTTTGATTTAGGGTAAACCTAATGTGATATGTAAAAAAAGTAATAAACCTAGATGGAGTAGCAATCAGATGGGCCCAACAACATGCACATGAGTCTGAATGGCGTGGGGCCCTCATCCCGGCAGCCGGCATTACTGCCCCCTGCTTGCCTTCCGTTGGCGCAGAGCATGTCCACGGGAGCAGCATGCAGCACGACACCATAGAAAACCAAAACGAACGACGCCACCCATCCATGTCATGGCCATGTTTGTTTGGTTGAAGGGTAGAAAAGTTTTGATGAGAGAGAAATGAAGTTTTGACCACTAATTAGTGGTATTAAATAAAGTCTAATTATAAAATTACCTCCACAACTGTGGTACTGTAGCAGTTGCTCTAACTAATGAGGTCTTTGACCGTACGATTAGAGGATGATTGAACGCGGTTACTGTAGTATCACTGTAGCCAATCATGATGAAACTTGGCTCATTAGATTCGTCTCGAAAAGTTACACTCATTTCTAAAAAGGTTTTGCAAATAAACTTCGTTTAATATTTCATGCATACATTCGTCTTTTTTGCAAAAGTTTTCGTAGTTTTATCCAAACACGGCCCATGAATCATATGATTCATCCCTCCTGGCAGCGAGCGAGCGAGGTTACGATCAGTGTGTTTAGATTTCTGGAAAACGGGTAGAAAAAGTCACATCGGACACTGTAGCACGCTGTAGCATTTTTCGTTTATTTATGGTAAATATTGTCATACCATGACCTAACTAGGCTCAAAAAATTCGTCTCGCGACGTACATCAAAACTATGCAATTAATTTTTTTATTTACCTACATTTAGTACTTAATACATAAATTATTTGTTATATTTAATATTTCGATGTGACGGAAAATTTGGAAAATTTAGATCTAAAACACACCCCAGCTCGGGTGGCGCTGTCGGAGACAGAACGGAAACCGGAGCAGAGCCATGGCGGCGGCCAGCCCGAGACCGCCGGCCTGCAAGGCGGCTTTGGTGACACGAACGGTTGCGTTCCGATGCGGCCCCGACCGACTCGTCGCAAGTTGATCCCGGTCGGCTGTCCGATCTCCGATGGATTCGCCTCGCCGCTTTTCGGGGGGTCGCCGGCCGGCTCGCGAGTCCGACGAGCAGGACGCCGCTTGGGCTAGGCGATCGCGCTGAAAGTCCCGTCCAGATACGTGCGGTCTTGTGATGCGACTAATCGTCGTCACGTCGGTCTCTGGGCCTGCTCCTCTTTCGCCACCGGGTCGGTCCCACACCACACTCCCTTTCGCTACTCCCAGCTCATGCCGAGCTCTTTGTCGTTTTACCCAGTAGAGAATCGGGACCATGAAACAAGTTGGGGCGATCGAGCCCAAAGCATATCGAGTACGTAGTACTAGTTTTAGATCTCTCCGTGGATTACGGATAAAATATCTTTGTGTGCTCGGAAACAGCTACTCCAGCGGATAAAGCCTGCGTTTTTGTTGAGCTGTTTTTGTGTAGTAGAAAATATCTTGAGCATCTAGCTTTTCTTTGCGCTTTGATGCTGCTACCAATTTGCGTTACCATTTGCAGCAGAATTTTGTCCTTACAGAGCTCCATTGACATGCTCTGAAAACCTGCCTTTTCTTGTGCATCAGTGCATGGAAGACGCACCCGATCAGCGCAGGATCTGTTGATGTGGCACCTGGCCGACTCGGTGAGACCTGATTTCAGATAACTCCAGCCCTGGTTTCAGATAAACTCTACTTGTTCAGAGTAAGAAGACATAGTGCCTTTTTAAGCTGCTTTCAGGTACTGCTCTCTCTCCTTTTTTTTCTGGGATTCGCGGTGCTTATTTGATTCTCCGTCTCTCTTAAGGACATTCTTTATCGATTCTCTGTCTCTCTTAAGGAGAGTCTTTACCCCTCTCTCTCCATCCATAAAAGGAAGAGTCGTGATCACCCGGGTGGAAAAAAAAAAAAGCTATGGCCTAAATGAACACAGATGCTGTGAGGGTTATCCGCAATCTGATTTCCAGTAGTTCACGCTACCTGCAGCCTACAGGCTACTAGTACTGCTAGTCCTGAACTCCTGATGTGATGTCGTTATCCCCCGCCTTATCTGGACTAGCCTGCCTGCTAACCTAAGGTTAACATAGTTTTATACTAGTAGTAATCACTATAGTCGAGTGGCGGTAGTATTAATCATGCGAAGCATGAAGCTGGTGAGGATTATCTTAGCTTTATCCATATACTATAATCTTCGATGGTCGAATCGATTCCTGCTAATCCAGAGCGCTTAGTGCCATCGACTGGTTCAAATTGAAGCATCTGAGCACAAACAACTTTTCATGTCCGGCAAGGTTCCATGCCCTAAAGCTTGTTTACTTACTAAACCAAAGCAAACCGCTCGTCATTAGAAATCACGGCGCGAACTCGGCATGTTTATCTTGCTCTGGCTCCCGGACACGGATCGGAGATGCCTCGTTTCTCTGTACCAGATCATCGTATTCAAAATTCAGTCGGATTCACTGGAGGCTGCACTACGCCGTCCCCATATTGCATATGGAACTCGAGCCGAATTGCTCGCGCGAATGGGATGCTGCTCGGCCGGCCGGCCGGTCCCGCCCAGCTACCCACTCGCACCGCCCGGGGCTAGTCTAGTGTGGCCGGCCCGGCCGGCCGGTCGGAATCCCGTTCCCGTCGATCTCTTTTCCGCTCCGGCGATCCAACCGAATTTTTCCTGGCCCGCCGGTACGTCGACGTCACCGGCGACTTTCCAAGTCACGGGCCGCAACTTTCGCGTTGGAGCGCGCAGCTTTTGCGTCGGACGGCCACTCCCGGCTGCCTGCTTTTCCGCTAGCAGATGCAAAGACTTCGGCGAGAGCAAGTGCGCGGAGAACCAGCGGGTCGGGAGTCCTTTGTTCGACGGCGACGGGCGCGACGTCTTCTCGTCGCGCTGGAGGAGGCTGACCCGGCCCCCGCTCCGGCGGGTGCTGGCTGGTCTGGCGTTGACTCGTGTGGACACCTCTGAGCTCCGAGCATGCTAGTCCTATGTGAAACCAGCACTCGTGTAGTGTGATTGCTCACTCGGTCACTCCGCGTGCGAATTCTATAATGGGAACGGTTACGGGAGGGGAGTGCGTGGCCGCGAGAGGAAAGGGGAATTGACGCGAAGGTCAAACCTTCCATGCGTGGTGCTTCTAGACGATAGTAAGGTTATCCGGAATGCGGCATCATGTTCATCCACTGTTGTTTTCTTTAATCTCTGAATGTAAAATTTGACAGCACTGCTTTATGGGGCGAGTAAGGGCCATTGTATGTGACCATCATCGTCACGTGCAATTTGCACCTTTTTTTTTTGTAGAGATGCGTCGACTATAGTAGGTTCGGAAAATGTAGGGACTGCTGTCGTGCTCATGCACAATGCTGCCAACTTGCAAAAGCGGCCTTAGAACTGTCCGGGATCTCGAACCATTTGTCTACTCACCAAACGTGAAGCATGTTTGTAGTCGAGTTGCGTTAGATGGATTTTTAACTTGTTGTTTGTTGTTACACCTCTCCCATAGGCCATAGGATCCTGCGATTTTTTTTGTTGAGATTACACAGTATATCAGCACCACTAAATTCCAGAATATTCGCTCCCATGGGAAGCCGAATCCAGGACCTGAATGCACAACACCGTTAAATTCCAGAATATTCGCTCCTATGGGAAGTCGAATCCAGGACCTCAGGTGCTACCGAGACTCTTGTAACCACTAGGCTACAGGCCATTTCGCGATCACGTGAAAATATTGATTGGCAAAATTTAGCATTCAAGTACATAAACCTTTAATTTTGAGGCACATGGAAAGTAGGTCGCAATACTCCCTCCATTCACTTTTATAATTTGACAATGTAAAATTAATTTTTGACTATAAATTCATCATATACCTTTGTATTAATAGTTACAAAACCACAATCACACGAAGATGATGTCAAACCCAGGACAGCGGGACTGCTTATAGACATAGAATGTTCTAGAGTAAGGGATAGCTCATGGATGTACCTTACCTCTTTTGTAACTACCCGAATAGACGTAGAACTAGCTGCAGTACAAAGGAAACTACCTGATTGTGTTGTAGTAGGACTCCAACTATATTCGGCTAGGACTTTCCATGTAACCCTGTCCCCCCCGGATATATAAGGGCGGGCAGAGACCCCCTCCAAACAATCATCAACACCTAAGACAATACAAACCACACAGGACGTAGGGTATTACGCAAACTCGCGGCCCGAACCTGTCTAAATCTTTGTGTTCTTTGTACCATCGAGTTCTAGAGCAGTCGATCCCTACCTACAAACCCTACTGCTAAGGGTATCCCTGAGCAGGCTTGGCGGTAAACACCGACAGCTGGCGCGCCAGGTAGGGGATTTGCCGAGTTCACAAACAAATTCGATGGCCGGATCAAGCAACGCCAACAGCGTGCCAGAGGGCACGACTTTTGTTTTCGGTTCCTGGGCTTGCACGGCTGATGGAATGGGAGGCTTTTCCAGCCACCTTGTCACGCCTAACCCGTCTAAATCGAAAACCCGCTCCCAACTCGCCGACATCCGCGAGTCCGCGGATCTCGACAAGAAAATAGTTCCACTTGAACTCGACTCGGACAACCCAGAAAACGTGACAACTCAAAACCGAACTCTTGGTTTGGTCGAGTTCGACATAAATTCTGATTCCGAAAAGCCTTACTTTTCCAAAACTCTTGGAAAATACCTAACCCATCTGAAGACAATCAAATGCCCCAAGATCAAAAACTCAGAACTACATGCCGGAGTGGATCAAGTTTCACGATCGATAGAGAGCTGCATCAAACTAGCAGAAACCGCTCTTAGCTCATCTGCGCTACAGCATAACCCTAAATCACTAAACCCACTGCAGAAGAGGTCGGGCGACATGCTCTCAGGGATCGATCGGGTAAATTCAAAGCTTGCTAACTGCATTAAGATGACTGAAAGCACTCTGCAAAACAAAGAGCAGAAGTCGGGAGGAGAAATCTGCGGAGGGGCAGGTGAGATAAACCCCTGGCTTGTTCGGATGGGACCCTCTATCTCCAGGATACCTCAGAGCCCTTCACCGAAATCCGCTCACTCTCGGACTCCGAAATTAGTGGAGTCTAAATTCGATCAGGACTTTGATCGCTTCATGAACGGTCTCGAGAACTTTGAACCGTTCGACGATCTTGAAGAGTGGTCAGACAACGTCAAGATGTTCATGGACGCTATGACCAAACCAAACGAGCATGCTGACGCTCTTTGGGAACTGGCCAAGCTTAAAAAACGAAAAGCCAAGGCTCCAGAACAATTCATCAACTCAATCTATGATAAACCCTAGATCAAGGAGCCTGAGGGGCTAACTCCTACTCAATCATGGCTACACTGGATGAACGA
Organism: Panicum virgatum; assembly: GCF_016808335.1. Taxonomy (NCBI): domain Eukaryota; kingdom Viridiplantae; phylum Streptophyta; class Magnoliopsida; order Poales; family Poaceae; genus Panicum; species Panicum virgatum. The sequence continues at coordinate 48,875,719 of NC_053140.1, read as the reverse complement.
GAATGCTCTCCGTATAGAGATGGGCATACCGCTTCTCGCTCACCTAAAGCATATATACTCAAAAATCGGTGGGCTAACCGATTCCGAATCCGAGTACTCCTCCGGTCCGGAGGAACAGCTGGACAACCTAATCGAGTATAGTAAACAAGTCGAGTCTAACTCGGCTAAGAACTCCAAGTCCGATCAGGACTCCCTCCCTAATTTGATTATATGTGCAACGCCGCAAGGACGGACAGTGCACCTCAGGAAGGCACAAGATCCCAACGCTTCTGCCTCACAGCTAGCGGATCTGTCTTATCAATAGAGCACTCCTTTAGACCCGTCCTCAAGCAAACAAGACCAAAAAATTGAAGACCTCTGCTGTGAAATCCTCATGGTTCGTATCGCCGAAGAACCTGAGGGCGATCCCACAGAGCGTATTAACCTCGACGATTATAATTCTGATGATTTCAACGAGTACTTTTCCGACAACACGGAAACTACTCCTCCTACAATCATAGAAGCACAAGTTACTACCAAGGAGAATCTACCTGCTCCTCCTCCTCCTCCAGCGGTGACCGTCACCGTCCAACTGGACGAGCAGCATCCAGCAGAAGATCTCTATGAACGTCGCCGCCAGCTTAACCAGAAGAGGGCGTTCAGGCGTCAGCGTCTCGCTAACACCCTACAAGAACAACAAGGCGACAACTACGACTACTCCAAATGCGACCTCCGCAGTGTGATCAATATTGGGCGCGATGCACGCAATGTCATCATCTCAAGAAGAAAGGAACGGGAGGAAGTCGAGGCATACAGCCCTTCTTTCAACTACCGCATCCCGCCAAAGGCTTCCGCATCTTTCAAGAAGTACAAGCCGGCAACTTTCACTACCCGTCCTCAGGGTAAACCACGCACCCAGCATCAAGCTGAACCGTCTCAGAACAGAAACAGAATCAATAAAGCACTGCTATGCAAGTGTTTTATCCACCCAAAGAGCTCTCACACGATCTTCCGGTGTGACTCACTCCGCAAGGCTCTTGGGGCACCTCTCCTGAAGGAGACCCCACCAATAAATCCAGTCGACCTCTGCATCGACTAGCTCTACCCCAAATCTAGTCGACCCCCATATCGACTAGTACTATCTTCGAATAAGTTTTATTCAGTTATGTAAACTATTGCTCACATCCAACGAGTAAGGGGTAGGTCTTAAGAGTCAGAGTCCGTCACTTTACAGTTATTGTAATTTCGACAAATCCAAATAAAGTTGATTTCTCCTATATCGACTACTTGGCTCTCGCTCACACGACCAATACCCCACCTCGAAAGTATTGCTCAGCATTAGAGCAGCTATCGAGTAGTTTTTATGGTTCTCACTCGAGTGCTTTTTTGACATTTACGTCTTGGGCAACCCGACGGGATTCGTACCTAACAATTCTGTCCTAAAAGACACTCTAATCCTCTGGTAGGACACCCTACTCGCCCTGCCCGAGTAGGTCTTGGATACTCTTTCGGCACCTTCATCTTGGGCAACCCGACGGGGTTAGTACCTAACAGACTTGCCCTAAGAGTTACTCCAGTCCTTGGTTAAAGGATACCTTACTCACCTTGCTCGAGTAAGTTTTTGGATATCTTTCTGACATTTACGTCTTGGGCAACCCGACGGGGTTCGTACCTAACAGTTCTGTCTTAAAGATTACTCCAGTCCTTAGTTAAAGAACACCTTACTCGCCTTGCTCGAGTAAATTTAGGATATCTTTCTGACATTTACGTCTTGGGCAACCCGACGGGGTTCGTACCTAACAGTTTTGTCTTAAGGATTACTCCAGTCCTTGGTTAAAGGACACCTTACTCGCCTTGCTCGAGTAAGTTTTGGATATCTTTCTGACATTTACGTCTTGGGCAACCCGACGGGGTTCGTACCTAACAGTTTTGTCTTAAGGATTACTCCAGTCCTTGGTTAAAGGACACCTTACTCGCCTTGCTCGAGTAAGTTTTGGATATCTTTCTGACATTTACGTCTTGGGCAACCCGACGGGGTTCGTACCTAATAGTTCTGTCTTAAGGATTACTCCAGTCCTTGGTTACAGGACACCTTACTCGCCTTGCTCGAGTAAGTTTTGGATATCTTTCTGACATTTACGTCTTGGACAACCCGACGGGGTTCGTACCTAACAGTTCTGTCTTAAGGATTACTCCAGTCCTTGGTTAAAGGACACCTTACTCGTCTCGCTCGAGTAAGTTTTGGATATTTTTCTGACATTTACGTCTTGGGCAACCCGACGGGGTTCGTACCTAACAGTTCTGTCTTAAGAATTACTCCAGTCCTTGGTTAAAGGACACCTTACTCGCCTTGCTCGAGTAAGTTTTGGATGTCCCTTCGACATTTACGTCTTGGGCAACCCGACGGGGTTCGTACCTAATAGTTCTGTCTTATGGATTACTCCAGTCCTTGATTAAAGGGCACCCTACTCGCTGGCTCGAGTAGGGCTTGGATACTCTTTCGGCACCTTCATCTTGGACAACCCGACGGGGTTAGTACCTAACAGACTTGCCTTAGAGTTACTCCAGTCCTCAGGCAGGACACCTTACTCGCTCTGCTTGAGTAAGTTTGGGACGTTTCTAGAATATTCATGTCTTGGTTAACTCGACGGAGTTCAATCCTAACAGTCCTATTCTAGAAATCAATCAAGTCCATTAATACGACATACTACTCGATACAATCGAGTAGTTCGGGCCATTTTCGTAAATAGCTGCATACTATTTGGGTAACCAAACAAGGTCTATCCTAAATGGTTAACTACAAAAACTCCTCAAAGAGTATAGATAAGCCCTTGATACTCTAAAATAAGTTGACACAAATTTCCCGCTTGCTTGGATTACTATGGGAATCTCCGTTATAGAATCTTTTTGCCTCGAGTACTTGACGGGTACTACTCGCTTGCTTGAGATACAAAAAGAACTCCTATTTTCCCTTAGTACTCTGAGTAGTTGTCGAGAGCTGCCTGTCTTCTTATCTATCAAGAAACTTATTATACCTCCTAAAATACTCAATAAGAGTTCTCCCCCCGATTGGACAACAATGTTCATATTAGCCACGTGCTAATTGAAAATTTTTCCTCCAAAAAGAAAATTCATACTAAGCTATGGCTTCTCACACCTTTAAGTGTTATTCCCACTTGGTTAATCCTGCGGGATTCAATCCTAACCGGTCAGCACTATGGTTATGATTCAGAACCATACAAACTCGATTTGATTCGAGAATATGTTGCCTCCTAAGGCACCCACGGATACAATGCATCGTATCTACTATTATGACTAAGTGGACCCAATGCTGCCTACACTCAGGACCCACGAGTACAACTACTCGACACATTAAGGGATTCCACAATCCTAACAAGTACTTGACTTTACACAAACATTCAGCATTTGTTCAAAGTACTTCTGTCTCACACGCCAACTCAAATACAATAAAAGCTTAAGGAGACTCTGCTCTGCTCAAGGCTTCTACAATCTGATCAGCCACCCCGGATGTTTCCGCCAAATACCGACGGAACTGATCATTAGTATTATCAGCCTTGGCTCATCGTCCAAGAGCATCTAGATGAGTGGTTGGCCAATAAGATTTCATCAACCCAAGTACATGACCCACGTACTGGCGGGTGATGGTTGAAACAAACCTCTCAAAAGCTCCGCGAACTTTGCAAAGCCGCCCTGCCAGTGTGAGCGGTTCATCTCCATCTCTAACTGGGATATCCATGGCCTCGGCTACCTCTAGGGAGGCATCTCTGACTTCTTTCAGCTCCTCGAGCTCACGCTGCATCGAGTCTCGAGACTCTGACAAAGTCTTGAGCTGTTGCAGCACTGTCGCTGCTTCACGGTCAGAGTCCTCCTTGATCTTCTTAAGTTTCTCTATTTCATCTGTGTTTCGGTACATAAGAATCTTTAAATCCAGTACCAAGCTTTCCTGAATCTTTAAAGATTTGGCACAAGCTGTGTACTCGATTAACAAGAAAATCTTATAAACACCAAGTGAATCTACTAGTCGAGTGCATATCAAATGCTAAAGACTAACCTTTCTTAGATTGGGAAAGCTTTTTCAGCTTCCCTTTAAGCGCAGTCTTCTCAGATGAGAGCGTCTTAACCCTCTCCTTGAGAGCATTTAGCTCTGTCTCATCTGACGACTGGACATCCTTTCGTCCCAGTGCCTCCTGCAAAACAAAAAGATCAGTATACTACTCGATCTACTCTAAAAGTAATCGAAGTATTCGACTACTTACCTCCAGCAGCTTGAAAGCTAGCTCCACCTTCTCTCTTGGCAAGTCACTTCCCGATATGACTTGGGAAGTACTCGCCACAACAACAGCCTTCTTGGGCACTTCTTCAATTCTTCCTACAGTATTCCCCGTGACTTGGGAATCAAAAGGAAGAACATGCTACTTAATTACATTAAGAGTGTCGGTACCCCAGGACTGGGGTACCCCCTCTTGCTGTGACTAGGCAAGAGCCTTTGTAGTCATCCTTGACTACAACCAAACAGCCGGACCCCTGCAGTCCGAAGTCCTGTCCTCCCGACAAAGGTCCGGACCTGTTCCACGGCCGGGGAAGGTCTGGGAACGCCACGTGTCCCAGGAAAAACAGGCGCTCAAGCGCAAGCAGCCAGGGCTCCGGACCTCCCAAGGAATCCGGACCCCCGCGGGGTCCCGGACCCCTCATAGGGTCCTGGATAGCAACCGGACCCCTCTCCAAGGAAAAGTTTGGACGCCCCGCCTCAGGGTGGTCCGGGGCCGACACGTGTATGAGGCCCTTGGTCTCCATATTGAGGTCCACCTACCTTCGCATTTATTGCGGTAGGTGGACGTCCACTTTGATATAGTGGAAGCCGAGGCATTTGACTGACCAGGGGGCACTATTGATCGCGTATTACCAAGGCAGTGGAGCCGATGGCGCCGCCCATGCCGCGTTTGCCAGTCTGCCGTAACTGTCGGATACGACGGCTCGGCTTCACCCATTATGACGCTACATAATAGCCTCAGCAGGCCACGCCGCAAGCTACGCTACTCCAACGGGCGCCTCGCTGACGGGACAAGAGAAGACCCCCTGTGTCAGAAGAGCAGCAGTACGCATATCGAAGGAAAGATTCGCTACCACTGTAGCCACAGTCACGTTGGGCCCACCTGTCGGGGCATCAACGTTCTATGTATCCGCCCCCCCCTTTGATCTATAAAAGGGGAGAGCGCCGTTAGAAAACCTCAGGCTGGGTAAGAGCCAAGACCAGCAGAGGATAGATTCATTCACACAACCAAGACAATACATCTCCCAGTGGACGTAGGGTATTACGCTCCGGCGGCCCGAACCACTCTAAATCGTGTGTTCCTGAGTCCCAATCTCAGCGTAGATCTAGCCCCATCGCCTAGTACTTCCCCGAGTACTCCCTCACTGGGAATAGGCGGGTGCGCTCCGCCACCCGGCTGTGGGTACCCCTGAAAATCCCCGCGACATTTTGGCGCCGTCCGTGGGGAAGACAGGCGTTGGCTGGATCTTCAGGCCTCTGGGCTGCGTTCTCCCTCTGCAACGGCAAACTTGAAGATGAAGGAAGGCACACTCACTCCGCATGCTATGGCACCGGCGCTCCGACGACCTCGGTGTGGCGGCGCACGGCAGCGGCGTCTGCTGTGTGTCGCCACCGCGACACCTCAGAGCCGGCGTAGCAGCATGCAGCGGAGGCGCCGCTGCGCGCCGCCGCTCCTACGTCGACTCAAGGTTTTCTCTCAAGCAACGGCCACGCCCCCTCTGCGATGGCATGACGTCGGCTCAAGGCTTTCTCTCAACTTGGAGCCTAGAGCCGACAGCCATCCCGGAGGAAGTTGACTGAGACCTCCTGCCGCAGCAGCACCGGAGATCCACCTCAGCGTTGCTCGGTGCTGCTGCAGGCAGGACCCCGCCACCTCGCGCGGGGGCCCTTGGCGCTAGCACCAAGGACAAGCCGGCGAACGACCGCACTTCTCCACGCGTCGCACCGGTCCATCTGCTGCGCAAGGGTTCTGGTTTCCATCGGCAACGGCGACGGCAGGGGGAGGGGGCCTCTTCCATTCAAGGCCAAAGAATTTGTCTCATGCCATGTAAGCATGTGACAGCTCTTAGGCAAGGAGGGGCCCCCCGAGCTCCCGAGGTGATCCTGGATGATGCGGTTCAGGCACGTCCAAGGTGCCTTCACCTCCGAAGAACACGCTGTATAGCATGCAGCCGTAGGTTACTCCTAAGAAAGGAATAAGAGAATTTCTCCTTTATAATAGCGTGGTGTCTATGTGTGTGTCCAGAGCGGTTAAGGTCCGACCTTGTAAACCCGGCCTCTGGCCCTATCACACAAACAGGCAAAAGCGGTCCGGAGCGGTGGAGGTCCGACCTCGTAATCCCGACCTCTGATGTATACCGTGATAACCACAATGATAAAGGAGATTTTCTTTCTTGACCTTATCTAGGCTCCACCCCGGTTACATTCATTCATTCTGGATGGCTGTTTTTTCGGTTGACCATTTCTTCCTCCCAAACAGAGTCTTTACCATTGTTGCTAACAATCCAAGTTGAGTTGCTGGCTTGTGGTCAGGTGAAGACACCCCTTCTAGCTGGAAGGCAGTCCGGACCCCTAGGGACCTGCTCTGGAGAAGTGGTATTTGTATCCTGGGGTAGAGAAGCTCCGCGTGGCTTAGCCTGGTAATGTACCCTAAGTTTACGTACTTCACTACCCTGTTACAAGTACTCTAGTATCCAGGACTGCTGACTTTAGAGGTCCCGGGCTCTCTTCTAGTATAAGGCTTGGTTTCTTTGCACCTTACTATGAGGTCCGGTAACATGCTTCATCGGATTGTCAGCAACGACCGCTCCGGCGGAGACCGCTCGCCCCGGTCGCTCCAAGTCCACTCCGGTGGCCCGCTCCGGCGGAGACCGCTCGCCACGGTCGCTCCAAGTCCACTCCGGTGGCCCGCTCCGGCGGAGACCGCTCGCCCCGGTCGCTCCAAGTCCACTCCGGTGGCCCGCTCCGGCGGAGACCGCTCGCCACGGTCGCTCCAAGTCCACTCCGGTGGCCCGCTCCGGCGGAGACCGCTCGCCACGGTCGCTCCAAGTCCACTCCGGTGGCCCGCTCCGGCGGAGACCGCTCGCCCCGGTCGCTCCAAGTCCACTCCGGTGGCCCGCTCCGGCGGAGACCGCTCGCCCCGGTCGCTCCAAGTCCACTCCGGTGGCCCGCTCCGGCGGAGACCGCTCGCCCCGGTCGCTCCAAGTCCACTCCGGTGGCCCGCTCCGGCGGAGACCGCTCGCCACGGTCGACAAAAGCCGGGTCCGGGAAGTAGTGCTACCCCCTGAGCGATCCGAAGTCCGTGTAGCCGCTTAGCTTGGTTCCGTACCCTAAGCCTACACCTTCGTCGCCCCGTGGAGAGCACTCTAGTACCTAAACCAGGCAACAAGCATACCGGCCTCAGGGGTCCGGGATGCCCACTCTCTCCAAGAGCACACCAACGCAATCAAGTTGCGTAGGAACACATCACGGTGGTGGCCCCACCCGCGGGTTCGGACCTCTCCCGAGGTGGGCCCGGGGGCCACTGTCGGTACCCCAGGACTGGGGTACCCCCTCTTGCTGTGACTAGGCAAGAGCCTTTGTAGTCATCCTTGACTACAACCAAACAGCCGGACCCCTGCAGTCCGAAGTCCTGTCCTCCCGACAAAGGTCCGGACCTGTTCCACGGCCGGGGAAGGTCTGGGAACGCCACGTGTCCCAGGAAAAACAGGCGCTCAAGTGCAAGCAGCCAGGGCTCCGGACCTCCCAAGGAATCCGGACCCCCGCGGGGTCCCGGACCCCTCATAGGGTCCTGGATAGCAACCGGACCCCTCTCCAAGGAAAAGTTTGGACGCCCCGCCTCAGGGTGGTCCGGGGCCGACACGTGTATGAGGCCCTTGGTCTCCATATTGAGGTCCACCTACCTTCGCATTTATTGCGGTAGGTGGACGTCCACTTTGATATAGTGGAAGCCGAGGCATTTGACTGACCAGGGGGCACTATTGATCGCGTATTACCAAGGCAGTGGAGCCGATGGCGCCGCCCATGCCGCGTTTGCCAGTCTGCCGTAACAGTCGGATACGACGGCTCGGCTTCACCCATTATGACGCTACATAATAGCCTCAGCAGGCCACGCCGCAAGCTACGCTACTCCAACGGGCGCCTCGCTGACGGGACAAGAGAAGACCCCCTGTGTCAGAAGAGCAGCAGTACGCATATCGAAGGAAAGATTCGCTACCACTGTAGCCACAGTCACGTTGGGCCCACCTGTCGGGGCATCAACGTTCTATGTATCCGCCCCCCCCTTTGATCTATAAAAGGGGAGAGCGCCGTTAGAAAACCTCAGGCTGGGTAAGAGCCAAGACCAGCAGAGGATAGATTCATTCACACAACCAAGACAATACATCTCCCAGTGGACGTAGGGTATTACGCTCCGGCGGCCCGAACCACTCTAAATCGTGTGTTCCTGAGTCCCAATCTCAGCGTAGATCTAGCCCCATCGCCTAGTACTTCCCCGAGTACTCCCTCACTGGGAATAGGCGGGTGCGCTCCGCCACCCGGCTGTGGGTACCCCTGAAAATCCCCGCGACAAAGAGCAAACAAAAGGATATCTTTCTACAATGCACTACAAGCTTACCTGCAGGGGTCTCCGCAGGCTGTCTATCATCGCCTCCCTCAGGAAGTTTCTCGCCTTCTCCTTCTCCTGGAAGCTTGATGCTTCCACCATCCTCTGAGATTTCCTCATTGGCCCTCTCCAAGTTCGGCAATGGAGAATCCAAAAGCATAGCGTTGGCCATCGCCTCCGCATCGCGAGCACTCATCTCAGGAGTACTCGGGGGCTTCCCCAGCCCCGGCTGAGAAGCCGAGTGGCTCTCAGCTCCCACGTCCTCTCCCAGGACCGGATCTCTGCAAAGACAAAATAGTTACAAACTACTAAACATACCCTACACATACAAGTTCTAAAGAACTTACGCAGGAGCTCTTATTAGGGCAAACCCCTTGATGCCAAATTTGCGGGCAGGCTTTGTGATCACGGCCAGTTTACCCGCATCGACAGTCTTATCCACATCGGAACTACTCCCTGAAGGAGTAGCTCCGATCCCACTTGATGGGTCCACTGTGGTGGAGGGGACAGTCTGTCCCACCACAATATCATCCCCAGATGACACGATCCGTGGCATTTTAGCCGCTGAACTTAAAAATCAAAACACAAAATCAGTGAATCGACAATGCAAGTTCCTGATTAAAGTCGACTAGCAACATACCTGTTGTCAGCAGTTTGTGAGGAGCTGCTTCACTTTCTCGCAGCTAAGCGAGTACTCGCTGGGTGATCCGCGCAAGCACCCTCGCTTCGACTAGGACTATTCGCCCTGTCTTCATCTCTAGCCAACTTTGCAGCTTCTGCATTAGCAGCTTCATTATCTGAACTAAAGCTTTTAGATTCTGAAAAATCTTCAGAATCAGGCACAAATAGGTTATAAGCACTCGGAAGGAGATGAGACGGTCGAAATATGCCTGGCAAAGGAGGACTACTCCTATAAACATTCACATTATCCTACAAAAGGAAAAGGAAATATTGTCAAAAGTCCGAATAAAGTACTCGATTTTGCAAATTGACTACTTAGCACTTACCTCTTTGGGAGGCTTCAGCACTGAAAAAGTGTTAAGAAGGTGAGGAACATGCTCCACTTTGTCGAATAACCGTTGTACTCGACGAAGAGCTTCTCCGTTTGTGATCTCTTCTTCCGAACATCGCGAGGGATCACTTCTCCCTTGATACTCGAAACCAAAAGTAATTCGAGCTTGGAGAGGCTAGATCCTACGGTTCATCCAGTCAAAAGCCACAGACTCTCCACTTATTCCCTTTTGCCTCAGATTTGCAATCATTTACAGGAGTTCTAGAATTTGGCTTATATCATAAGGTTTTTTCAGCCATTCAGGACGCTGAACGAGAGGACCAGCTGTGATGAATGGAAGGTTGTTTCCCTGATTCTTGACATAAAACCATCATGGTTTCCAGTCGATGACCTTTTGAGATAACTTATAGGGGATATAAATCCAATCCATCTTCTATCTCAATTGAATTCCCGCTCCACCAACTACATCTAAATTAGCCGAATTGGGCTGAGGCTTAAGATGGAAAAGGTGACGGAAAAGTTCGAAATGGGGCTCGATGCCCAGAAACGCTTCGCACAAATGTACGAAGACAGACATATGCACAAAAGAATTGGGAGTAAGATGGTGAAGCTGGATTCCATAATAATAGAGAAGTCCAGAAAAGAAATTAGAGCCGAGAAGACTAAACCCCCGCTCAAAATACGGAACAAATCCAATGATCTCGCTGTAGGAATATGGGGTCGCAAAAACAAAAATTTTATACCGCATAAACCAGGATTACTGCAGTTATAGATCACGGGATTACCACTAGATGCGCGGATGCGGAACTTCTGTCGTGCGTCGATGTAGTCGAACAGATGGAAGCCGGCAGTGCAGTTGCGAGAACCTCCTCACGTGCGCCTCGTCTTTGTGCAGCAGATGCGGCACCTCCAAGGTATCCAAACGTTCGGGAAGAAGCGTTGCGATCCGGACTGCTAGGTCCGCGAAGGCGGCCTAGGGCTTGGGCGCACAGGAGGGGCGGCAACTGTTCACGCGCGGTTACTGTTTATGCGCGGCTACTGTAGCGGCGGCTACTATTCAAACGAGCAGTAAAACAGCTAGGGTTCTTAGGCACCCCCTTCCTCTGTTTATATAGCCCCTTAGGTGGGCTGCCTTGGGCCCCACCTTGGGCGCCCCCTTTTGGGCCGAAAAGGCCTATCAGTGCACCTAAGCCCAGTCTAATTCGGATCTCATCCTTATCATGCTTCTTTCCCTTAAGTGTGTGACCCTATGGGCTCATATGCGAATAGACATGGCCCGAGTACTCTTACTCGGCCCAATAGTAGACAGTGGCCTCTAGCAAGACATGCCAACTCCTATACGCACACAAAGATAATATCAGACGAGCCGCCACAATATCATATACATGCTGTTCCCTTTGCCTCACGATATTTGGTCTAGTTTAAAGCCGACCACTCTTTCTCGATCCTGTGATTCGGAATACTTGGTTAACTCTTAACCCCAGCATGGCCATGCATTTCCTGATCCGAATCACTCGAGGGGCCCAGAGATATCTCTTTCTTGAAGAGAAGGGCAAATCTCATCTTGACCGACTATGTCTCACAACATGTTTCTTGACAGACCCGAAAGCCCCCTTTATGACTACCCTGTTACGGTACAGCGTTTGATGGCTCCTAAGTAAGTCGGTTTACATCTTGAGTACATACGACGATCTCAGGTCTTGAGACACATCGTACATATTGTGTAATGAGAAATCACCATCTCTCGTGTTGGGTCAGTTCAGACTCATGTCCCACATGAGCCCACATTATTAGTTTGACATCTACATGTCCATGACTTGTGAAACATAGTCATCAACTAATACATGAGCTAGTCTAATATCCGTGTGTCCTCACATGAACTCCGACTAGGAACAGCTTTAGAATAACCATACAAGTAAAGAGTCTCACAGATAATTCACATAATTGTCAATCAATACAAGTTGTCTTTCATGGATATTCCAGGAACACTTCATTAATCATGAATACAAGGAAATATGATCATCTCTATGATTGCCTCTAGGGCATATTTCCAACACTCGCCTGTATTTTCGTACGGACGGGCGTCACCAAATGCGGGACGCCATTGGATTACAGATTCAGAAGCCAAGAAACCTAGTTTTACTAAGGATTCCAAGTCAGATCTGGAACAGATCTGGAACACTTACTTGGTTCCCAGCCTTCATCACGGGTTGGTTCTACGGCCGTACCCTTCCCCTTGGTTGTCTTTTTGAGTGCCATCTGGAAATCCACAGATCGCTTCACGCGCATAAACTGGCGGAAACCCTAAAAGGATGATGGGGAACGACCAGGAGCAGGAATTTTTAGATCTAGGAGCTCGAGAGCGAAAAACAGATCTGAGAACAATAAAAACAAGTGGCGGCCGGTCGGGTAAAACCTAAGTCACCATTTCATTTTATAATGACGGTGGCAACATGGTAAAAACACCCAACAGGCCAACAGTCAGTTACAAATTGCGGAAAAAAATGAGATTTAAAAGAGACATTCCTTTTTCTGAGATTACATTCTGGAAAAGAAAACACTCACATCCCTAGTCGACTACTTGACACTCTTTTCCTTAACTGGGATTACATTCCAAAACAAGGATAAATACTCGACACAGTACAACTACTCGATATTACAACTCGAGTACCTTTTCCTAACTAAACTTTACAATGACTCGGACCTGCATGCCCATCGCCTGGATCTCTTGGAGCTTCTAGTCGACGCCTGCTGCAGACTAGATCGGTCCGAGGCCATGACAAAGTACAAACTTGTTATTTCCACTAAGGGAATAATGATACTCGTACTCTGGGAGGAAAGTTTCAAGAGTTTGGAGGGAGATTACAGTAATCACCTCGCAAGTCCTCTTGTAGCATCTTGTGGAGAAATTTCCCCTTCTCCTAGAATATGTTGTGATAAGATTAAGTCTCCCACCAGAGATGCAGTTCTTAGACACCTAGAAACAGGCCACCCCAAGAATAGGACACAATGTGGTGTCACTCATCTTCTGAAATCCTGCCTCATTGGAATATGCAAGGACATGATGTCCTGAATGGATCCGATGAGAGCACTAGGGATGCAGGATGAGGTCGCAGGGACTTCTCTTGTCACTCGCAAGTTCTCTTCTAGCATCTCTTGCTGGAAAGGACTACACAAACTTCAGGAGGGCGAGAGCAAAAACACCAAGGAAAAGCCATGGCTGCTACACTTCGGTGCTTCTGCTAAGTACCTCTTCCCTGTCTTTTATAGCCACAAGGATACTTGCTGAAGGAGAACCCGTGAATCAACAGTACAAGTTTCACGGACGCATTCATGGCAACATTCACGAACGCAGTCAAACCTGCAATAATGCAGATTCTCCAAACAGTAATGTCTCATGTGAGCACTGAATAAAGAGTCGTACATCCCGGGTTTTATTTGTGAAATTATTTCGGATGCAATCAGTGTGGCGGATCCAATTGTATTATTTTTCTGGGATTTTACCCGAAAAAGAGGTTTTTTCGGATTCTAGATTTGATGAATCATGCAAATAATCTGAAGGATAAAATCTGATGCCACGACTTAAATCTTTAATTCTAAATCTACGCTTGGGGGCTACTCGCAGCAAAAGGGATTTTGATTTAAAGCTCGGGGGCTGCTGGATATATGCATCAGAGATTTATTTTTCATTTTTTTTGGAAAATGGTCTGAAGTGACCCTCAGCCTGATTCTGCGATTCAACCTAAGGCTCGGGGGCTACTCCATATGGAGCGCGAGTACTTCACGCACCATATATGATCAAGATTTCAGGGCTTGAGCACCTCACAGCCTCGAAGCAAACGAAAGTAATTGAGGGACTACTCGACGTATTTAAAGGAAGGACCAGAAGCAACCAGAAGGATGTTCTGACTACTTAAAGTACTCGAAGACGCCCAGCCAAGTACTCGACGCATGCAGGACTCGGTTACGAAGAGCTCGGGGGGCTTGTCAGACCCGGGACAGCGGGACTGCTTATAGACATAGAATGTTCTAGAGTAAGGGATAGCTCATGGATGTAACTTACCTCTTTTATAACTACCCGAATAGGTGTAGAACTAGCTGCAGTACAAAGGAAACTACACGATTGTGTTGTAGTAGGACTCCAACTGTATTCGGCTAGGACTTTCCATGTAACCCTGTCCCCCCGAATATATAAGGGCCGGCAGGGACCCCCTCCAAACAATCATCAACACCTAAGGCAATACAAACCACACAGGACGTAGGGTATTACGCAAACTCACGGTCCGAACCTGTCTAAATCTTTGTGTTCCTTGTACCATCGAGTTCTAGAGCTGCCGATCACTACTTACAAACTCTACTGCTAAGTGTATCCCTGAGTAGGCTTGGCGGTAAACACCGACAGATGAGGCTATCAAGTTTGTAGTACATGACTCATATAATCATGTTACTTGACGAATTGTTGGTAAACAAACTTTGAACAGTCAAACTGCAGCTTATATAAAAATGAAAAGAGAGAGTAACTTCTATCCACGTTTCAGTTTTTTTTGCGGCACTGTAAAAGAAAAGGGTAAAATCATGCGAAAAAAATGTGATCCGAACCATTTGTTTACTCAACAAACGTGAAGTGTGTTTGTAGTTGAGTTGTGTTAAATGAATTTTAAGTTGTGACACCTCTAGTTTAGGGTCACACCAAAATGTTACTTTAAATCAGCAGGTCTCTTCGAAAGTAGGAAGGGTTTTCTTTTTAAAAAAAATCGACATTGTAAAGGAAAAAATAGATAAAGTCGTGCAAAACAAACAAAAAAAGTGACCTTCTTTACCTAAAACCTCGAGCGGGCCATAATAGAGTGAAGTTTGAGGGACAACATCAAGCAACAAAAAGACAAATGTGCCAATTGGTGGAGTGAGACAGTGAGAGTAGGGAAGACGAAAGCGGAGAAAGAATGTGTTTTCACATATTCTAGACACGTCTTAATGCCTATATATACCGTAGGATCTACGTATAGGCGTCAATACATGTTGCCACTTACGAAAGTCCTCTAAAGACACATATGCCTAATAGGCAGCACTTTGCTTATAAAAAAGTTTCAGCTTATTAGCTTTATCCACTCGCCTTGTTTACGGGCACGAGTAAAGTGCAAGCTTCATCCACTGCGCTAAGCATCAATACTTGAGTTAAACTGTAGATTTTGTTCACATTGGAACAAATAAAACTGTAGAGACTTGGAAGCATGCCACTTCTTTCCAAATGAGCCCTTACATTCATTAAAAAAAAATAAGGAGCTCACACACTTCCCTTAGTACTTGTCCACTCACGCAAGTGCGGGGATTTACAAATGACGAGGAAAATCACCAGATTAAAAAGTTTTTTTGAAAAAAAATAAATAGATTAATTATTCACTGCCTGCAGCTGACGTTCCAAGTCGTCTAGCTCCCCGGCGTCGGCATGGACGGCGCTCTGCGGCCTCCGCGGCGCCGGCCTCTCCCTGCTCAGCATCTTCATCAGCGACGCGCAGGCGCTGATCCCCCGCTCCGGCGTCGAGCTGCAGCTGCCCGCCTCCTCCTTCACGACGTCCTGCAGCTTCTCCTGCACCAACCGGGCCGCGCCCTCCTCCTCCAGCGGCGGCTCCACCTCGGCGCGGCAGACCGGGCACGAGGAGCTCGACGGGAGCCACGTGTCGATGCAGGGGACGTGGAACACGTGGGCGCAGGTGGGCAGCGCCCTCACGACCTCCCCTTCCTGCACGGCGCCGAGGCAGATGGCGCACTCGGTGCAGGCGCCCGGCTCGCCAGCCTTCCCGTACACGGCGGTCGGCAGCGCCGCGATGGCCGCGGGGTCCAGCCCGCCCTTCGGGGCCGCGGCGGCCGCCGCCGTGGTCGGCAGCACGGCCGCCGCGCGGCGCCGGTTCCGGCGGCGGACGTGGCAGACGTAGAGGTGCAGGAAGAGGGCGAGGCCGAGCACTGACACGAAAGCCGCGACGGCCGTGGTGATGAGCCGCACGTTGTGGGCCCCCATCCCCGCCGGCGGGTTCCGGGCGCCGCTGCCGAACCACGCGGAGCCCGGGTCGCTTGCCTTCATCGTCGTCGTCGTCGTCGTCGACATGGTCGCTGCCTGGTCGGAGACAAACACAGCGCGCGCGCGTTCCTCGGCGTGTCGACAGGCCAAGTTTGTGCTGCTTGGTTGGTGAGTGAGATCGCTGGGATGGGGCGGGGAGGAGAGGGGTTTGGTGGGCGTGGTTAGCAGCACCCCCCGCCTGGTCTTATAAGGTTAGGGGGTCCGCGCCTGCGCCTGCGCCTGCGCGCGCCGCTAATGATTCGCTTAGTGGCTTGCTTAGGTGCATAGGCTCCGGACGTGGCCAGCTGGGGCCCGGCGTGGACCCTGGGCGGTGCGGTGGTGGTGGGGGCAGCTGCGGCGCGGGCCCGGCCGAGTGCTCCAATTCGGATGTCTGTCACGTCACGGACTGTGCGTGTGGGGCAAAGCCGCGGCACGCTCGGTGCGGGCCACTGGCGTCGCGCCCTTTTCTTTTCTTCTTTTTCTCTCCCCCCACCTCCGACGAGACGTGACGCGCCGGAACGGAGCGCGATTCGAATCGCGGTCGGACACGTAGGCCCGCCAGCACGAATATAAATTGCTTAGCCTCGGAGGTAAAGGGTAAAGGTCCAGTCCGGCAGCCACCGGGCAGAGCGCAGCGCCGCCGTCGAGTCGTGCGTCGTTTCGCCGACGGAGGCAGGGGGCGCCGGGGCGGGGAGAGGGGGACGCTGATGCGGTGGTCGTCCAGCGATCCTGGCCGCGGAGATGGCAGCGGCGCCGCGGTCGGCCAGGCCGTTCGCGCCGTGGACAGACAGGGATGGGAGGAGAGTCCACGCGAATACCTGCGCTGCTTGGTGACGAGCCGTGGACACCCGGCAGGCGGCTGGTCGGCTACTGATGCCTGGCCGTCGTGCCAGTGCTTGCCCGCCGTCGGAGATGCTGACCGGAGTAACTACAGTGCGGATCACCTGACACCTGTTCACTCCTCGTCGGCCCGTCCATGGCTTTCTCGGCCGACAAGGACTGAAGGACAAAGCCCCATATCTGATCCGTTTCGCTTGTTGCGTATCAAGAAATGCTCCGAGACCCGGCCTTCGCGGAACCTGGCAGCACATATGATAAGCACTCCAAGGAACGCGCCGTTCACCTCCCGAAGGGCTCACTGTTCTCTCCGTGTTTTTTACTGCCACTGTTCTCTTTCCACATGTTTGGCTCCGATCCAACCGCAGCGCTACAGCTACACTATTTTGTGAGAGCAAGTATTATCATTGTTGGAATATAATGGCATTTTTAGCTCAATTATTCAATAATTTATTGGAAAAGAATTAAAACTCACTACTAATGCTAGGGAGTCATGAGGATGTTAATACCATATTGGTAATTGGGGAGAGTAATGGCCGGATTGTAAATAGTGATTAAAATAGAGGAATGATGATCGGTTAATGGTGCAAATTGATGGTCATTGTTACATCTAGAGGTGTCCATGTTCATCCCCCTTTCCTCTAGGATCCACTATAAAAGGAGACCAGCCCCCTCTCATTCCAAGACAACACTCAAGCTCTCAAGTACTCCTGTTTAGGAGACCTCTCCCTTCTCCCTCAGTTGCTTTTTGCATTCCCATCGCTAGCACTGCGCGCACAATTCTGGCGAGAGCAGGCCTTTGAAACCTCTGCAATGCTGAGATCCTGCTCGGGATAGCGGGGCAATCAGGTTTTTGGGGAGCGTCTTGATGCAACTGCTCGCTCTCTGAACGTCTACGTCTTCTACTTTCCAGGTGGCCGAACATCTACGTCTTCTACTTCCTGGTGGCCAAACATCTACGTCCTCTACATCCCGGTGGTCGTACCTGTGTTCCTCAAGTGAACATCAAGATCGTCTCGACTACTTTCCGATGGCCATCTGCACTGTAACAACTAAGGTCGGCTACATCGAACAACCCTGACCGACACAATGTCCAGTCATGGGAACGGCGCACCCGGTGTCTCCGGCACTGGTCCCACCTTAGGGTACACTCTAAACCAATTCTTGTTCATTATTTTGTTCATGTTTATTAGTGAGAATAGCAGCAACACAAGCATTTTTTGTTAGCACAATATCACTCATTTATCCTATGAAATTGATAATAACATTTGAAATTAAAATATATCGAAAATTAACTAGTTATCTAACAACTATGTGCGGAGAGCCGGCGAAATGCCAACATGGAAGAGAAGGTACGAGAGAGAAAAGCAGCGGGCGAGTAACGAGACGCCGGCGTCAGATGGATGCACTGTTTGGGTCTGCCAGCTCCACTCCCTCTCCTGTCAATTGGCTGCCGTCGCTTTCGTAAAATAAATGCAGCCACAACTGCTGAATCAAAAATGCAGCACCCAGCTGAGCTGGAGCTCATTTTCGCCAGCAAGCAGACGGCGTTATAAACCTTGCTCTGAGGAGGAGAAAACTAGGCTGCAAGAGCCGCCGCTCGAGCCAGCTCTCTCCTCTTATAACCATGAAGTAAGAGGCGGGGAGTAGGGGGTTTTTTTTTTTTGTGATCGTACCGAAGTAGTTAGACCGTACCAAGACGTACGTACATAACAAATCTACCAGTAGTATACCCAGCCTTGTACGGTGTCGGGTATCCCGGTCTCAGTGATGCCAACTACACTACATCCGTCCAGAGATTCCAGAGCAGTGGAAGGCTGGAAGCTCATCAGCTTCAGGTTTCAGAGTTAATGCGACACTATCACTTTGGGCGAAAGCACCCAACACCAAGTTCTATTTTGCCACTCTCCATCCCTTCTGTTGGCTGGCCCAGGTCTAAACCTGCTTGCAAGTAATCACGCTTGATTACACTGGTCCAACCTTTATAAAAAAAATTATACTGGTCCACAGCGGTATCAAAGTTTTTAAGTGCTGGTGCGAAATGCAAAATGTGGCTCTATATTTATTAGAAAATAAAAATTAACCAACATAAATTTCAATTTTATTATGTAAGCATTGATGCTAAAAGAGTAAAAGGATGATCTTCCATACCAATAAATAAGAAAATTTGCTTGGTCAAACTCTAATGCAAACACGATACACGGGTTAATTGAACTGAAGTCCTAAGCATCCACGGTACCATCTTGCACTCTAATTGAGAAATAAGAAATTAGATGAGAGGTTGAGAGCGCAATAGGGGATGACCCTAGCTCTAGCGGTACGCGGAGATGGTGACTATGGCAATCGGCTACTCGGAACTTGCGGGTCACGGCGCCGGCAGCGATCCCGGTGTGCCTTGCCGATCCTGCGTGTCTTGTTGAAGAGCGAAGGCACATCTGCATTGTCTACTCATTCTCTGTGTACATTTTACGTTGGAGCTGTTCCACTCGCCCAAGTTGATTGATCACCTGTGGGTAAGGGGCCAAATTCTGAAAGATTTGCGAATTGAGACCCATTTTTTGAAATTTCTCCCCTTGACCGCCCTCAAGGCTCTCACAATAATTTTCAACTATGAACAAAGAAGAGTAAGAAGAAAAAAAAGGAGAAAGAAAAAAAAAAGAGAGAGAAAAGGAAACTGTGTCCGCCCCGCCCGCCGCCGGCCCCTCCCTCTCCGCCGCAGCGCCGGCCGCCGGCCGGGGAGTGGATTTGGAGGTCCAAATAGAGGCGTGGCGAGGTGCAGGCGTGCAGCTGGACCTTATCCTTCACCTCTTTCCGGTTCCTGCAACGCTGGGCCTCCACCAAATTGGGCTCAGTATCAGTATCGTCAGCTACGCGAATCCCCCAAAACACAGAAAGCCCACCTCCCCTGAGCCTCTTATACCCTCTCCTCCCCCATAAACCCTAGCCGCCGGTAACCTTGCTGAAATCCTTTTCGCCTCTTCTCCGCTCCGCTCCTCCCCCATCATCTGGTAACTTCGCTACCCCCTCCCCAATCTCTCCTCCGCTTGCTGCGATTCTTGGCGACATCGGGGGAATCACTCTCTATTCTCGTCGGATTTACCAGGGCTCACCCCCGCGCGTGGATTCAAGATGTATCTCCAGTACTACATCAACGAGAAGGGGGACAAGGTTTACACCACCAAGGTTGTATGACCTTGCGCTTAATCTTCACTGGATAGCTGGTGATTTTGAGGTTTTAGCCTGTGCTGACGTGCGTATGTTCCTTGCTTTGCAGAAGGAGTCGCCTCTCGGTGTGCCGACGCAGTCTGCTCATCCGGGTACGCCACCTTCGTTCGATGGAGTCCTTCCATGTCTGCTGTTATCTTGCCTGTCTAAGACGTAATAATATGGTTTTCTTGTTTGGAAGAAAGATGATGTCATCGACTCACGGTTGTCTAATTATTAGCGTGAGCGTGAGTAGGCGTGTTTGTAGACTTGTTGGAGGTCCGCCGAATGTGTTAATGGTCTTTATGATTAGGCATCCGCTGTAGATTTTTTAGGCAAACCCGTGCCGTATGGATTATGTTTTTGTTAATCTGTTGCTAGGCTCAACCCTTTTCAAACAGAAATGTGTGTTTCAATTGTCAATAAGTCAACTGTTGTTTTTGGGTGTTGGAACATTTTGATGATCGTGGAGCGTTGCTTGCTAGCACCAGTTGATCCTAATTTCTCATTTGGTACTGTTAAGATATAATTTGCAGCGATGCAGGTTAAGTAGTACTTTGTATTTTCAATTTCTTATGAGATAAGGATTCTGGGTATTTTGAACAGAGAAATAAGATATTGCTTTCGCAACTCTTCTGCAAGATCTTAGTGTGAAAAGGAGCATTCTTTTCTAGCAACAAATTCCTTACAACAGGACTTCACCTGTACAATCTAGAATCCTGACCAGTCATGAATGGCCTTAACATAAGCACTGTTTGCCAGATTAGAGCTTAATTTTGTTGTGTTACTATTGGACTAGATAAACTTTAGAGAGTTAAACACCGATTTTATTTTTCTTGTTGATGCATTGGACCAAAAAGAAACAAGACTTGTAATGAGCAGAGCTGAAACGAGTGGAATTAGTTCCTTTTCATGGTTGCATTTGTGGTTTTGATTTATAGTTCGAGTGTGTCGTCATGAGTTACTGAGAAATCTTTACTTGTGGAGCAGCTCGCTTCTCACCAGATGACAAGTACTCTCGCCAGCGGTACCTGTTGAAGAAGAGATTTGGACTGCTGCCAACCCAGAAGCCAGCACCAAAGTACTGAAGTTTCAACTGTCCAACCATATGGACGTTCAATAGAAAATCATCTGTTTCGCAGCTTGTTGGCTGTAATGTAGAATAGCTATCTGAGAAAAGAAATCAAACACTACCAGGTGCTACCATGGTATTTCTCAGCACATTCAGACGCTATGTAATGCTATGCTATTCACATCGTGCTTCCTGATGTTATGTTACTCTTTCGGTCTTAACTGTTGCTTAGCTTCTGCAGTACACATGGTCTAGACTGCTACGGTAACCTGTATTTCCTGGGCTACCAGGACTCCAGGAGTACAGGGCAGCTTCTCTTGGCCTTTTAAAACGTTCCTAGTCCAGTCGCGCGTGGGTGATTTGGGGGCATTTGGTCCCATAAAACGTTGGAATTGAACCTTTTAAATCATACTATACTAGAACTTAAATCAACGATGTGCAACTCGTTCTGGTGATACTGAGCACAACGATTAATCCTGCAATCCGTTTCGTGCAAGAAATGCCCGAAGTCTGCTGAATTTCGTATAATACTATGAACTAGTGAACAGTTTACATTATTATAGAAAGAACACTTTACATTTATCAACGTGGTTTCAACCTCTTCAGAAATAGATCCTTCGTCCAAGACCAGATTGTGCAAGAGCAGAGAGGGACTGCGGAAGACAGGCTTAACCCAGGAACATGTAAAAATGTAATCACTGCAATTTCACCAAAATGCACATGGACTAGGAAACCAAAATGTGGAAAATCAACTTATAATATGCAGAATGTATGACAATATGACAATAGCCTGTCTACCTCAAAAGACAGATGTCAGTCTGCAATGGATAATATTGATCTACACTGGTATGTGTCACTAACTAGCATAACTACAACTAACTTCATGTCTCCATAAAAGATGATTTCTGCAAAATGACCAGAGTAACAATGGTGGTATTGCCACGTGTAACATGTTTCTTGGGGACAAAAAGGGTATACTGTGAGCGAAAGGGTTTATTGCCTTTCCCAGTAGAAGAATGTATTTTCCTAGGTCTACTGAGTTGTATCAAAGTGAGCAGTAATCATCTGTACTATCTTTTCACATGGGAAATCTTTCCACTACTCTGGACAAGAAACCATCTCTACCTCCCTGGATGATGGATCATCATCTTCATCTTCAGAGATATCATCTCCAGTGCTGATAATATCGGTATTGCTTGCCTGCCTAACAAACTGTCCTCGTAGTCTCGTACCCTTGGCCTTGTTTCAGCAAGTTTCTTCCGATTCACATACCTCACTTTCTTGTCAAAACAGCGCTCTTTCCTTCTCTGCCTAAATTTGGCAAGTGCTGCAGCCCTTCTTTCAGAGCGACTGCATGTTTCCTCAGGCACTGGTGTGCTTGACCCTGATGACCACATATTTTGTGTCGGTAAATGATTTGAGTGCATAATCATACCACCTGGATTAAACTGAAACGATGACATCATAGCTACACCATGGCACTGGGGATAAGCATTGTACTGGGAATCTGGGATATCATCGTTGGTGGTGTATGCCCTTGACCATTATTTATGTTCGCTTGAAAATTTTGCACCGAAGAAAGTGCTATGCTGTGCTCTACCATCCCTGGATAATAAAATGGGTAATGTTACATAGGTGGAGTTCCTGAAGTACCATTTGGCCTTCATTGCTTCGCTCCATATGTATGTTAGATGATGAAAAGCACACCATAGGGTACTGTACAGGCATCTCATAAGCTTCTTTATCCCGGATATTTACATCAGTACCAGTTTCACTTCTGTCAGTTGCGGTAGAGTAATTACCCTGGTTATCAAATGATTCTAACTGACTGCCACCTCTTTGTAGTTCACTATCAAATGAGCTGGTGACTGGGGTGCTTGACTTAACATATGCTAGAAATGCAGACGATTCGCCAGCCTCAGATTAGTTTTTATAGGGCGTGAAAACATTCTTCGTGGCGATGCTGGCAATTAAAAGAATCAAATAAGAAACAGGTTGAGAAGTAGAACTAACAATGAAAAAGGTAGATCAATTATCACAGGAAATAGATAGGTCAGAATGAAATATCTTACATGCTTGATCAGCATCTACGACAGAACCTGGCACACCCTCCGTTTTGCCTCTTTGTTAAGTCTCAGCAGCAGAAGGATTAGACTGGAACATGGCAAGAAATGGACGAGAGCTTAAACTAGTATCGATGTGTACAAATTAGCATGTCATCATCATACAGCATACAAGGAAAACAGGTACATCTTTGTGGCACCACAAAGCACAAAAATGGAAATATACTAAAACAGCAAAATGAATATCTGAACTGCAACAAACTTCCTAATGTTGCCTCGTATTCACGTTGATTTGAGGTGCCTGCTGTTTCTTGATTCATGTTTTCTTTTGGCCTATCATCTGTCTCATCTGAGAGGAGGGTGGTGCTATTTGTATTGGCATCAGTAGGTTCTGAGAGCACCAACTCGAAGTTGTCATTGAAGAAGTTTTTCTCGGGCAAACCAAGCTGCCAACACCAGCACTCAATTTAAAGAACAATTCATACAGGTACAGCAATATACACACGCATCTCAGCTTAGAGCATGCTTTTAACACAGAGGCTAAGGTGAATCATCATAGCGCCCTTTACCATCCGTCTCCGCCGGCCGCCGCCACACATGGGTCCAAAGGTTCAGCAGCTCATTGGTGCGCAGCGGCTTCACCAGGTACTCAGCTGCCCCAAGCCGCAAGCACTTGACAACAACCGAGACCTCATCTCTGTTGGACATCACTGCATAATTCCATCAACAGGATGGTGATCACTACAAGCACGTCACTGGAATCTGTAGAAGACACAGAGAACACTACGGCAGCTTACTGATGATGGGGATGTGGCGCAGGTCCGTGTTCCTGGCAATGTACTTGAGCATCCTGAAGCACTTTGTGACCGGCAGATCGACCTCAGCCAGGATGATGTCGATCTCGCTGCTCTCGTAGTTGAGAATATTGATCACCTGCCGCGGAGACTTTGCGCAAGTTGCTGAAACAAAAATGTTCACCAGCACCAGCACAACTGTAAGCACACATGACGCATAACAGAATAACAGATTCAATCATTAGAAGCGAACATATTAGTAGTGTAGTACAATTAATGATTAAGCCCACAGCGAGAAGCAAAACACAATCCTAATCCGGGAAATCCCAGAGGATTAGACATACTAAGTATGGGGGTGAAAAAGTTTGACTAACCTTGGTATGAGCAGTTGCAGAGGAGCCGCAGCGCCTCCCGCGAGCTGGTGGCGTCGCCGTCGCAGAGCAGAATCCTGCCTGACCTTGCTCCGGTCCACGAACTGATGCCCTCCTCCCACCGCCACCCCGGCGCCGCCGCTGCCGCCAACGCGATCCCCTCGCCGCCGCCCACCATACCCAAACCGACAAACCCAAACCGCACCAACCCCGCCCGCCTCCGCCAAGCGACACCAACCCGGAGCGTCCGATTCAGCAGCGGCCGGAGCCGGAGACGCGGACGCGGGACGACGATGTCGCTGGATCTGCGGGCGCCTCCTCCTCCTCTATCCCCGCGGCGGGCAGCACCGTCCCCCCTCGCGAGCTACCACCGCCGACGGCAGGACGGATAGCACAATGAGCAGCGGCTGGGGTCACCGCCGGCGGCGGCGCGCTCCTCGGCCCGTCGCGGTCGGCTCCCACTCACTATCCGCGCCTACCTAATCTATTCCGCGGGCGGGCGGCGGTGGCGATGCCCCCTGCCGCGCTGGAGGATATTTTCGTTTCTCGCTTTCCCCGGTGAGTGCGGTGGGGGCACGCAGCCGCAGGAGGAGGAGCAGCGGCCTGTCACTCTGAGCAGAAGAGAGAGGCGACGAGAAGCGGAAACCAGCCAGCCGAACCGCGGACGAGGCGACGGCTCGGCGCGCCCGGGCGAGCCGGCCGCCCAGCAGCGACCCGAGAACTCAGCGGTTACGGGGCCGAGCCGCGCGCTCCCTGCTGATAAGCAGCCTGCCGAATCACCAAAAGTTAAGGGCAGACGCGTACGCCGGGCGAGCTGGAGACGATCGATGCGGGGCCGGAACCCGACCAGGAACACGCCGTCGACGAGGTTCATCGACAGCCCTCACCGGCCGGCCGGTCGAAAGCGCCACCGGGTCGGCGGGCACGCTGTGCTCGTCGTGAAGGAAATAAAAAAGATGCGGAGACGTCGACGTGCTCGGCCTCGGCATGGGCGCGCGCGTACGGCATGCAGGAGGACGGGCTTTAAAGCGATTCGGCGGACGAGATGCCGCCATTGCGATCGGAGGGAGAGGTGGAGGCCTTTCCTGGTGGGAGATGCCGGTGTTGCATCATGCGCTGCTGGCTGCCAGCTTTTGGCGAGCCCTTTCGCTCATGAAGGCATCTCCCACACGGATGCCCGGCGAGGAGAGAAAATCGTGCGCCACGTTGGCTTGCTGTGCAGCTGACAAATCACCGGAGCGCGCACCGCTATGTTCCTCTGCATCAGCCTAACGAACTCATAAGCATGCATGCATGTGCAAACCATTTGAATAGTGAGTAGTGACTGACCACACAACAGTTTGAGATCACTCTCGGATGAAAATTCATAAACGCATTAAGATGACAAGGTAAACTTTTTTAGATTTAGATAAAGAGAAAAGGTCCGGCCTGTTGCTGCGTTGGTCGATGCGTAGAACTAGTTGCTTATCATTAGTACATCATCATTAAAGTGTATGATATCGGAGTTGGGAAAACAAAACAAAACAGAAGGCTACATGTGCATGCATATGCAACATTATATATTAGACACCGTACGCAATCAAGCTGACATGCACTCTTTCACTAACCTCTCCCTCTGCACGTTGTCCGTATAAACACTTATTATTATTCATATTGTAAGCTACCATATATTGGCAAATCACATCAAACGCAGAAGCAGCTGGTTCGATGATAAATCTGCTAATAATGACATTGAAGCAAGGTAAATTCTGGTTCATGCATGTACTCCCTCCGCCCCAAATTATTAGTAGTTTTGGCTTTTCTATATGCATAGATTTTGTTATGCATCTAGATATAATACTCCCTCCATTCCAAATTATAAGACATCCCAAAAATCTCGGAGAGTCACAACAATCTCAAATTTGACCAAGAGTATAGAGAGAAATATAAAGATTTATGATATCAAATTGATGTACTATGAAAATATAACTAATAAAGAATCTAATGGTACATAGTTTATATAATAAATGTCATTATTCTATTATATAAATTTGGTCAAATATAAAAAGAACTTTGACTCTCCAAGATTGTTGGAATGTCTTATAATTTGGAACGGAGAGAGTATATGTTTAGGTACATATATAGCAAAATATATGTATCTAGAAAAGTCAAAATGACTAATTTGAGACGGAGGGAATACTAGCTAGTGAAAGCTTTTGAATGTCAGGTGATTGCATGTATGATGTAGTATTGGTAGCACCGCACACATTTCCAGCCATTTCAATTATATTCATAGAGTGAGATAATTTCACAAACTAACTAGAGTGGGGAGGGGACTAAAATAATTTTCATTAATTAACTCATTCACGGAACAAATATATTGAATGATAGTTTGTATTAAACAGAAGTAAGTTTGGACACGATTATTATAAAGAACTGTGCACACGTTTCGTCCAAGTTTGTAAAGTACCCTTTGAATCTCTTTAAAGATAAGTGCTTCTGTACCGTGTTCCAACTTCCAACCCTGATGGCCTCCTGTGTGCTGGTGTAGCGTGGTTGCAGTAATAATTTTATTTTATTTTATTTGTTACTACAAGCCGGAACGACAAAGTACAACGGTCTGTGAGCACTATATGCAAAAGAGAGTGGCCATAGCTGGCAACTGGGGATCTGCTCTGCGGCAGTAGAAAGTGACCTATCCTCAGCATCTTCAAATGGGAAAGAGAGCCCGCAATCATTGTGTGCCATACTTTTATCTACCATGTTCGGTGTCTGAGCAAGCTGAGCTACAATGCAGGAGAGAGAGAGAGAGAGAGAGAGAGAGAGAGAGAGAGAGAGAGAGAGAGAGAGAGAGAGAGAGAGAGAGAGAGGGATGAGCGCTTCATCCTTCTCTCTAACGGCAGCTTTGCCATTCCACTACGTCGTGCAGGCTGCAAGTCTCTGCAGCAGCAAAACAGCGTTCGAAAAAAAAAGGACCTTCACAAAGAATATGGATGGATTTGTGAACCGTGGTGTGCTTTCCGAAAAGAGTATATATATGTGACTATGACCAGTTAATTTCTGTTTAAGGGAAGGGGAGTTCTGTTTCTGTCTCATCAAGCAAATGGAAGTACGTACCCCCCCCCCCCCCCCCCGCCCCCCTCTCAGTTTGAATCAAAATTAAGTCGAAGTTCGGTCAAGTTCATGATTCCCCCGGACGCTGTGTGCATGTGTTCGTTATGGTAGTCTGATAGATTTCTGTGAGTGTGAGGTCAATGCAATGAGAGGTCGATGCTATGCAGGCCATGCATGGTATATGCATGTGTACGCTTCCATGAACTGGCGAACAAAAATTCAGAGGAATATGGAGGCTGACATGCAAAGCAGCAAGTCCCTAGGCTAAAAACAAGCAGAAACGAACACCGGCGGGCTCTGCGCCGAGCCCCTGCCAAATTAGCAGGGCGTTGATATGCCATTGTCCCGGCCCCTTTCATGCAATTGTCAGGGGTACGGCATGCCCATACATGCAATTTTCAGAAGATTCACAGTCTCCGGTGTGCGGAAAGATACCCACCCAACAGTGAAAGCAAAGGGAAGAGAGGAAAGTGGGCAAAGATACCACACTCACTTCCAATAATAGAGGCATGCAATTCATATGCATCGGGCGAGCGCCCCCGCCCCCCTATCACTATCGGCATGGAGCCATCAGAGGCAAACAGCACAGCACTTCTTGCTGCTGCACTCCCCCCAGCGGCTGCTAATAAAGGGGACTAAACTAACTAACTGGTTTTAAATTCAGCTGCCGGCCGGTCTCTTTGTTTATTCACATTGCCCCGACGATCCGAGATCCCTTTTGCTGCTCTCTTACTTATAATTCCGGCCCCGGCCTGCGTCGCCTACAACGCACTACACATCATTGGAGCCTGAAATCTGCCTGCTTTTCGGAATCAGGATCTAGCTAGCTAGCAAGGGGGCGACAACCTTCAAATTCGCTAAAGGCAGCTCGGAATCTTCCTAAGAATATAATAATGGGGGCGAGAAGAGAAACATTAAAAGGGTCCAAAGGGGGAAACCCGTCGAGATCATACCGCCTCGTTTCATCGTCACCATATCTTGTCCATGCTGAGAATATAATCATGAAAGGGAGAAAAAGGAAAACGAGCAGCGGCAACTAGTGCAACAGTAACGGCTGTCTAGTTCCAGGGGAACGGCGCCTTGATTTAAACCTTAGTTATACATGCATGAATAATATAGCAGCAGCAGCAGCTAATGGGGAATTCCATCGCCTAAATTAACAAACTCCTACATGAAATGACATACAACTGACAGACCAGATCCATGGAGATCGAGCAAGTGTGTGTTATTAGAAAGCTCACACACCTCATCATAAGCACGCTCATGCCATCACTCTCTCATTGCCTCGCTTCCTTGCTCCTCCTCGCCCTGGAGCCGCTGGGACGCCGCCGGCGCCAGGAACCCCATGAACCCGCCGCCGGCGCCAACCAGATGGCTGAACCCGACCTGCCCAGCAGCCATTGCCGACGGCTGGTGGATCGCGGCGAGAGGGTCTAGCCAGGTGCGGGCGGACGACGCCCACCCGCCGCTGGACTGAAGGGGTTCCCCTTGGGAGAAGAGCTGGCTCTGGTGGTCTAGCCCTTGCCGCGCCTGCACGCCGAACATGTAGCCGCCGTCGCCATTGCCGGCGCCGCGGCCGTCTCCCGCGCTGCTCTCCGAGGCGTGCCACGACGGCATTCTCTGGCCGTGCTCCGGCCAGCCTGGGACGCCTGCACCGGAGATCATACCTGCTTGATGGTTCTGGTGGGGTACGTGGCTGAAGATCTGGTGCTGGTTGGACTGGAGAGTGAGGCAAAGCTCCTGCGGCTGGCTGCTCGTCGTGCGCGACAGGAGGTCTGGCGGGGAGCCCCTGTACTCCTCGTGGGCGGGGGTGGTGCTGGCTGTCGACGACGAGGGGAACAAGGACTTGACGCTGCCGGAGACGCCATCGCCGCCGACCGAATGCGGAACGAACGAGCCGGCCACACCGCTGATGGGGTTGCCGAACCCGTAGGACGTCGTGGTCACCTGCTCGGCCGGCTCAGCGGCGGCATCCGCAGCCTCTGTGGCAGGCGGCGGCGCCTCTGCCCGGTCCGGGAGCTCGTCGATGGCGGACTTGGCGTTGCGGATGAGCCAGTCGACGGCCTTGCTGGGGCGGTCGTAGCCTAGCCGGTCCTGCACGTCGTAGAACCGGATGGCCGTGTGCGCGGCGAGGCGGACGCGGCGGTCGCGCAGCCCGCGCGCCGTGCACACCTTGCTGTGGCGGTCCTTGCGCCCGGCGGCGGACCGCACGATGCGGCCGCTCCCGAATGCGGTCGCCAGGGCATCCACGGGCGTCGACTCGCCGCTGCTGACGCCATCTCCGCCGGCTCCTGCCCTCGACTGTTGCTGCTGCTGCTGCTGCCTCCGATGGTGCTGGAGGTAGCCGAACCCTTGCTGGTGGTAGATCTGGAGCTGCTCCTGCGCCTGCGCTCTCTCCTTCTCCTGGAGCAGGTAGTGCAGGGTGCTGGTGGTGGCGGTAGTAGGGTTGTTGTTGCTCCAAGGGTCCAAGCCCTTGGACAGCTGGTTCTTGTCCTCCTCCAGCTTGAGCTACCTCACTTGTACTACCCACAGCAGGAAAGAAGAAAGAAGAAGGTAGTAGGAATCGAAAGGGAAAGGAAAAATCCCTAATTAATCACCTAAAGAGCCCGAGACTACAGCTGCATGCGATTGCCATGTCCATCTTGCCCCGAACCAAAGCTCACTCGGCTGGCCATGT
Source organism: Panicum virgatum (assembly GCF_016808335.1). Taxonomy (NCBI): domain Eukaryota; kingdom Viridiplantae; phylum Streptophyta; class Magnoliopsida; order Poales; family Poaceae; genus Panicum; species Panicum virgatum. The sequence continues at coordinate 48,845,887 of NC_053140.1, read as the reverse complement.
CGAGGGAAAAGATTTTAATGGCCATGGGAACGAACCCCACAAGCACAACTCCGTCCGCAGGAGGCAGAACCACACCACCACCAGCTTAATAGCTCCTGCGCGCGCTGGTGGCTGGGTGCACCCGGCCGCCCTCTCTTTTGTGAAAGTGACAAGCAAAAGAGGGCAGCGCATAGATCTTATCTCTCGGCAATCTCTTTGTGTGCAGCTAGCGAAGCTTACACTGGACGGGGAGGAGGGAGGAAAAGAAGATCTAGCTAGGAGGGGAAAAAAGATTAGGACCTCTCTACCAAAAGGTGAGATAATTATTAGAATATATACTACTAGTCCTCCTTACCTACACCTTGACAAGGACATGAGCTACTACCATATTGAGCTTAGGAAGATCATATATCTCTTCTCCAATTTCTGATCTCTTCATTCAATTTTTGTATGATGTGGGTAAAGTGTAGAGGGAGTTGGAAGAGAGTCTGTGTTGCTAGCCTGCTATAGATTGATAGGATGATGCAGGGAGAGGGGGGAAGAGAGGGTGGCGAGAAGGACAGGCTCGGAGACAGGATGAGTCAGGGTGTAGGGCAGAAACCTTTGATGAGTCAGTGTTTATTAGGAGAAGCCACAATAAATTCGATCCATATATATTAGGAGAAGCCACAATAAATTCGATCCTCCTCCCCCCTCACTCTTCCTGCACAAGACTGTGCTGCCCCAATTGGACAGCCCCACACGCTGAACGATACACCAGCTGATTGTGCGCTACGTGTATAAAAATCCCAAAATATATATACCTATATATATTATTCTAAATTACCTATTGATGTTATTATTAATATATAAAATACTAACTTACCATTAGCTACTAGTTGAATACACCGTAAAAGAAAAATCATCTTATTATTACTAATTGAAAGTTCCTTTTGAAGCCTTCCGTAAAACCACCTAGTATTCTAGGTGGACACTCTAAAAAATTAGAGAAATTCTAGAAAGTTTCACTAAAAATCAGACATATCTGGCCATCAATTCGACAAATCTAATCATAGTAGTCATTGGATCCATTATCTTTTCCATTAAATTATCCACCTCTGCTATTATAAAAATAAGTTAAAGTAATCTCTAAACATGTATCTAAATTATCCACCTTGCCATTATAAAATATAATCTAAAGTAACCCCCTAAATATATATATCTAAATTACCCACATCTGCTATTATAAAAATAGGCTAAAATGACCCCTAAACATGTATCTAAATTACCCACCTCTACCATTATAAAATATAATCTAAAGTACCCCTAAATATAAATCTAAATTACCCACCTCTGCTATTATAAAATATAATCTAAAGTAACTCCTAAACATAAATCTAAATTACCCACCTCCGTTATTATAAAATATAATCTAAAGTAACCCCCTAAACATAAATCTAAATTGCCCACTTCTGACATTATAAAAAATAATCTAAAGTAACCCTCTAATCTTTATGTAAATTATCCACCTATGCTATTATAAGAATAATGAAAGTAACCCTCTAATTTGCATATAAGTCCAATTATGACATTATTAAATAAAGTAATCCATAAATCTAAATCTAGTGTATATAATTATAACTAAATATTAAAGTGCGTCAATATAAAATTCTAAATTATTGTTTCTGTAATTATTAATATATTACTCACATTATTGTTTAAATAAAAATATCACTCATGATGTGTGTCACTATGTATTCGTGTATTCATTAAATATGGTACTACATCATCATCTTTTTACACATTGGCGAAAAAATAATGAAGAGACGAAGAAATGTGCTTCATCTAGATAAAGCTATCTAGATACCATTTTCCAACACCAATATAATAGTATCTTCTACTGCTTACTCTTCCATCCACAATTTTAAAGACTTATGTTGCCTATTGCTCTATTCTCGGGTAACCAATGCCATAAATGATAGGGTTAAACCCTACCTGTTTTGATGGATTTGGTCAAAAATTCTTTAAAGTTGTGGACAAATATAATTTTGAAACATAGAACTCCTTATATGGGCAGAGCAGGGGTGTGCCAACTATGAAACCATAAAAATGAAATGGTAATGACTATTTCAACCATCAACTAAATTGCGCATGCAGCACTCTTGGGCACACCAAGGATATGAAATCCTCGGCTAGGACTGACCTAGGAAATAGTAGTGGCTGGCTTTGCATGATTCAGCACTCTTGGACACACCTAGCTAGCTAGGACCTGAAGTCTAGCTAATTACTTTACTCAAGTAAGCAGATAATGCCGCTTTACCGTGTAATTCTGATTGTAAGGTGGTGAACGAACAGTATATACTTTCTACATGTTTGAAAAATGTTCCAGATGACACCCAGTGAAAGTCAAAGCCTACATGTTCGCAAATGTTCTAGATAATACCCAATAATGAAAGTCAAAGTCTTTATGAAGCAGTTGGTCTGCAGACCTGTTGAGTTCTTTATTAGAGTAGTCTTCCCTACATTTGACAAATAAGCTTCATGCATGACTAGATAAAAGCAGAAGGCATGCATGTTCTAACCAAATTAAACCCTTGATCCTGTACGTGTTCTTTCTGCGGCGGTCAAAATTTCATGAGAAACCAGTATAATATACTACTACAGCATATGTATGTGCATATTTATGAGATTGGAAATTTGGAATTGGCTAAGCAAGGAATATATAATTCATCACCAAAACACACACAAGGGTGTAAGTGTAACTAATAGTCAGTGGAAAGAATTCATCTTTCAAGTATACGTACGAACAAAATGCACCACCATTGGCAGTTTGGCACCAACGTAACATAACTCGATCAGATTGGATTGGCCGGATTAGCATCCCGCTATTGGGGGCAGGTTTCCCGCTTCTACCTCGGAAAAAAAAACGAGAGAGACGACGATCGCTAATCATATTATTAGAAATGCTTTGAACTGGACACTTAGCTTGTTGCGGTCATCCTTGATGATTTACTGCTCCATTAACCGGATACCAGTACTATATATCATTCTGTTTGTGTGATCTCTCTGTCCATTTCAGCATTTACCACCTTGCACTACTACACAGTACCCGAACCCTATCCGGCTCCCTCTGATGAAGGCCCCTATCAGCGTAGCCGGCGTACGGGCGGCCCTCTTTTCTCCGCCGCCGTACCCCCTAGCGACCGCGGCCGGTACAGGGAGTACCCGACCGCGCCATCATGCGGGCACAGTCGCCTTCCTTCCCCGCCATTAACTGCCGCGAGCAGACTACGCCCCGGTAGCTGCAGCCGAGCTGATGCGAGAGCTAGCGCCAGATCCATCCATCCATCGATCGCCTCCTGCTCCTGCCTGCCGTGCTGCGGGCACTCAATGCCAACGCATGCATGCATACGCGCGCGCGCGGGGGGCCAATTATTCGAGATCAGACAATTGGTTTTATATATTGGGCCGCCGTCCTCTAGCTCGTGCCGCCGGGTCGCGTCGCGTCGTCGCCGTCGCCGTCGCCGTCGCCGTCGTCCCCTGCCGCTCGTTCTCAGCCTGGTTTGTTAGTAGGTGCGGCGGCGGCGGCGCCATTGCTAAACTTGGTTAACCTCTCCTTACCCGAAATAAATCGGTCCCAGGAAAGCCTCTGTGAGCTTCCCCGCTCACATTCAATTGCATATCATGTCCATCGGCTTCCCGACCGGCCAAAAGACGTAGCCGCCGCTGCGGCTGCCTGCTGACTGCTGCTATGCTAGAACTAGAAGTCTAGCTAGTACTAGAAGCCCTTGCCGCCCCGGCCGGCCGGCCGCTCCTCGCTGCGCATCAATGCAGGTAGGCTCGGGTCCACGCACGCCGCGCCCACGGCCACTTCGTTCTCCTCTTTCCTGCGGCCGGCCGGCATGTCCGACGACGACACAGTTCTGTGGACATGTCACATGTATACCCATGTTACTGTGTACTATGCTGAAACTGAAACTACTGATTCGAAACGTGCAAGTGCATGCATGCATACAGGCATGCTAGTGTGATCTTATATTAGTTCAATTCGTTAAGGGCGCCTTAATTGCGCGTGGCTTCTCCGGTTACTGATTCTGAAAAGATTGTTAAGGTAACTGGCCCTCCCTACAGTAATCGAGAGCGGCGAAACAAGGGCGATCCCGTCCCCGGTGTCGATCCGCCCGTTCCCTCCCCTCCGGCGGCCTCTCCGGCACCGGATCGGGTAGGGGACAGGGCGGATCGACGGCCGGCGTAGATATAGTTGCTAGTTTTAGGTCTGAGCTTTAGCTAGTTGACTAGGATTTGCTCATCGCCTTCGATGGCAATGGAGCTTGGTGTTCCGGCGATGGAGGAGCCTCTGTCCCGGCGAATAAGGGTCCTCCAGATCTTCTGCGATGACGACGGCGACGGATTCGGCGTGGTCTCCGACGAAGATTTTGTGAGGTGCTTTTGCTGTCTATGCTCCGACTCCGGTGACCGCGTGAAGCTTTCGGTGGATGTTGCCGGTGCTGCGATTGTCTACTCCGGGGGCTTCCCCATCTCTGGCAGCGGAGGTATGAGTTTTGTTTGGCCACTTTTTTGCGAAAGGGTGGGCCTCTTCGGCATCCCCGTGGGATTCCGTGGCCGCGCTGCTAGCGTTATTGGTGGCGGTGGCCGTGTCTTCCCCACGTCGGTCGTTCGGCTGGCGGCAGTGGATCTTGCTTCCTCTCCTCTTCTTCTCAAGATGGCGGACGATGTTCGTTCAACGTCAACGATGTGCTTCGGTGTGGGTGCCGGATGCTGGCTCTTGCGGCATCAAAATGCTTTGACGCCTCTTGGGAAGTTTGGAGGTGGATCTTGTCTTGCTGTGAGTTTTCTTCTCCGGCGGACGGGAGACCGACGGCGAGGAGCTCCGGCAGCTTCGGGAAGCTCCTGGTGTTTGGGGGTTGTGTCGTGTAATTTCCATTTTCTCGAGGGTGCTTTCTGTAAATTTACGGAGATGTACTGTGCTTCATTTTAATACAATTCCCCTTTCGCAAAAAAAAAAAAAAACTGGATTCACACGTATATCACATGCCCGGACAGGTGCCCTCTGGATGATCTGGATCAAATAATTGCGCACCGTCCTTACCAAACAAAATAAATACTCTCGATCAGCATGCTGATGAAAAACAATTGATTGGAATACCCGTGCGCCACGGCGTCGGCCAGTAGTGTGTCGCCGATTCAATAATCCCTGCGAAAAAAATTTACGCTCCAAATATATTGCGCATGCACACTTGCTTGATCCGTCGGGCATCGATCGCCTGGATCATTATGTCGTCCCTGCACAAGTAGCAGCACTGGATCTCTATCATCACCAAGACGCCACAGCCAGCTGTTAATGCTGATCACATGAATCTCGAGCACAAGCTCTAGCAAGTGCATGCATCGTCCCAGCTGCCATCAATATACAGACAAAAAAGCTGTACGCGCGCCTGCAGAATGAATGTTAATCAAACAGGAATTAATACCACGCCCCTCGCCGCCCGGCGCTTGCTTTTAAAAGTGGAAGCAAACTCCTGTTGTTTTGGCCCAAAACCAACGAAATTCTACTTGATCGGCGGCGAATATTTCGTCCCACTTGGAGAGAGACCGGAGCCAAAATTGTCAACGAAATTAATATTGCAGTTTAACTAAGCTAAGCCTATCGATCGAGATGGGCTGATGGCTTCTCTCTTGCGCGCCTGATGACGCGTCACGCACGTCGCGTTCGCGGTTATGGCTTCGCTTCGCTGGCCGGCCTATCTCCTCCCCGCCGCGTCGTTTTCCGCCTCTCGCTGCGCTCCAAGTGTGACGGTGTGCGCTTGATCGGGACCCCAGCCCAAGGCCGCGCGCGCGCTAGCTAGCTGATACCTGCGGCCAAGCACGCAAGCAAAGCAAAGCCCGCGCGCGCCACGAGCCGTCTCGGTCACGGTCACCACGGCACGCAGCACCAACGCGCGCACCAGTGCCACGGCCCACGGGCCACTTCCCCACCACCGAACAGATCTGCCTCCTATCACGCGTCACGCGCCTGCGTACGACGTGCGCCCGCTCGACTGCTCGTCGCACATGCGGCCGCGCAGCGCGGCGCCGGAGCCTCGGCCGGGCGCGCGCGCGGGGGCGGCCGGGCGAGGAAGGCGCCACGCGCGTGCGTCCAAAGGGGCCTCTCTCTCGCCGCGCGCAGATCGGTCGATGGTCGGCAGGCGGCTCAGGCACGAGCTAGCTAGGGCCGCGACAATTCGGCAGGATCCAGGAGGAGGTGGCGACGGGGTGAGGGCGACGTGCTTGGGGGGCCCCCGTACGTGGCCACGCCGCGCCACGGCGCGGCACTGGCGCCGCGCGCGCGGGGGGGAGCGGGACGTGAAGCCAACCGGCCAGCCCAGCGCGCTCCCCCCGGCCCTACCAGTGCAGCCAGGGGAGAGGCGGTCACGCGCAAGGCCATCGGCACCGGCCGGTCGTCAGGGCCGGCAGCGCCCGGCACTCGCCACGGGGTGAAACTTTTTGGATCAGCGGCCACGCCCACGCACGCGGGTTGGTCATTTTTGCACGGGCCTGCCGCGCCCCCCCCCCCCCCCCCGCCGGTTTCTCTGAAACTTTATTGCGGCGCGTGAGGTAGGCGATGCCGATGCGCCGCCGGGCCGGCCACGGGCCACCGTACGTCGCGCCGTTGGCATAGCAGGCGCCGCAGCTGGCGCGTTGGGCGCGAATAGTCGGGCGGCAGGGGCTACGCACAGGCAAAGTTTCTGGCGGGGCGGCGCGCCGATGAGGATCTCATCTATCTCGGCGTGCGGTACGCATGTCCGGGGGCCTTCCCGTATCATCCATATGGACTGCCCAAGGTTAGCCTAGAACACTATGCTGGTCATTCTACCCAACTATTCTACAGTTAGGCTACACTGCAAGGGGAGAATCGACGCGATCCAGCTACGTCCTCACGGAGTGCCAGGTCCCGACTCGACTCCAGACACTCCCTCGATCTCCTCAGGGTCCTCTTCTTCTTCTGGCTCCTCCTCGGCTGCCTCAGCCTCCATGTCTACTGCTGCCTGCACCTGAGCCTGAGCGTCCTCAATCCACTCCTGGGCCTGCTGAAGCTGCCCCTCCAGGTGCTGCACCATCTGAGTCCTATTCTCCAGTCCTCCTGCAACTCCTGAATCCTTATCTTTCTAGCTCTGGACTTGGCCTTCAGGGTCTTGATCTTGTCCTGGGTACCAATCATGTGCTGCTCATGGAGGTGAGCCTCTCGAGCCTTGCTCCTGCATATCGCATTTTCCTCGCGAAGCTGCTCATACATGTTGCTCAAAGCTGAGGAGTAGCTGAACGAGAGGGCTGTCCTGACGTTGTAGTCGGGCATCATGTAGTTCATGTTGCGGTTCACCCAATCTGCATAGGCCTGAGTGGTCTCATCCTTCAGAGGAAACACACTGTAAGGAGTATCCATGATCTCAGCACTGTGCTTCTCTGAGAACTCCTCAATGGCCTTCCTAGCTGCAATCTCCCAGGAGTCTGCCAGCTTCCTACCATAGACAGTGAGCTGCCACGAGACCCATTCCAAACGAGCGGGGCACGCATGAATCTTCACGATCATCTGACAGCGCTCGGTGCCCAGCAAGCTAGACTCGTGTCCTGAGTACTATGGGGGCTCAGTGTAGTTAAACGCCCTGAGCATCTGCCACAGCAGACGAGGAAAGTGGCCAGTGTGGAGGGCATTGGAGTGCGCCCAACCCTCAGCGTCCACGATCACGTGCGTGAAGCTAGCCATCTGTAAGAACACATAGCGCTAACGTGAGTCACAGTTTTCAAAAGAAAAAGATTTAAACTGGGCAACGCAACATAATTAAATTTTTGAAGAACGCATAGTAAAAACACAGCGGTCCAAATAAATTTTTATGAAGCGCAGCCGAAAGTAACAAAACAATCAACAACTTGGTTATGCAAGATGCAAGATGCATGCACGTTCTAGCGTTTTCTCACCCAAACAAAATACCAAAATATGGTATACGAGGACAATCGGTGGCACAATTACGTACTCTCCCTATATATACTAGTCGTTCCTACGATCAAGGATTTCATAAAGCGCTTACGTGGTTAGTTTCCTGCAGAAGAACACAGAGTATATAACCACTTCTGGACCCTTCGTGCCAGCACTCACGAACGGCCCCCACATATTCACACATACATTACCATCCACTATAGAGATGGCACCCAGACGTTCGACGCTGAATGGGCAGCACTGCATACGTCATAACAACGTATTCACTTCCCGTACACTCGCCTTACGGGACATCCAAGGGTAGACGTGTCCCAAGGGTCACGGTCATGGCCAACCGCATGACAGGTTTACATCTCGTAACATTGCCTTACGAAATGACAGTGATCACAATCACACGGTATGAAATCCGCACTCCATATCAGGCGGCAGATAGCGACATGCTCGTTTGAATTGAGCCTTATCACCTCCTCGTATGCTCATCATACGGGACCCGCGCACGTATGAAACACATGGGCTATTCTAAAGGACTACCAAGAATGCTTACCTTGCTTACCTTAGTAGAGGTGCGTCGTTACCGAAATAAGATTTAACAAAAAGTAAAATCTGGAAGTGCTGGAATAAAATAGATACTTAGATACCACCTAACTTAAGTAACATAATTAGGGCATACGAACTATCTATCCTATTCCTTAGCGCATCTAGCGTCAACTTTTCGAAAAACCCGAAATCGTTGCAAGGTAAGAGCTACTTAACGTAATTAAGCAAGCCAGTAATCACCCCAGGGCAATTTAGAGCTCTGATGCCAGCTGTAGCAGCACCGCCCTAATTAAACCGGTTTAAATGCACTAATCATCATCTTAATACTTAATCAAGTTACTGTGCACTTAAAACGGTATAATCTGACATGCTGTCGGGTAAATCCCGATTAAACTACTGTACTCCAGGATCACAATTGCACTAGTAGACCCGTACGAAGATGAGCACAGGCGATACCAGCATACAGAAAACATCAAATTAATTTACAACACAGGTTTTACATAAAAGTCTTAAGTACAAGCGACAGAGTTCAAAAGCACAGCGGAAGTTTAAAAACCGAGTTCAAAATACAATACGATAACCACGACGACGATACAAGGCGAGCTCCACATCCTGCCCACCGATGTGATGCCAACCTGCCCAATCTTCACGGGGAAGACGGGGCCCACATGACGGTCCACCCAGGAGGAAGCGGCTGTCCAATCCAGGACGCACAAACCTCCTCGAAGTCCGCGGGGACACAACCTGCTTAGAAGGGTTACAACACCAACCCTGAGTATGCTAATACTCAGCAAGGCTTACCCGACTCTGGGTATACTTAGCCCATTACCTAGACATGCAAGGCTTTTTGGCTCTAGAGTTCTTTTGCTGAAATGTTGCTAGGAGTGAATCCTTACTTTCAATATTTTAGCTCCATTTAGTATATCAAGTATTAACTAAGTTCGCCTAATCATCTAGAGCACACATGGTAGATCAGATTTATTCTTCAGAACAACAGGTACAACATTCCATCTTCACCTTTTGATGCTTATTCCACTTCTTACTATGATGTGACACAGTGACCAAGGTACGGTTCAAACTCGGTCATCAGGGCCAACAATGGTACGGTCCTCAATCGACACAGGCAGAAGTTTATTTTCTCATCTATTCCATATCAATACTCCAACTCATTTCCGCCCGGTCTCCAATTCTCTTTACTCATCAACTCATATCGAAGCCAAAACTAAGGAAACAAGATCCTAAAACTCGCGAGTGACAACCATCACTCGACTTCTACCGAAATCTTATTTAGTAGAGCATTTCTATCGACACCTGCATACTAGTATAGACCCACGGGTACCAAGGGAAAACATGCATACTATGGTTCCATACAACTCCTAGAAACTTAATGCACAAATACTTAAATAAACATTAATATACTGAAAATTATGGGTTATGCTCTGGGGCTTGCCTTGCAGGTTAGTGGGGTCAGCGGCTTCTTCGGGGGCATGCTTAACGGCGTCCTCCTGCTGCTCTCCCGCCTGCGGCTCCTGGACTGGCTCAGCAACTAGCTCGTAGGCGACTTCGTTCGCGGCGTCTACACGAATAAGAATATGCCATGCAACAGTTAGAACACAGTGCAATGCACGAGGGCTCAAGATGTGATGCATTTCAAAACGATGCAAAGCCATGCAGTTCAGAAATTCAACTTGTTTTAGCCTGAAGTGTTTCCCTCCAAAAACAACTATTAAACTTGCTTAGAGCAGCATGGATTAAAACAGAGGCTTGCTTTGCTAAGGTTACACACGCACGAAACAATAAACTAACCACATTTAATAAAGGAAAGAGCATAACTAGGGCAAAAATAAAAGCAAACACCTAACTTTCATACATGATCTATCAACAAAATTAATCAGCTCAACGTGAAAGCAGTAAGGCATGCCACCCAAATTTTTCCAACATTTATCGACGATCGAGAGTATTCATTTTAATCCTAGAAAAGAATTAAACAACCATAGATCCACACAGTTGCACATAGACCATGCACCTGAAACTTTTTCAGTGAACTACACATGCAATAATTAAGCCACTGCAAATTTTTCATAATTTTCAGAGCAACAAAACAACTGGCATTAATTAAACTAGATCAAGCACAAAATGAAATATTAACAGGGGTAATAGTGACATAATTCATGCTTGAGTATTTTTCCTCTGAAGATCTCGATTTTAGAAACCTAACAAAATTGGGTTTACATTTTTAGGATTTTTCTGCACATTTCTATGGATTTTTAAAGTCTGCAGCCAAAATAAGTAAAAGGGAAACATTAAGGGGGGGCTGACAGCCGGGCCTCACATGGCAATGGGCGCTGGCCCAGCTCCCGTCCCCCCCTCCTCTGCTCTGCCCTGCGCGGGCCAGCGCGCGGCCAAAAGGGCTCGCGGCGGCCGAGCGGCGCGCTCCCGCCGGCGGAGTCCGGCCGGCGGCGCGGCGCATCCCGGTCGCGGCCAGGGCGGGGCGGTGGGGCAGGGGCGCGCACGTAGGGCGGCGCAGGGTGGCCCGCGGTGGCCCGCGGCGGCGCCGAGGCTGGACGCGCGACAGCGGCGGCGTTCCGGCCCGGCCAGGGCCGGCCTGCCCGGAGGCGGGCGGCACCGCAGCCAGGGGGTCCAGGCGGCCCTAGGGCGCGCGGCGGTGGCACGCGGCCCCGCGCAGGCAGGGCCGGCGGCGTGCGCAGTGGGGGGCGGCGCGCGGTCACGGCGGCGATTCGGCGGCGGCGGCATCGAAATCGAAAGGGAAATGGACGGGGAGCATGAGGGGGTTACGGGGGAGCTCACCGCGGCTCGATTTGGGGCGGATGATGGCCAGGAGAGGTAGCTCGACGTGGGGGGGGGCGGAGCTCCGGGACGAACGGCAATGGCGGACGGCGGTGACAGCTCGATTTCGGCCGGCGTAGGGCACGGCCGAGCTCGGGGAGGCGTGGAGTGGGTGGACGGCGAGTCTGCGCGGCTCCGGGCACGACGAATCGAGGCAGGGTGGCGAGGTTCGGCCGATGCGACGAACGGCGGCGTCCACTCGAGCTCTGCACAACGCGAGCGTGAGGAAGGAGAAGGGATGGAAGGGAGGAGAAGGTTCCCGTTCTCGCGCGAGGATAAGGGCGGCGCTCAGACGCCGAGGATCGCCGGGATGAACGACGCGTGGAGGAGCTCGCCGGCATCGACGGTCGCCGGTCGCGGTATGGCCAAACAGTGAAAACACTGGAGCTCACTGTTGACTCGTTTGAACGATTTTGACTCCAGTTTGACAAGCTGAAACTCCAAATTTCATATAGAAACTTGGAATTTGACCAAAATAAAAGTTGTAGAGGAAAAGAAGATCTACAACTTTCGTTTTGGGCGAAAGTTGATTTGGAGCTCGGATCATTGCGAAAAACGAGATCGAAAACGGTTAAGTAGATGTTTAACGCGCGGACTCGGTTAACGCTAATGACGCGCTTAAGCCATGATTAGCGATTGAACACGTGATTAGCGAGCACGATTAACACAGGGGCAAATGTCGGGAACGGCACCGTCTCTGGCCGCCGGCCACGTGCGTCGCGTCCCGGCCAAAACTACCTCTGCGCCCCTGGTTTTGCTCCAACCGCCCCTCCCTGGCACCTCGTGCCGGCGACACGCGCCCCCGGTGCCCCTCCGCGCGCCACGCCGCCGCACGCCGTCGTTGTGCCCGGCCATTACGTCGTTGCCTCGCCGCCGTTCCAGTCATCTCACGAAGCGAACTCCGATTTCCCCTCAGCCTCCTCGCGCTAGAGCCGAAACTCAGAGTCGCGCTCCCTTTTCCCCCATCGCTCAGCGACGCCGCTGCCCGTTGTTGCTTGCCGTCGAGCCACCTCCACGCGGAGCCCCCTCCTTCACTCGTCCTCGCCCCCAACCAAACCCCTAACGAGCTTCTTCTCGACGTTCCGCAGCTCCTCGGCCCGGTCATCGCCACCCAGACCCACTGGAACGCCGTCGCCGTGAGCCATGGCCGCCGCCCCTTAGCAGCTCGCCGTGGCGCCGCCCGTCCGCTCACCCATGGCCCAAATCGAGTACTCCAATACCTTTCTAGCCTCTCCGTGAAGCTTCTCAGCTCAGCCAAGCCGCCTCCCCCTAGCCGGAGCGGCGCAGCCGCGGCACAGGGCCGCCGCCGGCCGCCGCCGCCCGTGGACAGCTCGCCACAGGTCACCCCAGCCCCCACCGAGCCCATCTACAGGTGCGGCTCGAACTCCTTTCCATTTCCCCCAACCTAACCCCCACCTCCGGTGCCTCTCCTCGCCGAAAAAGGGCCGGCCGCCGTTCCTCTATTCCTGGTCCGACCAGGGACCTCGGGTTAAAAGAAACCAAAGTTTCAGGGGCTAGTTTGCAAAATAGACATGAACTTTAAACAGCAAAGTTTGAAAATTTGTATAAAATCGTATACAAATCAGAAAAATGCAAAATAAAATGTTTTGGAATCCTTAGATCAAAACCTACAACTTTTGTTACATCCACTTTTGCATTTGACCAATAGTTTTATCTATATATTAAATATTATTTTTATCCACATTTGTATCTATCTCAAGTTCTATCCATGATATTTAGTTTATTTTTGGATAGTGTGCTATACCCTAGATGGATAGCTTACTGTAAAAATGTGAGGACATTTGGACAAATCTAGCTATAGGTTTCATTAGATCTTGGTTTATGCTTGTGTTAAATAGAATTAAATCCACAGGATTCTATACTAGTTTTATTGAGCTGAAATTTTTACAACAGGGTTACATTTGTTTCTAGATGTTATAGAAAATTTTTGGGAATTTTTAATAATGTATAACTAGTCCTTTTGATTTATTCATGGATAAACTTTGTAAATCGAAAGCTCTAGTTTCCTTCATTAGAAAAATCTCATATTTTTACTAGAGCTTGTTTTTCAGTACATGAACATGCTTGTAAAATTTTAGCCACTGAAACTTAGTAGTTTACTCTGTAGATTTTTAGTTATATATATGCCTAGAAAAAGGAATCTTAATTCTCATGCTTGCTGTGAAGCTCTTTTAATCCTGAAAAATTTACCACAAGCTTATCTTAAGGAATCCAATCCTCAGTTAAGAGATCATTACCAGCACTTACATTCCCTAGCCTGGAGAATTATTTTTAGGTAGAAATGCTTTTTCTGTACTTATATAAAAGAAAAATAACACACCCAGCTCTTTTATGAGTTAGTATAGATAAAATTGCTACTCTATAAATGACTGCCTAACTGAAAAAAGAAAGTAGTAGCACCCTCCAACTTGAGTTTGGTTGATCTCCATCTATGTCACAAAATAAAAGATTTATCTTCATTTCATACATATGCATTCATATAGAGCCGACGAACATACCAGACGGAACGTACGAGCTGCCTGAAGCCGAAGAAAGTCCAGGAGAAGCTCGAGTGAACTTCGCAGACGCCGTGGAGAACCCGAACCCGACTCCAGAAGCCTCTAACTAATAATGACCTAGTGTTAATTCCAGGCAAGCCCCGGAGCATGTCCTATATATTCTAAATTTATGCAACTTATTATTATTCCTATCTACTTGTACATTTAAGTTTACAGGAGTTGCTTGGAACCTTAGCTGCATGATTCTAGGTACCTATGCTTGAACAGTAGTATGTGTAGGTCGCTAGTTGGCTAGGCTAATGGTTCGGTAGAAGTCGAGTGATTTCCTGTCACTCGCGAGAATTATAGGAGTTGAATGTTTACTATATACTGCAACTATAAGGCTTACGGGCGGGGTTGTGGTACTTGTGATACCCCGTCTGTTTAGTGAAAATGGATAAGGCCGCAGTGTGTGGTAGTGGTGGTTAAGCTTTTGAACGTACTAACCACATGCCGAGAAATATGGTAATCGGTAAGCTTAAGTACTGGATTGCACTGAGGCCGGAACATACTCCCTACCGTCTTTGAACGTTGTTCTCATGCGGCCACATGCGGGTGCAAGAAGGCTCACGACCCGGCGTCATACCGTGTCGGGGATTCTTGTAGTCGAGGGCGGTGGGCCTGTTCCGTGCAGCGGGAATTGAAGGGAAAAGTCGCGTGGGCGAAGCGAGACGTCGATCCCCATGCGTGTGTGTTAGGTCTGCCTGGCCAGGTTAACAAATTCGATTCGAATCGTCCGTTTCTCACGGTTTGGGACTGCTTAACCCTTTTGCCACATAGAGTAAGAAGTGAAAGATGATGATGATGAATATGGTTGGTTGGATAATAAAAGATAATTGTTTCCACCATGTATGCTATTGGATAGATGCTAACCTAGAATGGTTAATTGAAGTAGAACCTGAAAGCTAAAATATGAAATTAAGGATCTACTCTTTACTGCTTTTCGGCAAACAAATCCCGCAAGCCAAAAGCCTTGCATGTCTAGATAAAGGGCTAAGTATACCCTTCGTCGGGTAAGCCTTGCTGAGTATTAGTATACTCAGCCTTGCTTGTGGCTTTGTTTTTCAGGTGCTATATCTGAGGATCCGGTTGACGTCATGTACGGGCTTCATCATGACGTCTAGTTTCGACGTCAGACTATCGTTCGATTTTCGTCAAACTTGAACTCTGTTGTACTTTTATAAATTCAAACTTGTTTTGTAATAATAATTCAATTTCATACTCTGTGCTGTAAAATTTGTGGAATGTTGCATTTTTTGAACTGCTTTGTCGATCCTGTTTCAATTTGTTTAATCGGGATTTTATCCGACAGCACTGCCGGTTTACTCCGTTTTAAGTGCGTGTTAAACCTAGTTACCGTTTTGGTGATGGTTAGCGCACATAAGCCGGATTAATTTAGGCGGGGCTGCCACATAGGGGAGGGGCGCGGCAGCCAGCGAGCTAGGGGAGGGGGGCCGGGATGGGGTGGTAGGTGGGCAGAGCGGCCGCTGGCGAGGTCGCCGGTGGTCGGGGTGTTGGCGGGAGGCGGCAGAGCTTTAGGTTCCGGGTTGCTGGGGGGTGGGTCGGGCTCCATGGCCGCCGGACCTAGAGGAGAGTGCCGGGGGGGGCGGTTCGGCCGGCGGAGGGCGCGGCGGCGCGGGAGCGCCGGCTGCCGGGCAGGGCCGGACAACCAGTGGGCGGTGCCGGCGGCGGGGGCGAAGAGAAGGCGGCGCGGCGGCGGCGGCGAGCTCGGTTAGCGTGGCGGCGGTGGAGGGCGGCGGCGGAGGCGCCGCCGGAACCAGGGGGAGGCGGGGGAGCAGGGGCGGGGCGGAGCACGGCCGGCCCTTCGGCGATGGCAGCGCGGCTCCTCGCGCGCGTTAAGAATAGACATCCCCACTTTGGCGTCTCGCGCGCCGCCGCTCCAGGTTTCGCGTCGGAGCCTCTCCTCGCCTGGACTGGCTTTGTTCCGGGCCATGGAGGTGGGAGGGGAGGCCGATCCGGCCCAGGTTTGATTCCGGACCGGGTCAACCGAACAGCAATTCCGGGCCGTCCCAAACCGTTCGGATTGGGCCTCGTTCCGGGCCGTTCCGGGCCTAACCGAACGAGGCCTTAAGTTGCAGGCTCGCTCGACCTCGACTCAATGGCTCAGTAACCGCAAATGCTCGGGGGTTGCGCGTGGGGGTGCGTGCTGATCCGTCGCACAGCGCCCGCGCATGCGGCCTACGGCGCCCTTGTTGATCTGTGCAGCCCATTATGGATCTGCGGGCGCCACCGGCCTATTTTGCAATTTTTTTACTTTTTCCCTGGAAATTCCAATGATTTTTTTATTTATTCCAATAAATTTTGTTTTTTTTCAAAATAATATTTTTGTTCCGGCAAAATATTTTTATTGGAACAATTTGTATCGGGTCGTCACCTGAATGGCGCGCTACATCTACGCGCCGGGTGTAGTGAAAAATGAGCAAGGGTCTTCGCACTTCCCTCGACGGGTGCGAAGGGTAAGGAAGCTAGCCGAGCCAACTAGGATTCGTATAGGTAGCTGGAACGTAGGGTCCCTAATGGGTAAGTTGCGAGAGCTAGTTGATGCAGCAATTAGGAGGTGTGTAAATATTCTATGCATTCAGGAGACTAAATGGAAGGGCCAGAAGGCGAAGGAGGTTGAGGATACTGGCTTCAAGCTTTGGTACCCAGGAGCAACTCCGGGTAGGAATGGTGTAGGTATCTTGATTGATAGGAGCCTTAAGGATGGAGTCGTAGAGGTTAGAAGGCAAGGCGACCGGATTATCCTAATCCGGTTGGTAGTTGGAGGTTCGGTTTTGAATGTGATCAGTGCCTATGCCCCTCAGGTAGGCCTTAGTGAGAGCATGTTCTGGAAAGATCTAGATAGCATGGTTAGCACCGTGCCTACCATCAAGAAACTCTTCATAGCAGGAGTCAAGAGGGGGAGGATGTGTTGAACTTCGCGTTAGCCTACGACTTGTTGATAGCGAATACCGTGTTTAAGAAGAGGGAATCCCATCTTGTGACGTTTCGTAGTGGACAACACTCGAGTCAGATCGACTTTATCCTTGCTAGAAGGGAGGATAGACGTGATTGCTTAGATTGTAAGGTGATACCTGGGGAGTGTGTTGTCCCTCAACACAAGCTTGTGGTGGCGGACTTTCGTCTTTGGGTACGTGTCCACCGGGACAAACATGCCAAGATTGCGAGAACAAATTGGTGGAAGCTTAGAGGGGAAGCAGTACAAGCATTTAAGGAAAGGATGCTAGGTGAGGGGACTTGGGAAGAAGGAGAAGACGCAGATGACATGTGGCTAAAGATGGAAACATGTGTTCGGAAGGTGGCCTCAGAGGTGTTTGGTGTGAGTAGGGGAGGCAAAAAGGAGGGGAAAGACACCTGGTGGTGGAACGATGAGGTACAAAGGGCTATTAACGAGAAGAAGGAGTATTTCAAGCGCCTTCACCTTGACAAGAGTGCAGCCAACATCAAGGGCTATAAATTAGCGAAGAGGGTTGCAAAGCGAGCTGTGAGTGTAGCAAAGGTAAGGCGTATGATGACCTGTATCAGCGGCTAGGCACGAAAGAAGGGGAGAAGGACATTTATAGGATGGCTAGGATCCGCGAGCGGAAGACAAGGGACATCAACCAAATCAAATGCATTGAGGATGTGACAGATCGACTGCTAGTGAAGGATGAGGAGATCATGGATAGATGGAGAGAGTATTTCGACAAGTTGTTTAATGGGGAGAGTGAGGGCCCTACCCTTGAGTTAGATGACTCTTTGGACAATACCAACAGACGTTTTGTGAGGAGAATTCAGGAGGTTGAGATCGAGGAGGCTTCGAAGAGGATGAAGGGAGGTAAAGCGATGTGCCCTGATGGTATCCCCATTGAGGTGTGGAGATGCCTAGGAGATAGAGCAATAGTATGGATAACTAAGCTTTTTAATCTCATTTTTCGGTCAAATAAGGGCGATGTTCAAAGTTGTACTAACTACCGTGGGATTAAGCTGATGAGCCATACGATGAAGCCATACAAGTGTGACCCAAAACCAATTTGGGTTCAGGCCTGGAAGGTCAACTATGGAGGCGATTTTCTTAATACGACAGTTGATGGAGAGATATAGGGAGCAGAAGAAGGACTTGCACATGGTCTTCATTAACCTTGAGAAGGCATATGACAAAGTACTGAGAAATGTCATGTGGTGGGCCTTGGAGAAGCACAAAGTCCCAACTAAGTACATTACCCTCATTAAGGATATGTACAAGGATGCAACGGCGTTTGTCCGGACATGTGATGGCAACACCACTGACTTTCCTATTAACATAGGCCTACACCAGGGGTCAGCATTGAGCCCTTATTTATTTGCTTTAGTGATGGATGAGGTCACAAGGGATATACAAGGTGAGATCCCTTGGTGTATGCTCTTTGCTGATGATGTGGTGCTAGTTGACGAGAGTAGGGCAGGGGTTAATAGGAAGTTAGAGCTGTGGAGACGCACGTTAGAGTCGAAAGGGTTCAGACAAAAAGGCAACATGTCCAGCAACTGAGTGTAGTAGAGATGCGGATGTGTGCGGTGGTTTTGCGGGCATACAAGGTGGGATAGAGTCCGGAACGAAGTTATTCGGGATAGGGTTGGGGTGGCACCAATTGAGGAGAAACTTACCCAGCATCGGCTGAGATGGTTTGGACATGTCCAACGAAGGCCTCCTGAGGCGCCGGTGCGTAATGGGGTTCTTGAGCGGGTCGATAATGTAAAGAGGGGTAGAGGTAGACCTAACTGACGTGGGATGAGTCGGTCAAAAGAGACCTTAAGAATTGGAATATCTCTAAAGAGATAACTTTGGATAGGAGCGCTTGGAGACTAGCTATCAATGTGCCTGAATCTTGAACTTATTTCTTTCAGGTTTCATCTCTAATCTACCCCAATTTACTTGGGAAAAAAATGCTATATTGTTGTTGTTGAACAATTTGTTCCAGCGGAACAATTTCTTCTAGTCATGGAGGGACGGCCCAGCTCCTGCGGTCCCTCGGCCCAGCTTCTCCCGCGCTCCCCCGGCCCACGGCCCAGCTCCCCCTGCGCTCCAACGCCCACCCCGCGCTTCAGCGACGGGCTGGCTCGGGGTCACGCGGGAGACTCCGAGTAGCCCCCTCATTAACCGCTCTCCCGCTCAGGGCCTCAGGTTCATCTCTCCTCCCCCGTTTCTTAAACCTTACCCTTCTTCTCTCGGACAGACTCTTTCCTCCCTTACTCTTCCTTCCCAGGCGGCGACGACGAGGCGAGCGGCGGCGCCATTTGTCCAGTC
Organism: Panicum virgatum; assembly: GCF_016808335.1. Lineage (NCBI taxonomy): Eukaryota > Viridiplantae > Streptophyta > Magnoliopsida > Poales > Poaceae > Panicum > Panicum virgatum. Next base: position 48,826,710 of record NC_053140.1, on the reverse strand, counting down.
CTCGCCCAGCCCTTTGCCGGCGACGAGCGTATCCTTCAGGTATACCCACGCCTTCTCTTTCCTTCTGCTGTGCGAGACGGAGCACCGCAAACCCTAACAAAACTATTTGTATCAGGATCTGAATCCAGTTATGGTTAAATAACTATTATTTTTTCTGATAGAACTGCTTAGACATGACACAATATATGTATTAACGTCATCAGGTTAGACTGGTGTGCACATGACATAAAATCTGAATACAGAGGATGCTTTCATAAAGATAAGACAGTACTAATTGTTAATAATTATTTTTATCGACAAGATCTGGTGTTAAGAGGAAAGGAAGTGTCTTTTTGCAGCTAATGAATGATATAAATCTGCAACCACTGAGGCTGGTTAGTTAGTTTGAACCAAAGGAGTAGCAACCAGGTGAGCATATTGATGCTGTCATTAGGAAAACTCAAAATGACTACTGCAGAACTTTGATTATTTTCCATACTACTTATATTACTATAAGCACAGCCTACCACATAGATTGGAACAAATTTTACCTATGCAGCACGGATACGGATACGCGTATCGGTATCGGAAGGATACAGATACGTGGATACATCAAATTTCTGCAAAAGTTAAAGACACAAAAGTGTATCGAAGTATCGGATACGGATACGCAGATACGTATCGGATACGTGATACGGGGTCATGTTGAAGTATCGGGGTTATATAGAATTTTACAGTCCGAGGTGGCAAGTTAGCTCTTTTTACTTGTTTGGTCATCATATCGCTGCTTGTTCTTGTGTCGCCCATTTCCTGTGTCAGAAGCAGAGCATCAATTGAGCAATCCTAAGAATAATTAATTTAAGTAAAAAGGAAAACTAAAAAAAATGGAAAGTGTATTGAGCTATTAAAGCATTTCATGAAATATGTAACCAGCATCTGTCAACAGTACACTCTTTGGATGTATGTTCACAGTATACTCTTTGGGTGAAGAGATGTGATACAGATAAGATATTACTACATTACCAGGGATAAAGCAGACAATTTATACATGTCATTGTTACTCAGCCTCTTCAAATTCGAATAATATGAGAAAAATGGTAATGGAGGAACATAGTTAGCTTAATTAAAAAGAAGCCTGAATTTCTATGACCAGTTAATGAGCATTTGCCGTGTTTTCTTGATGAAGTGGTGACCAAGCATTTCTGATAATCCTGATATAGGAATATTGACACAGTCAAAGAGCTCTTGAAGTTTTGAACCACATAAAATTGATTGCGATGAGACATTCTGTACAAAATCAAAGGGAGTAAGATTAATATTTGTGGTGTATTAACTGACTTTTTCACAGTTCATAGTGGCTTCATGCATGTTTGATAATCATACGACTAAGCGGAGAAAAGTTAAGGAAAGAGGCATGTTATATATTTACTGACAAATTTGGAACAATATTAGTTTATTTAGAGACAAAAAAGTACACTATGATTCAATAGTTATTACCTATAATATTTTGTAACTGCTGGTATAAATTGGTGACACAAAACTTTCAAGGTGACCACACTGATCGTCTAGTTTCCATGATATATAAACTAATAAAATGTATTCCCATAAAAATATCTAGGCTGTGTTTAGATCCGTAAAATGGTGGTAAAAAGAGTCACATTGGATACTGTAGCACACTGTAGCACTTTTCGTTTGTTTATGGTAATTGTTGTCCTACCATGACCTAACTAGGTTCAAAAGATTCGTCTCGTTGTGTACATCAAAACTATACAATTAGTTTTTTTTATTTACCCACATTTAATGCTCCATGCATAAGTCAAAAGATTTGATGTGATAAATGAATAGTGAAGTTTGGAGAGAGAAATTTTGGAACTAAACACAGCCCTACACACTGTCACAATGGTTTGCATCAGCTATTATAGCATCATAAAATCTTGCTAGAATGAATGGTTTGCAGAAGTTGGTGTACGTATTGCTTTAGTGGTATTAACATCTCATATAGAAAAAAATTCTCATCTGGAATTTTGGGATGAGAATGAGGCAGTAAGTTAAGATTTGATTATGTTTTAGATTCAGCACAGAAATCATTTAAAATTCAGGTAGTAACTTAAGATTTGATTGTGTTCAAGAAGATCTATCACATTTGGAACTGCCAAAAGCAAGGCAAAGATATTTTCTAGTCACATTTTGTTCGAAAGCAAAGTTGTTTCTCTGTGGCTTCTTTTGCGGACATGGTCAACTCATGACAGGGAACATCAAAAAGCAGAAGCACAGGAGCTTGAGGATGAACAGTATATAGAAGGGCAGCAAACATCTTACTAGCTAGCTCTGAAGATAATACTTGTTGGAAATTGAACTCTTCCTTGTCTTCTGTTCTGCGCTCCTTGGTCCATGTAAATTCCTACATAACTCATTTCACAGTTACCTGAAGGCTTCGAATTTTTCAATGCGTCCCTACTTCAAGTAACAAACAAAATAGTATGATTCCTAATTCAAGCAACAAAAGTAGAACGTAGAATTACAAATAGTACCAAATCCAGTGCAAGGTCATTTGAAGAATTACCTTTCATTCCTTCTTGTTCTGGATGCTCTGATATGAAACCATGAGCGGCTTCACCTTCTGAACCATCTTCTCCAATGGTATTACCAGCATTGACATGGTACTCGATCTGCATCCACATTGATACGCGCTGAGATGTGAGGGTCAGGTTTTTTATTTCGCGACTTCGCAGTGTCGAATGAAGCAGCTCTCTTACGGAGGATTATCCACCGGTGGCTGCTGCGTCCAGGGAACTCTGCACCGCCTCCGGAGAATGGGGCCGTGTGCACTGTGCACTCCACTGATACGGCGTGAGTTCAGGCAGAGAATGGAGACGACGGCGAGCGCGGCAGGCAATGGGTAGGGGGCATGGGAAGAGCGAAGGTCAGTGGCGGCGCATATTCAATGAGGAGGAGAGCGATGTGGGCGAGATGGCGAAGGAGAAGCACAAGCTCTCTCAAGCTTCGGCGTCCGGGGCAGTTGGAGGCGGAGGGGATAAATCACGCCTAGGATCTACGGCTTGAGCAAATGTGCTTGCTGCAACGGGAGCCTGGGTGTCGGCGGGATGACGGGTAGTCGGCGAGGGGGATGGGAGGGGAGGGAAGAGAGATGTGGTGGACAGAAGCCACCGAATTTGGCGCCCGGCGGTCGAGGTCGATGGCCGGCGCAGCAGACGGAACTGCAGAGGCAGAGGACGCCAGGACGGTGGGCGGACGAGCGGGTTCGCGACGATTCTCGAGCGCCCGGGTTTGTGGCTTAATAACGGGTGAGGGAACCGCGCTCGCCCGGATTGAACGGCTGATATCGCAAGTTCGCATGATCCAATGGTCAGAGGGTTAACGGGCGACGTGGCCCTATCCATTAGCCCGCTTTTGGTGCATGAATCGTATTTTAGAGATTTGCATTGCCAGACTTTTCATTTGATAACAGGTCTATTGTGTGGGGGTAGCAGGTATACCCATGTGGCCCAGTGGTAAAGTAGATAGTTGAAGTCAAGTTTAAGCCCCCATTCTCCTCTTTAAAATTAAAGGTGCATTGTTCCTCCCATCATTGTGTTGCTGATATATTTAATGTTTAGAGGTAGTTAGTGGATGGTGCTAACTGAATAGAAGTAACATCTGAGAGAGGGAGGCAAGTAATTCAAACTTTTCATAACTAGTAGATTAACCATTTTGCTTGTTTTCCCTTCTGTTTGGCAACTTTACATGCTTTCATCATCATTGAGGTGATTTTCCCCTTCTGAATTAATTCAATAGTACAATAACATCCATCCATTGATTCTTATGTTGCTAATATAGTAATATTTGTTGGACAATCTTCATCTTGCTTCTATTTTTATTTGGTGGTTTCTAATCATCTAACGCATTTCCCCTTTCCTCGAGTGCAGCCTGAGTTTGCAGACACTATGGACGAATCACGAAAAAGAGATGTTCCTACTGCAAATGCTAAAAGTATAAGTTCACCCCTTGGTATGTCCTCCCATGAGCTGTCAGTGCTCTATCATCTCAGGTCCTTGTACCTTATTTATGCTCTGCATGGAAGTAAAAAATTATTATACTGTTAAAACGAAGATATCTGATTGGAAACTACTTAGGTTAATGTTCATCATACTTGCCTCGCCCTACCTTCTGAAAGTAATCTATGACACTTGAACTGTATCTGCAATTTGTTGCTATGGGTTGATGGAAGTTTTTTTTTAATTTAATAATTTGACCTGACATATGCTTGTTATATGTTGGCAGATGAAGATTTTGGAAATGATTTTCTTTCGTCTTGGAAGCTACCAAAATCAGGAAAAGACACAATTGACTTCAGTGTTGACTCAGTTCCAAAGTGTAGCAAGAAATTCAGCTTTGGCAACCTGTGAGTTAATCTTTTGAAAAGCTTGATCCATCAACATTTAATTTAATGCGATCGACTGCTGGTGCCTGGTTGTTCATGATGGCTCTAACAAATTACTTCTTTAACCAGAGCTGATTTCGGAATTGATGGAGCCTTTGACAAATTACCATCATTTAAAATGGGCATGTCTGATCTGGATTTCTCTAGTCCTCTCAAGAAAAAAGTGAAGCACAGCAGTTCAAATGATGATGATATTTCTGATGGGAAAAAGGAAAGTGCAAAGGACAATTTCTCCTTCTCCTTTGATTTCAACGAGTAAGTTAAACTCTCTGACCTGAGAATACTGAAAATTGTTTATGATATAATGACATAGAACTTCATGCTATAAGTTTTCTGTTACTGGTTGTTTGCTTACAGGCTGGGAAAGTTTAGTCTTGATGCAAAGCTAGGAATTGAGGAAAAAAGTATGAGTAAATTTACTGGTAAAGTTGACCCTGTCTCCTCAGAGGGTAACAAGGATGCACAAAGAGGTATTTCGGCTAAGGCCAGTGCTATTCTTGAAGATAACAATAGTAAGGGCAAACCCCAAACACAGGATGTTTGCACTTTAAGACCTTCTCATCCGACAAATCATGAGAGTGTAAAGAATGCCAGTCGACCGGCTTCAAATATTAATGCAGCTAATTCATCTGACAAGATCCAAGAACATACCAGTGTTAGTCCTGCAATAATGAAACAAACTGAAGTAGACTCAGTGCCCAATGGCAATCATAGAGAGCATCCTAAAGAGATATACCCAACAAAAGCAGCTGTTAACATACCTTCTCAGAATTTCTCAGGCAGTGCTCTGTCCGGTGAAGATCCAACACAAGTGCTAGCAGATCCTATGAACAGTAAAGGTGCTACTATAGCAGACATTGGTAAAGTTCACATATCAAGGGAGAGTAATGACAAAGAGCAGTCGATTGGTTCACAATCCAAGGACACCAGCGCCATTAATCCCAATGTCTCAGGAAGACTGGTGGGTCAATTTGATTCCCGGAATGAGGTTGTGGAGGAAAGTGTCTCTCTTAATGAAGGAAGTCAAGGTAACCGAAGTTTAAGCGACGTTCATAAGAAGCTTTTGAAGGAGACATCATATGGAACAAAGGATACTGATGAAGGGACTTCAGGTCATAAGAGTCTCTCCTCTTCAATGCAGAGGTCTGTCTTTGCCACAAGTTTCTTTGTTAACAAAATAAAACCCTCCTAATTCATCCACTGTAGACTGTACTAATGGTAGTCTAAATGCATAGTCTTCCATTATGCTTTTGGTGCGTGTTGCTTCAATTCATTTTTCGTTCTGATCTAGTGGCAGTGAATCTAATGTAGAGAAGTGTGATACAATGGTTCTATTTACATGCTTGTTACTTTTCTGAAATAACATCTTAAATTACACGCAGGGGAATAAAAAATGTTGAATCTGCACTGGCGAATGAGAGAGGAGGTTTTTCTCTTGTATCCAAGTCTACAAATATGAAAGCAAGCAGGGTCGAACTAACTTCAGAAATAGCCTTAAATCAACTATCTGGTGCAAGTAAAGTGATAAAAAAGATGACATTACATCCTACAGATTTGAAAAGGTGATACACAGATGGGCAGATTTTAGCATATATTCATGAATCTTAATAGCATATGGAATAATGAATGTGGTTTTGATTTTTGAATATGCAGGGAGCACAAGCAAGCTAATGCAGGACCTGACGAATGTAAAACTGCTTTGTCAAAAACATACAGCAAGCCAGCATCACATGGGCTATTGACTACCTCCATTAACGCCAAAGGTGACAGAAATGCTAAATCAGGGTAAGAAATTATCATCCTTCATCTTGCACATTATGAATGTGCCATATCTATAATTGGTTCTGCAGGCATTTTTTTTGGGCATGCACAACACTTCTCATATTCTTTGGCATTCTGATATAAATTCCATTATTTTCAGTATTGGCTACTAGCTGTCCTGATGTTAACCTAAACGAAGCTCGCACAAAATGTTTTTATGCTATCTGTTTTGCTCTTTATAACTATTTTTTCATTACCAACGGTGCAAATCTGACATATCCTTGCTATCTTTCATACTTTCAGTTTAGTATTTTATCCTTTCTGGTGGTAATCATCTAATGTCGAACTGTATGAAGATCACTTTAAAGTTTCAATGTTACCGATCTTGTTTTTTTTTCTAATTAATTTATATTGGAATTGATGAGGACCTTCATATTTATTGGAAACACGACATATATTCATGGAAAGTGTAAATTTCTGATCTCTTTAGAACTTTTTAGTCCATTTGTTCATAAAGGGATGTTGCAAAAGCGGGGTTTATAGATTCATCAAGTAGAATGGATCACATCAACTTTGCTTGTTTTGTATATTCATTATGGACCTTTGTTGCTTTTTAATCTTCCATGCCATAGGGTAGCTAAAGAGTATCCTTATTTGATATTCGTTTCAAATTCTCAACACTGCTTCTGGCTGCTTTGGGACAACAAATTTGTACAATTGTCTATCAGTTTGTGCAGGTAGAATTCATAGGTTGATTGCTAGAAATGGAGTCTAATACTTGATCATTATACAGAAAATTACTCCATGTGCAACAACTGTACTACTGCACTCCCTGATAAAATTACATCATTTGACTGTTCACACAATCTGTGTTTAAGTGTAGTTAATTGCGGCCAATTATAACATATTTTCAGCCATATATAGCTATGTAAATGCATTTACCTCTGCAGCTAAAAACCACCTTTTTAGTGTAATTGTGGCATTCTTGAAATCCTGTCAGATTTGATCCCATGCTAATATATATACATTGTTTTCAGACTTGAGCCTCCTAGCCCAGGGAACTCATCTCTGCTGAATGCTCGAAATAACACAGCACATAGCACTGGTCATAAAATTGTTGCAAATCATATGCTTCTAAAAACTAGTAATGCTTCTGATTCACAAGTTACTCATTCCAAGGATAATAAAATGTCAATAATTTCTCATCTGACAGGGGCAAGGTATAATATCTCTATCCTCCAGTTATCCTTTTCCTTCTAAAACTACATGATTGGCAGTTAAGATAATCTATCTTAATGCAGAATTGCAAAATTAGGAATCAGGAGTCCAATGTCCGACAGGGTTCCTGAGAAGGAATCACTACAACTGAGTGGGACCAAGGGTTCCCCTTTAACACCATCCCAAACCCTTAACTCTGTTCCTGAAGGAAAACCTGCATTGCCTAGCCCAGCCATAATGCAAAAGGTTCCTGTGGCATGTTCTCTTCCTGTTGAGTATTATATTTTATAAGAAAGGGATTTCCATTTCTAGTTTTCTACTTGGGATTATACACTGTCTTCAACTCCATTTTACCTAGAAGCTTACTTTAAGCTTTATAATCGGAAGCAAAGGTACCTCACTTCCAGTAATATATGCAATTGTGTCCTGGGTAGCCGTGTTAGGTGCCTTTCTTGATCTTCGTTGCAATGTCTCGGGGATGTCTTTCTCCATGGGTTTGAGTTTTATATAATTGGAATTTCTTTAGGCTATTTGTCGAACCAATATCATATTATACTTGCTGATATCACATAAGAGTGTGTGAGAGGTTATTCACTCTGTATCACATAATCTAAAAATATCCCTGGAATTACGGAAGTTCCTAGAATGACATGATAAATAATCATATTCATTTATATGTAAACTTTATACTACGGGAACATATCAGGTGCAAACCAACATCTCCGTGCAAACTATGGAAACTTCAATTTGAGCCATCAGATCAACATCCAAGGGGAGGGGCGCAGAGAGGTGGGAGGGGGGATTTGGACCCAATCCAAGGGCGGGTCCAGATTGTAAAATTACCCGATCCCCCATACCCCTTGGATGTTGATCCAATGACTAAGATTGAAGTTTCCATAGTTTGCACGGAAAGGTTGGTTTGCACCTGATACGTTGCCTTATACTATAGCCCATTTACTCTCCTCTTTTTTCTTTTCTATTTTGAGACACTGTATTGTAACTGAAGAGATGCACCATGCAACAACAGAGAATGGTAGGGCACATCTTCTCAAATATCAGATTTCTAGTTTGTCCTGTAAATGCGTTTTATGGGGTTTCAATAAAAGCTGGTAATGTGTTTATTATTTTTGGTCATATCAGATTTCTAGACTAATTATTTTTTGGTTGATAAGTACTAGTTTTTTATTGTCTATCATGAGCTTAATGCCGTAAACTGAAAGTTTATGGGATATCAACTAATTCACTATGATAACCAGACTGCAGAACCAGTGCACAGTTATAATAAATTACAGAAGCTATTCATTGTGTGCCTTTTTATTAAACACTATAAAAGAAAAATAATTATCTGCGTTAATTTAGGGGTAATTTTATTCATGCTGTTGACTTCACTTGCAGGAATCAGTTCTAGATCCAAAAGCTCCTACAGTGCTCAAACGCATAATGAGGTCTCCAGCTGTAAGGTTGTTAGCAGTATCACATTTGAGAAACTTAATAGTTAATAATATTTTTTATGACTATGTGAAGTCTTTCTATTGGAAGTAACAACTTTGCAAATGATCATGCAGAAAATCACCTCAAACTGTTCCAGAGTTGGGAAATGAAATGGTAAGTGTCATGAAAATTCTGAAGATTTGCAAGTATATGTATCATATTGTTACATCTGATGGGAAATATAGGTCATCGCAGTACATAGTCAAAAGTTCTGAAACAATGATCACTAACATCAATGGAACCTTGAATGAAAGAAAATGTCAAGAAATTTGTCAAGAAATAGCATAAATACATATATTTATTTCGTTTAAAAAAATATAATATTACTACAGAGACCATTTGTCAATTCTCATTTCCAGATTGTGGAAAGAAAAAACTTCGCTTGCATTTGGAATCAGCATTGTGTTAATTACCATCTTCTTATTGATTTCACTTGTTAGATTCTGGGAAGTGGAACTCCAAAAGCTCATGTGGATATGATCTCTTCACATATGCCATCTGAGATGGGAGACATTTCAGATCGAGAGTTGCCTATGCTGTTAGAAAATGATGGAAACTTAGAAAAAGCTGAGGCTTGTAGAAAGGAGCTTGAAGATGTGAGTAAATCTGCCAAACACTTTACCATAAAAGAATGGTCCAATGTTTTATTATCTTTGTCCGGGATGCTATAACTAGAGTACCAATAGCTTTGCTATATGAAACTACCTGTAGAGGTTTTCTAATGCTTTATTAAGCTTACATAAAAAAAGGTTTTGCAACTATACCATCTAAAGAAAACCCTATAACGTAAGGATGTGATGCATCTTAGCATGGCTCTCTTAGAGTACGACTGATGCTTGGTTATCATTTGAATTGATATATAGCCTGAGAACTTAATGTTTTGAAAATTTCAGCTGTTCCCGTCTCATTTAAAAAAACAATTATGTTTTACTCTCCTAATATTGTAACCTTTCTTTAACATGCTGTATCATCATGATTATATTCCTGAGTTGTATGCAGATGGATATAGATTAAAGTCAATTTCGCTTAATATTTTCTGTTTGCAGATATGCATTTTATTGAGAAGGAAACATGCAGAAGCTAAAGAGCTAGCAGTTCGGGCTATTGTTAACAACAATAACATGCTGATGTTAAACCACCCAATGTTTGAGGAGAAAATATCCTAACTGAATGTTTTTTTTACAATTTCAATTTTATATTTATGGATATTATATTGAACTTGTTATCCCTTCACCACATGAACATTTGCTCGATTCAGAAATTTGCGAACGGCCTGAGATCCAAGAAGTACTTATTTGAGGAAGTTGGCAGCATTAACGCCGTAAGTTAGCAAACCCTATTTCAATTTATGTTATTGACTTAAGCTTAGTTCATTATAATTATAAGTGGTACCTATCATTTTCCGTGGCCCAAATTAAGTTTTCATTGGGGGCCTTAGCCTCCACTTATTCAGCCCCATCACCAGTTTTTGCCATGGTTGCAGCCACATCGCCTGAAATGCTTAGGTTATTTGATGAAATATGGGTTCCAAATCAAAATTGAGATGGTACACTTGATGTATGCTTATTTACACTATATTGCACAACATTTTGATTTGTGCCTTGCATGCAGTCTTATCAGATTACTTTGTAGTCACGTTTTAGGCTGGAAAGAGCTAATACTGATCGACTGCACAACCATGTGATTTTATTACTGTCGAACTTTGGAGCTTTTGGAAAAATCTGGAATCAAATCCGTGGCCTCTGGCTGAGGCCTAAATTTTCTTCTTGTATATACTTTTGATATATCTTTATGATGTAACCTTACACTTGCAGAATCATTTGCTTGAGTAGATGTTGAACCACTAATCACATTACTATTCTCCCCCTCTCGACTAGCCTCATCTGCACTTGTAGAATTAGGTTCATCAATCGAGCGTGGAATTGATCCAATTACGGCCTCCATTCTTCTTGGTTAGTCATCACCTCCTCTCATAGTTGAATCCTCACTCTCCTCTTCCTGATCATCGCTAGTTGTGATATTGGAGTCAAGACTAGAGAATAAAGAACTCAAATCTGTCTTCTCTCCATAAAAAGGCTCTGACTCTCTAAATGTAACATCCATGCTCACAAATAAGCGTCTTTCACTCGGACTCCAGCACTTGTAGCCCTTCTGTACTGAAGAGTATCCCACAAAGATACACTTTATTGCACGTGGATTGAGCTTTCCCACTGAAGGTCTATGGTCTCTAACAAAACAAGTGCACCCAAACACCTTAAGTGGGACAATGAATTCATTCTTCCGAAATAACACTTCATAAGGAGTCTTCGTCTGAAGCACTCTTGATGGGACACGGTTGATAAGATGTGGCTGTCAAAACTGCCTCACTCCATAAGAATTTTGGCACATTCATTGTATACATAAGGGACCGTGCTACTTCCAAGAGATGACGATTTTTCCTTTCAGCTACTCCATTTTGTGGAGGTATGTCCGGACAAGATGTTTGATGCAATATTCCCTCAACTGATAGGAAATTAGCAAATTCATTATTCACATACTCAGTCCCATTATCAGTTCTGATCACCCGTACTTGAGTATTGAATTGATTCTTAACACATGCATAGAAATCCTTAAAGCATTTGAGTACCTCACTTTTATGCCTGAGATATACCCATGTCATACGAGAATAACAGTCAATAAATGTCACAAAATACTTCATTCCACTAATAGAGACCGCAGGGGATGTCCAAACATCATAATGGACTAATGCAAAGGGTAAAGTGCTTCGGAGTCCTCTACTAATATAGGATGCTCTGGTATGCTTCCCAAATTCACATGCATCACACAACAACTTGCTCCTGTCAACCTTACTCATAATATCAGGAAACACTTTGCACATAGTGTCAAAGGACATATGTCCCAATCGACAGTGTTGAAGTATCACCTTAGCCTCCATTTCACTAGTAGCAACTGCCAAAGCAGTACATGAGGATTTATCTGTTCTTCTATCTAAGAACCATAGACCATTTCGTCTAATGCCACTCCCAAGCATCTTTCCTGTCTTTCTATCCTCAATTGAACAATTCTCTCGATCGAGAGTCACACAACAATCCATATGATCCACCAAAGCACTTAAGGATACCAGATTAACAGGAAAGGAGGGGACATATAAAACTGATGACAAATTTATTAACGGAGTGCACTGGACTGTCCCGGCACCTTTAATAGGCTGAGCAGTTCCATCAGCAGTTTGAATAGTCTCTTTACGTGTGGGAGGGAAAGAACTATATGATGCAAATTCACTTAATGTACCCGTAACATGTCTAGATGCACCTGAATCTAGTATCCAATTTGCACAAGACATACCTTTGTCAGGATGAGCACGACTGACAACGTTACCCAGGATTGTCGTATCTCCTTTGATATAATTGAATCTGACAATAGTTCTGAGCTCTTCGCCAAAAATATTTGAGCCAACTCCACCAGTTTCTTTGTTGTGAAATTGTGACAGAACCGCCAAATTAAAACTCTAATTAAGCGTAATGGCCGTCATTTGAACACATCAGGCTCATTAGCTTAACGGCTTAATTTGGCGATCCTTTCGCAACCCACGTCCCGATCGAAACATCACCGATAGTCCCACGCGATGGTGGGCGCAGATGGTACAAGCACGACACATAAATGAAAATATAACAAATATACATAAGACTTTACCTTAAGTTTTTACAAACCAAGTTGAATAAATACATAATTTACAAACCTCGTGATACTGAGATCCGGGTTCAACTAGAGGAAAGGGCCTACAACTACAAAAAAGGTGCCTTAGGGAGATCCCTAACTAAACGTCTGGCTCCACGACCTCCCATCCCTCGGCATCCCGACGAATGAACTTGGCGCAGCAGGGGCAGAAGTCTATGTCTGCGTGTCCTGAAATAATGTTGGCAACAAACCCTGAGTATTCTAATACTCAGCAAGGCTTACCCGACCAGTGGGTATAACTTAGCCCACATAGCTAGACATGCAAGGCTTTTGGCTGGTGGTTCTTTTGCAGAAAACAGGCAACTAAAGTAATTCCTTACTTTCATTATTTTAGCCTCAGGTTCTATATAAATTAACTCTTATCTAACATTTGCAAGACCTACTATAGAAATCAAGGTAATGCAAGCAAAATAATTCAATGAGCTCAATATTTTATATAAACATACCTAACTCACACTCTACATTTTTGCTACGGTGTGACAAAGAGACCAAGGCCCTCATAACCGCGAGACACGGCGAATCGATCCGATTTAACCTTGCAAGGTGAACCTAACCAACACGGCACGTGTAAGCCCCGTCGGACCACACGCACCAACCCTTCCCCTCCCCGCCTCGAACTACAGGACCGCCCCACCATCATATGGTCAGCCGAGCTCAACATGAGACCACCAAAAGTAATACATACATCCCCATTTCTCTGCGACTACTCGACTACCCCAGGAGGTGAGATGGAGTCCTGTACTTTCGAAGCAAGGCAGTACTAGGCTTACCGGTTTCGACTACCTCCTACTCCCGGCATGCGGTTAGTACAATTCAATCCCCGATCAGCACTGCCACAACGACCGGTCCTTAATCGACACAGACAGGGCTAAGACACCCAGAAACCCTGTCCTGCTGCCATACCTATCCATCATCCCCGCCCGGTCTCACATTTCCATATCCATTTCAAAACAATTCTCAAATACTGAATTATATATAAAGATAGTAATGTATCTCGCGAGTAACCGGAAATTACTCGGCTCCTAACATCCTACATCTCGCGAGTGCAGGAGACCACTCGTCTTCTACCGGTAACATTAAGCTTAGCACAAATATCGTCCTATACATGCTAGTATAACTCAGGGAATCCTATGGATCATGCAACTAGAGTTCCAAACAATTCCTGAACTTAATGCACAAGTAGTAGAAACATACATAGGGGTCATAATTTAAAATATTAGGATGTGCACCGGGGCTTGCCTTGCGCCTGCTGCTCAACACTGGGGTCAGACGGGCCTTGGGCCGGGTGCTCACACCTCTCTTCTTGGGCTTGCGTCGTCTGCTCTTGTGGTGCCGCGATCACCTCAAAGATGGCGCCCTCAGAAGCGGATGCTACACGTATGCATATGAAATAAATGAGTGCAGTCCAAAAATGTAACTAGTTTACTTTAGCTGGAATACCTAGTGGCGGACTGTCCGCGCCCTAGTGGCGGACCGTCCGTAGTTCACCCCTGCGAACCTCCAGAGACGACATCGTCTCTGGAACAAATTTGAGCCTCAACGGCGGACTGTCCGCTCCCCGATAGCGGACTGTCCGCAGTCAAACTTGCAAAAACAACCAGAGGCAACATCGTCTCTGGACAAAACTAACCTGACCGGCGGACCGTCCGCGCCTCCCAGGCGGACCGTCCGCGATAACTACTTTCTGACCCACGTCCTAGGCGGCAGCAAGGGCGGCGGCGACGGCGGAGGCCGTGCTCCGGCGCCGGCGGCACGCCATGGAAGGGGAAAAAGGCTGTGAAGCATAAGGGACTCACCACGAATCCATTCCCGCGGTCGGTTCGAGTGGAGGACGACCGGAGAGGCGGATCGGCGGTGAAGCAAGCTTCAAGCACTTCCAATGGTGTCCGGCGGTGGCGGGAGCGATTCTGGCCGTAAGAAGCCAGTTTAGGGGTTTGGGAAAGTGGAGAAGGTGCCGAGGAATGTTCCCACGCAAGGAATCAAGGTTTAGTGGACGGAGGAGGGAGATCGAAGCAAGGGGCGATGATGGCGCGGGAGCTCGAGCTCCGCTCGGCTCTGGAAGGAAAGAGGAAGAAGAGAGGAATGACAGGTGGGTCCCACGATCATCCAGATAAATATCTGGACGACGCCTCGCGGACTGTCCGCCGTCAGCTCGCGGACTGTCCGCGTGGCGGTTGTTACAATCCTACCCCCTAAAAGAAATCTCGCCCCGAGATTTAATGAATCGCTAAAGGGAGAGTTATAAATTGGTGTGTACCTTGATAGACTTGTAGTAATTCCGGACATTTAGCCCGAACAAATTCCTCCGTCTCCCAAGTAGCTTCCCGCTCGGAGTGATTGCTCCATTGCACTTTATAGAAATCACTGGTTTGATTCCGAGTGACCCTGGTTTTGTGATCAACAATTTTGATTGGGTATTCGGGATAGACAAGATCGGGTTCCACTTGTAGTTTCTCAATGTCAAGCACCTTCTCTGGAACACGGAGGCATTTCCTGAACTGAGATACGTGGAATATATTATGAACCGCGGATAAGTGGGCAGGAAGCTCCAAACGGTATGCCACTGGCCCACATTGCTCAACAATAAGAAAAGGCCCAACATAACGAGGTGCGAGCTTTCCCTTCACCCCGAACCGTTGAACCCCTTTCATTGGAGATACCCGCAGATAGACATGATCCCCCACTTGAAACAGGGTGGATTGACGCTTCTTGTCCGCATAACTCTTTTGTCGGGATTGGGTAATCTTCAAATTTTCCTGAATGACCCGAACCTGCTCTTCTGCTTCATTCACCATATCGGGCCCAAAGAAAGTTCTCTCCCCCGCTTCTGACCAATTCAAAGGCGTTCTGCATTTCCGTCCATATAAGGCCGCAAATGGAGCCATCTTAATGCTTTCTTGATAACTGTTGTTATAATCAAACTCGGCCAATGGCAAGCACTCATCCCATTTCTGACTGTAGGTGAGCACGCAAGCTCTAAGCATGTCCTCTAATATTTGATTTATTCTCTCTGTCTGACCGTCAGTCTGGGGATGATAAGCCGAGCTGCGGAGGAGCCGAGTGCCGAGGGCGGCATGAAAGTGCTCCCAAAACCGGGCAATGAACTGAGCACCCCGGTCCGAAATAATTGTTTTTGGAATTCCATGAAGACTCACTATGCGATCTATATATAGCTGGGCGTATTGCTTCGCCGTATGTGTGGTCTTTACCGGTAGAAAATGGGCCGACTTGGTGAGACGATCTACAATAACCCATATCGAATCATACCCCTTGGAAGTTTTGGGTAGACCGACGATGAAATCCATACTAATGTCTTCCCACTTCCAGGATGGAATAATCAATGGCTGCAAGGGGCCGGCTGATCTCAAGTGGCTAGCCTTAACCCTCCGACAGGTGTCACATTCTGACACATAACTTGCGATTTCCCGCTTCATCCTTGTCCACCAAAACCGCTGTTTCAGGTCCTGATACATTTTGTTGCTGCCAGGATGGACAGAATACCTAGAGAGGTGAGCCTCATCAAGGATTTGTTTCCGGAGTTCTAAATCCTTAGGTACCACCAGCCGGTTCTTAAACCATAACACACCCTCGCCATCTAGCCGAAAACATGCCACACGAGGGTCACTTTCCATGAACCTCTGCCTAATCTTTTCCATGCCAATGTTAATTCTTTGAGCGGCAATAATTTGATCCCGCAGTGTTGGAGTGAGGGTGATATGAGTAAGTGTACCCTCAGCTACTATAGCCAAATTCAACTTCTCCATCTCTTGGCATAGAGTGGAATGCATAGGTGTTGCTGAGATACAGTTGCAACTTGCCTTTCTGCTCAATGCATCTGCTACCACATTAGCCTTGCCAGGGTGATAGTGGATTTCCAGATCATAATCCTTAATCAATTCCAACCACCGTCTCTGGCGCAAGTTCAGCTCATTCTGAGTAAAAATATACTTTAGACTCTTGTGGTCGGAGTATATATGCACAGGATTATCCAGAAGATAATGACGCCAAATCTTCAGCGCATGCACCACTGCTGCCAATTCCAAATCATGAGTGGCATAATTCTCTTCGTGTCGCCTAAGTGCTCTGGAAGCATAAGCTATCACCCGCTGATCTTGCATAAGGACGCAGCCGAGGCCCGTACCTGATGCATCACAATAAACATCAAATGGTCGAGTGATATCTGGCTGAGCCAGCACAGGGGCTGACGTTAAAAGCTTTCTCAAAGTCTGAAAAGCCTGCTCACACTTATTGTCCCAACTAAATCTCACTCCTTTCTTGAGTAATTCAGTCATGGGCCTAGCAATTTTCGAGAACTCCGGTACAAACCGGCGATAATATCCTGCTAGCCCAAGAAAACTTCGAATCTCAGGAACAGAGGTAGGAGCCTGCCAATCCAGGACATCCTGAATCTTGCTAGGATCAACAGAAATCCCTTTGTCCGAGATGATGTGGCCCAAGAACTGGACTTCCTTGAGCCAAAAATCGCATTTGCTAAATTTGGCATACAGCTTGTGCTCCCGCAGGCGCTGAAGTACAATGCGGAGATGCTCTGCGTGCTCTTCTTCATTTTTAGAAAATATAAGAATGTCGTTGATGAAAACCACGACAAATTTATCGAGCTCAGGCATAAACACTGAGTTCATGAGATACATGAAGTGAGCAGGTGCATTGGTTAGCCCGAAAGACATGACCAGATATTCAAAAAGTCCGTATCTGGTGGAAAAAGCCGTCTTGGGAATATCCTCAGCTCTAATCTTTATTTGATAATAGCCAGAGCGGAGATCAATTTTGGAAAATACTTTGGCCCCGAATAGCTGATCAAACAGAATATCGATCCGGGGATGGGGATATTTATTTTTGATTGTGACGACATTTAGAAGTCTGTAGTCCACACACAACCTGAGGCTTTCATCCTTCTTTTTCACAAAGAGTGCAGGACAGCCCCAGGGTGACTTGCTAGGACGGATGTAGCCCTTATCAATTAATTCCTGCAATTGCTTCTTTAACTCTGCTAGCTCATTGGGTGGCATCCGGTAAGGTCTCCTAGATATCGGTGCCGTACCCGGTTGCAATTCAATGGCAAATTCCACATCATGGTCCGGTGGCATCCCGGGTAGATCCTCTGGAAAAACGTCCGGGTACTCACGCACCACTGGTATGTCAGCCAAAACCTTGCCCTCAGTGTGATTCACAGTGGAAGTCGTTGACTCAATGTTCTTTAAAGACAAGGTCATAGACTCTTGGTCAGATAATTTTATGTGCACCAAATGTGCATTAGTGTCCAAAAGAACTCCTTGTTCCTTCATCCAGTTCATGCCGAGTATAATATCCACTCTTTGAGTTGGGAGTACTATAAGATGCGTTATAAATCCTTTTCCTTGTAACTGGAGAGGTACTCGCCTGACAACTTGGTTAGTAATTAATTGACCCCCGGGCGAATGAATATTGTATGGATTTGGCATGTTCTCTATTTTCAATCCCAGCCTAATGGCGCACTCCTTGCCAATGAACGTATGAGATGCCCCAGAGTCAAACAATATAGTGACGGAATGATCGTTTACAGAAAACATACCCGCCATCACCGGAGCTCCCTCGGGAATACCCTCGAGGGTGGTGTAGTGCACTTGCCCAGGCTTGAAGTGGACAACACTCTGTTTCTGACCCTGCTGATTCGATTGCTGGCCTTGCTTGGTTGGCATTGGACAGTTCCGTGCAAAATGACCCAGCTGTCCGCAGTTGTAACACGGAAACAGGTTGGGGCGCAACCCCGGCTGCTGCACCCAGACCTTCTGCTCATTCTGCTGAGGAGCAGGAGGCCTGACCGTCCCTTGTGGCTGAGTGTACTGAGGGGGCCTGTATCCCCACTGTTGCTGTGGCTGGTGCTGAAAAGGGGCTCGCTGTGGGCCCGACTGCACCAAGCGAAACCTCTGAGGGGCACTGCTAGAAGATCCCGCTGCTGGCGCCTTTCTCTTCTTTTCTGCCTTGTGAGCTAGATGGGCGTCCTCCTGTATGATAGCCCCGTTGACTAGCTCACTGAAACTGTCGAACCTGACCATCGCCAAGCGATCCTGGAGCTTGGTACTGAGCCCCTGCCTGAAGCAGGCCTGCTTCTTCTCATCAGTGTCCACATGGTACCCAGCATACTGTGAGAGAGTGTTGAATGCTTGGGAGTACTGTAGTACACTGTTATTGCCCTGCTTCAGGGCCAAGAACTCGGTGAGCTTCCTGCGAATAACCCCTGCAGGAATATGATGCGCTCTGAAGGCTTCCTTGAACTGTTCCCAAGTGAAACGGGTGTCCGCGGGGAACATTGCCACATGATTGTCCCACCATGTGCGTGCTGTGCCCCTAAGCTGCTGAGCGGCAAATCCTGCCTTGTCCCCATCATTATACTGATGGAGGGTGAATTTGGACTCAATAGTCCGAAGCCAGCTGTCTGCCTCCAGCGGTTCATCCGCCTTATGGAAGAGCGGTGGTTGAGTAGCCAGAAACTCTGGATATCCAGGAGCAGGCGGCTGGTGGTGATGTCCAGGCTGCGGCGCTCTGCCCTGCGCCACAAGCTCACGGAGGAGTGCCGTCTGCTCATCGCGCTCAGTGAGCATGGCCGCAATGGCCTGGGCCAACTCAGGAGGGTTCGGTGGTTCTCCCATTCTGCATTCAACCATGACGAGGTTAGTTCCATCATCCAGATAAATTAAGACAAAACCGATAGCAACTAATCCTTGCTAATCATGGCACAATGCAGAATGTAGCGCTTCACAACAATTCCGAATGATGCTTGTAGGTGGGCCAGGCGATCGATCGGCGCCACCAATTGGTCTGACCGAGCTGCCCTGGTCCAGCCGAAAATTGTACGGCGGACCGTCCGCAGAACATGGGTGGACCGTCCGCTTTACCAAAATCCTAACTGACCGGACCGTCCGCGGAGAGTCTGCGGACCGTCTGCCGCGCGCACTGTCAACCAGATTCAGTTCCACTCGGCTTTGGTAAAATTTTTTTTCTCAATGTCCGGCGGACCGTCCGCGGGTCCTAACCGGACTGTCCGCTGAACATGCCTCGCAACAGTGCCTCCGGTCCGGCCGACGACACCCTCGCAACCTTTCACGCCCCCCTACCAACCCTCTCGATCTGTACGTCATCTACAAAGGTCCTTAGGATCGTAGACTCACACCCCCATCAATTCCCACGGAAAAACCCCAAAAACCCTACAAAAATGAGATGCATGCTCGCCCTACGCTCAAAACCCATTTTTATATTTTTTTTGAAAAACTTGAAATTAGTCATGCCTGTACCACCCTCGGTGCATTTCGGCTCTGATACCAGCTTTGACAGAACCGCCAAATTAAAACTCTAATTAAGCGTAATGGCCGTCATTTGAACACATCAGGCTCATTAGCTTAACGGCTTAATTTGGCGATCCTTTCGCAACCCACGTCCCGATCGAAACATCACCGATAGTCCCACGCGATGGTGGGCGCAGATGGTACAAGCACGACACATAAATGAAAATATAACAAATATACATAAGACTTTACCTTAAGTTTTTACAAACCAAGTTGAATAAATACATAATTTACAAACCTCGTGATACTGAGATCCGGGTTCAACTAGAGGAAAGGGCCTACAACTACAAAAAAGGTGCCTTAGGGAGATCCCTAACTAAACGTCTGGCTCCACGACCTCCCATCCCTCGGCATCCCGACGAATGAACTTGGCGCAGCAGGGGCAGAAGTCTATGTCTGCGTGTCCTGAAATAATGTTGGCAACAAACCCTGAGTATTCTAATACTCAGCAAGGCTTACCCGACCAGTGGGTATAACTTAGCCCACATAGCTAGACATGCAAGGCTTTTGGCTGGTGGTTCTTTTGCAGAAAACAGGCAACTAAAGTAATTCCTTACTTTCATTATTTTAGCCTCAGGTTCTATATAAATTAACTCTTATCTAACATTTGCAAGACCTACTATAGAAATCAAGGTAATGCAAGCAAAATAATTCAATGAGCTCAATATTTTATATAAACATACCTAACTCACACTCTACATTTTTGCTACGGTGTGACAAAGAGACCAAGGCCCTCATAACCGCGAGACACGGCGAATCGATCCGATTTAACCTTGCAAGGTGAACCTAACCAACACGGCACGTGTAAGCCCCGTCGGACCACACGCACCAACCCTTCCCCTCCCCGCCTCGAACTACAGGACCGCCCCACCATCATATGGTCAGCCGAGCTCAACATGAGACCACCAAAAGTAATACATACATCCCCATTTCTCTGCGACTACTCGACTACCCCAGGAGGTGAGATGGAGTCCTGTACTTTCGAAGCAAGGCAGTACTAGGCTTACCGGTTTCGACTACCTCCTACTCCCGGCATGCGGTTAGTACAATTCAATCCCCGATCAGCACTGCCACAACGACCGGTCCTTAATCGACACAGACAGGGCTAAGACACCCAGAAACCCTGTCCTGCTGCCATACCTATCCATCATCCCCGCCCGGTCTCACATTTCCATATCCATTTCAAAACAATTCTCAAATACTGAATTATATATAAAGATAGTAATGTATCTCGCGAGTAACCGGAAATTACTCGGCTCCTAACATCCTACATCTCGCGAGTGCAGGAGACCACTCGTCTTCTACCGGTAACATTAAGCTTAGCACAAATATCGTCCTATACATGCTAGTATAACTCAGGGAATCCTATGGATCATGCAACTAGAGTTCCAAACAATTCCTGAACTTAATGCACAAGTAGTAGAAACATACATAGGGGTCATAATTTAAAATATTAGGATGTGCACCGGGGCTTGCCTTGCGCCTGCTGCTCAACACTGGGGTCAGACGGGCCTTGGGCCGGGTGCTCACACCTCTCTTCTTGGGCTTGCGTCGTCTGCTCTTGTGGTGCCGCGATCACCTCAAAGATGGCGCCCTCAGAAGCGGATGCTACACGTATGCATATGAAATAAATGAGTGCAGTCCAAAAATGTAACTAGTTTACTTTAGCTGGAATACCTAGTGGCGGACTGTCCGCGCCCTAGTGGCGGACCGTCCGTAGTTCACCCCTGCGAACCTCCAGAGACGACATCGTCTCTGGAACAAATTTGAGCCTCAACGGCGGACTGTCCGCTCCCCGATAGCGGACTGTCCGCAGTCAAACTTGCAAAAACAACCAGAGGCAACATCGTCTCTGGACAAAACTAACCTGACCGGCGGACCGTCCGCGATAACTACTTTCTGACCCACGTCCTAGGCGGCAGCAAGGGCGGCGGCGACGGCGGAGGCCGTGCTCCGGCGCCGGTGGCACGCCATGGAAGGGGAAAAAGGCTGTGAAGCATAAGGGACTCACCACGAATCCATTCCCGCGGTCGGTTCGAGTGGAGGACGACCGGAGAGGCGGATCGGCGGTGAAGCAAGCTTCAAGCACTTCCAATGGTGTCCGACGGTGGCGGGAGTGATTCTGGCCGTAAGAAGCCGGTTTAGGGGTTTGGGAAAGTGGAGAAGGTGCCGAGGAATGTTCCCACGCAAGGAATTAAGGTTTGGTGGACGGAGGAGGGAGATCGAAGCAAGTGGCGACGATGGCGCGGGAGCTCGAGCTCCGCTCGGCTCTGGAAGGAAAGAGGAAGAAGAGAGGAATGACAGGTGTGTCCCACGATCATCCAGATAAATATCTGGATGACGCCTCGCGGACTGTCCGCCGTCACCTTGCGGACTGTTCGCGTGGCGGTTGTTATAGAAATACTCTTCCATCTTCTCTACCTTGGCCTTTTCCTGGTTAATCTTACTCTGGAGTCCAGCCATTTTAGTGAACAATGCGCTGTGCTTCTGATCCACCTTACTGGATTGCAGAATCTCCAATTCCTTCATTTGCTCACGAAGCTTCACCTCCATCTGCTGCTTGTACACCTCGCCTTTCTTCTTGTTGTCGTTGGGGCTTAATTCCAACACTCTGTTTTGGGACTGGACAGTACTAGCAAATGCCCTCAAAGCCTTCAAATGCGTCTACAATTCAACAATTTCAGCCTGTAATCCGGCCACCTGTTCAGCTGCCGCTGCTTGCATCTTATTCACCTCCATCTGGTCCTTCTCGACCGAGCTCTCCAGCTGCGCCCTGATGCACGTCTCCATTGCGCTCACCGCCGGAGAG
The DNA here is from genome assembly GCF_016808335.1 of Panicum virgatum. Lineage (NCBI taxonomy): Eukaryota > Viridiplantae > Streptophyta > Magnoliopsida > Poales > Poaceae > Panicum > Panicum virgatum. The sequence goes on along the minus strand of NC_053140.1, from coordinate 48,803,930 downwards.
TCGCACTTCTCCAGCGCCACCTCGGGGGCCTACTCAATGCTGAAGCCAGCCGATTCCACCTTCCTGGCCTCGTGCGCCGCCTCTGCTTGGGCGCGCCTTAGCGAGCCCCGCGCCGCTGCGAGACACCCCAACAGCACGGCTCGCTCCTCCTTCGCGACCTCCCCGTCGCACTTGTTGGTGTAAGCCCATATACAGAGGCCCATCTAGAAGCCCATGTATAGTAACTATATATCCGACCCTTGTTTGGAGGAATACAAACCATTATTCTCTCATATTCTCTCTCTCTTACATGGTATCAGCCTAGCTCATGGCCGGCGCCACCGGCGCCGCCGGCCTTCTCCTCCTTCCCTCCTCTCTCCCCTGCTGCTAGCCGCAGCTGCCCTTGGCGTGCGCCTGCGCCTTGCGCGGCCGCCGGATTCCCTCTCCTCCCCTTTCTCCCTGCTCCCGGAGCGCCGGCCGCGCTGCCCCAGGGCTGGCCGCCTGCCGCCCCTACCGCCGCCCAATCCGGCGTCTGGGTATGGGGCGCCGCCGCCGCCGCCCTTGCCGCTGCCCAGGGCGGGCAGGGCGCGGGAGTGCTGCCCCAGGGCGCCTCCGCCGCCCCTGCCGCCGGACCTGCGCCGCCGGCCGCGCGGCCCCAGGGCTGGCCGCGCGGCTCCACCGGGCCTGCGCCCGAAGCCGCCGCCGCGGGGACCCTGTCGCCGCCCGATCCGGCGCCTGGGCAGGGGTCCCCGCTGTCGCTGCCCTTGCCGCCGCCCAGGGCGGGCAGGGCGCGGGCGTGCTGCCCCTAGGCGCCTCCGCCGCCCCCGCTGCCAAGCTGCGCAACCCCGTGGAGTGGCAGCGCTCGCCGAGCGCTCGCGAGCCAGCGCCTGGCTGTGGGGCGCAGCACCAACTGCAGCTGGGCTGCAACGATCCACACGCGGCACAGGAGCGGATGGGGCAGGCGGCCCAGTACAGCGCGCAGCACAGCCAGCCCAGGAGGGGCAGCGTCCCTGCTGCCCAGGCCCAGGGCGCGGCCGCCGCCGCCGCCCAGGCCGGCCGTGGCGCGGCCGCCGCCGCCCTCCGCGCCGCTGTCACCGCAGCCCAGGGCGCGAGGGCCGCGGGCGTGCCTGGCGGCGCCGCCGCCCGTGCCCGTGGCGCCTCTTCCTGCTCCCGTGGCCGCGCCTGCGGCGCCTCTTCCCGCGCCCGCGGCGCCTCTGTCCGCGGACGCGCCATTCGGCGCCGCCGCCTTCCGCGGGCAGCAGATCGCCACCAGCGCTGCTACAGCCGACGCTGCTCTCGCCGCGGCCCTCCTCGCAGCCAAGTCCGAGGCTGCCGCGGCGCAGGAGCGGGTCCGCGCGGCTGCCCTCGCTTGGGAGCGCGAGCGCTCCGCGGCCGACGCTCTCACTCGTCAGGTCGCCGCGGAGAAGCACTACTTCCCTTTCCAGCCCACCCCTTTCCCCGAGCACAGCGCTTCATCCTCTCACCAGCCTCCGCCCTCTGGATCTGGACCCCCGGATCGACCCGCCCGACCCCCTCCTTGGTGCTCCTATCACCGGCCAGACCGGGGGTGGGGGAGGCCTCGGGCGTCGTCGGCGGGGGAGACATGGTGGTGGTGGTGCTGGCGGCACTGCTCCGGCTCCGGGAGCTCCTGCTCCTGCCCCTGGAGGTACGCCCTGGCCATCCTTCAGCGCCCCATGGTCAGGGCGCATACCGATGTGGCTGTTTCGGGGTTAGGGGGGCTCGTCCTCAGTCCCAGCCGGCGGCCATGTTCACTGGTGCTGCTCCCCAGGGCTGGCCGCCTGCCGCCCCTACCGCCGCGCAATCCGGCGTCTGGGTATGGGGCGCCGCCGCCGCCGCCCTTGCCGCTGCCCAGGGCGGGCAAGGCGCGGGAGTGCTGCCCCAGGGCACCTCTCCGCCGCCCCCAGCCGCCGGGCTTGCGCCGGCCGGCGCGCGGCCCTAGGGATGGCCGCCCCGGCTCCACCGGGCCTGCGAATTCGAGCCGCCGCAGCGGGACCCTGTCGCCGCCCCGATCCGGCGCCTGGGCAGGGGAGCGTGCCGCCGCCATTGGCCGAAGCCAGGGCGGGCAGGGAGCGGGCTTGCTGCCCCCTAGGCGCCTCGCCGCCCCTGCCGCCCCGCCGCCTTGCTGAGACGCCCCGTGGAGTTGCGGCGTAGCCGATCGCCTCGCGAGCCAGCGCATAGCTGGGTGCGCCGCACCAACTGAAACTGGGCTGCAGCGATCAAAACGCCGGCTCAGGAGCGGATGGGGCAGGCGGCCCAGTACAGCGCGCAGCACAGCCAGCCAGGTGGGGCAGCGTCCCTGCGGCAAGGCCCAGGGGCGGGCGCCGCCGCAGCCCAGGCCGGACCTGGCGCGGCCGCGACGCCCTCCTCGCCGCAGCCCAGGGCGCGAGGGCCGCGGGAGTGAGCGTGCCTGGCGGCGGCGCCGCCCGTGCCGCGCCCGCGGCGCCTCTTCCTGCGCCCGTGGTCGCGCCTGCGGCGCCTCTGTCCGCGGACGCGCCGCCGCCGTCTTCCGCGGGCAGCAGATCGCCACCAGCGCTGCTACGGCCGACGCTGCTCTCGACGCGGCCCTTATCGCCGCCAAGTCCGAGGCTGTGGCGGCTCAGGAGCGGGTCCGCGCGGCTGCCCTCGCTTATGAGCGCGAGCGCTCCGCGGCCGACGCTCTCACTCGTCGGGTCGCCGCGGAGAAGCACTACTTCCCTTTCCAGCCCATCCCCTTCCCCGAGCACGGCGCTTCATCCTCCCACCAGCCTCCGCCCTCTGGATCTAGACCCCGGATCGACCCGCCCGACCCCCTCCTTGGTGCTCCTATCACCGGCCAGACCGGTGGTGGGGGAGGCCGCGGGCGTCGGCGGCGGGGGAGACGTGGTGGTGGTGGTGCTGGCGGCACTGCTCCGGCTCCGGGAGCTCCTGCTCCTGCCCCTGGAGGTACGCTCTGGCCATCCTTCAGCGCCCCATGGTCAGGGCGCATCCTGATGTGGCTGTTTCGGGGTCAGGGGCGGGGGGGGGGGGGGGCTCGTCCTCAGCCCCAGCCGGCGGCCATGTTCACTGGTGCTGCTCCCCTGTTCGCGCCGTTCTGGACCCCGCCCGCTCCGCCTAGCCAGCAGCCGGCCTGGCCTGGGGGTTGGGGCCAGGCCGCACTGGCGCAGTCCTTCAGCGCCGAGTGGACTGCCGACTCGGGTGCCTCCTTCCACACCACCCCAGATGCCGATATCCTCTCTTCTGTTCTACCCCCACACCCCTCTTATCCATCTTCCATCATGGTTGGTGATGGGTCTTGCCTTCCTGTCACCGCCGTGGGTTCTGCTCCTGGTTTTTTTCGTCTTCCCAATGTTCTTGTTGCTCCTCAGATGGTTCATAATCTTCTTTCTATTCGTCAGTTTACAGCTGACAATTCTTGTCCCATGGAGTTTGATTCTTCTGGCCTCACTGTAAAGGATTCGGCCTCCCGGCGTTCGCTACTCCGGTGTGACAGCACGGTGCCCTTTTACACCCTTCGCCTTTCTTCTTCCGCTGCACCACTCTCGCCTTCTTCTTCTTCTGCTGATTTTGCTGCGACGCCGTCTTCCACCACCTGGCACCGTCGTCTTGGTCACCCAGGCCGCGACGTTCTGGTTCAGCTCGGTCGTAGTACAGATGTTTCTTGTACTACGGCTCCTGCTGAGCACCTCGCCACGCGTGCCAGCTTGGTCGTCATGTTCGACTTCCCTTTTCTTCTTCTTCTTCGCATGCTGCGCATGCATTTGATCTTGTTCACTGTGACCTGGGGACCTCTTCTGTTCTCAGCCTTTCTGGCTATACTCTAAATACTATCTGGTGGTGGTTGATAATTTCTCACACTACTCTTGGACTTTTCCTTTGCGCGCCAAGTTCGAGACCTTTCCCACCCTCCTCCACTTCTTTGCCTGGGTGTCCACTCAGTTCGGCCTCACTATTAAGGCCGTCCAGTGTGACAACGGGCGTGAGTTCGATAACTCCACCTCCCGTTCCTTCTTCCTCTCTCCGGGTGTTCAGCTGCGTATGTCTTGTCCGTATACTTCTCCTCAGAACGGCAAAGCTGAGCGGATGATTCGCACGACGAACGACGTCGTACGCACCCTTCTGATCCAGGCCTCTGCCCCTGCGTTTCTGGGCTGAGAGCCTCCACACCGCCACCTACTTACTTAACCGCCTTCCGTCCACTGCTTCTCTTACTCCCACTCCACACCACGCTCTTTTCGGTACCCCTCCTCGCAACGACCACCTTCGGGTCTTCGGGTGTGCGTGTTACCCTAACACCTCCGCCACTGCTCCTCACAAGCTGTCGCCCCGCTCGGCTCGTTGTGTGTTTTTTGGGTACTCTCCTGACCACAAGGGGTACCGATGCTTTGACCTCACCTCTTGCCGCATCATGATCTCCTGACACGTCGTCTTTGACGAGTCAGATTTCCCCTACTCCACCTCCTCCACACCTTCTTCTGACCCCGAGCTGGAGTTCCTGTTTCCGACTGATCCGATGATTCATCCACTGTTACATGTCTGTCCTTTCCCTGCAGGTTTTTCCGGCACACCGGCACTGCTTCTGGTGATCCCTGCTGCGTCGAGCGCGGCCTCGGTACCCGCGGTCGTGCCACGCGTGGCCCCTGGACCTCCGGTCGTGCCGCGCGCGGACCCGGTGTCTCCTGCTGCGCCACGCGCGGCCCTGGTGCCTTCCCCTGCACCTGCGCGGTACTCAGCCGGTGCAGGTGTACCGGCGTCGTTCGGCGCCGACACCGGCGCCGCCGTGGTACGCTCATCCGGTGCAGGTGTACCGGCGTCGTACGACGCCGACACCGGCGCCGCCTCCGGCTCCGGAGGCTCCTGCGGCGCCTTCACCGGAGCCGTCGCCGCCGCCGCCTCCGCCGACTCGCTCTCGAGTCGAGCCGGCGGTGTACCCCCCGCCAGTCATCCATCGGAATCCTCGGCATATCCATCCCATGGTGACTCGGCGGATGGCGTCTCAGGCCGCGACTCTCTCCGCCACGAAGGGCGAGCCGCGGGTCTCTCCGGTACCCTTCTCTGTCCGCGACGCCCTGGCGGATCCTTACTGGCGTCGCGCGATGGAAGAGGAGCACGTGGCTCTCCTTGCCAACCAGACGTAGGACCTCGTGCCGCGTCCGTCTAGTTGCAATGTGGTCACCGGCAAGTGGATTTGGACGCATAAGCGTCGGGCTGATGGCACACTGGAGCGCTACAAGACTCGCTGGGTTCTCTGGGGTTTCACCCAGCGGCCTGGTGTGGACTACGATGAGACCTTCAGTCCAGTGGTGAAGCTTGCTACTGTGCGCACGGTCCTCTCGTTCGCACTCTCGTTCCTGGCCTGTACACCAGCTGGATGTGAAGAATGCCTTTCTTCACGGCACTCTGTCAGAGACAGTGTACTGCTCTCAGCCAGCTGGTTTTGTGGACTCGAGTCGTCCGGATATGGTCTGCCGGCTCAACAAGTCCCTCTATGGTCTGAAGCAGGCTCCTCGGGCTTGGTACTCTCGGTTCGCCACGTTCTTGCTGACTTTGGGATTCACCGAGGCCAAGGCTGACACTTTTCTGTTCATCTACCGCCGTGGGGATGAGACTGCCTACCTGCTGCTCTATGTTGATGATATTGTGCTCACCGCCTCCAGTCAGCAGTTGCTTGAGCGCGTTATCTCCTCTCTGCAGCAGGAGTTTGCTATGAAGGATCTTGGTCAGCTCCACCACTGATTGCAAGCCGTGCTCCACTCCTGTCGATACTCAGGCGAAGCTGTCTGCTGATCTGGGTGATCCCATGGCTGATCCTACTATCTACCGGAGCCTTGCCGATGCCTTGCAGTACCTGACCTTCACCCGGCCGGATCTCACCTATACCGTTCAGCAGGTCTGTCTTCACATGCATGATCCCCGGGAGTCTTACCTTGCTGCACTGAAGCGTCTCCTCTGCTACGTCCGTTCACTATTATCTTCGGCTTGGTTCTTCACCGATCTCCCACCTCTGAGCTGGTGGTCTACACTGACGCTGACTGGGCTGGCTGCCCGGACACTCGCCGCTCGGCTACGCCGTCTTCCTGGGCGGCAACCTTGTCTCCTGGTCGTCCAAGCGGCAGCCGGTTGTCTCCCGCTCCAGTGCTGAGGCGGAGTACCGGGCTGTCGCTAACGGCGTGGCGGAGGCGTCCTGGCTCCGACAGATCTTGGTGGAGCTCTACAGCCCGCTCGCCAAGAGCACACTCGTCTACTGCGACAACGTCAACGCTGTGTACCTCTCCACTAGCCCCGTTCAGCATCAGCAGACGAAGCACGTGGAGATCGACCTGCACTTCGTGCGCGACAGGATCGCCGTCGGCGATGTTCGGGTACTCCATGTCCCGACCACCTCCTAGTTTGCCGTTCAGCAGGTCTGTCTTCACATGCATGATCCCCGGGAGTCTCACCTTGCTGCACTGAAGCATCTCCTCCGCTACGTCCGTGGCATTGTTGGCTTTGACTTGGTTCTTCACCGCTCTCCCACCTCTAAGCTAGTGGTCTACACCGACGCTGACTGGGCTGGTTGCCGGACACTCGCCGCTCCACTTCTGGCTACGCCGTCTTTCTGGGCGACAACCTTGTCTCCTGGTCGTCCAAGCGGCAGTCTGTTGTCTTCCACTCCAGTGCTGAGGCGGAGTACCGGGCTGTCGCTAACGGCGTGGCGGAGGCGTCCTGGCTCCGACAACTCTTGGCGGAGCTCCACAGCCCGCTCGCCAAGAGCACGCTCGTCTACTGCGACAACGTCAACGCTGTGTACCTCTCCACCAACCCCGTTCAGCATCAGCGGACGAAGCACGTGGAGATCGACCTGCACTTCGTGCGCGACAGGGTCGCCGTCGGCGATGTTCGATGTCCCGACCACCTCCCAGTTTGCCGACATCTTCATCAAGGGACTACCCTCGACCTTCTCGGAGTTTCGCTCCAGCCTCAACGTAGCCGGTGGCTAGTTATGGCTGTGGGGGGTATTTGCCCTTTGTACTTTCTTTTTGTCCAGTGTTGAACACCGCTGCGACGGTAGTTCAGACTGCGGGGGGGGGTTGGCTTTCTTGTTGTCCAGTCTTGAACACCGCTGCGCCGGTAGCTCAGACTGGGGGGGGGTTGGTGTATACGTGAGCTCATGTATAGAGGCCCATGTATAGGAACTATATATCCCACCCTTCTAGGGTTTGGAGGAATACATGCCATTATTCTCTCATATTCTCTCTCTTACAGCACCACTTCAGCGAGGACCGCTTCGGCTCGTCCGGCTCCGCTTCCCTATTGGCCGCCAGCCCCAAGCCTCGGACCCATCGGTGGCGGCCACGGCGGCGCCGCGCCTGGCCTCTATCGCCGCCTGCGAGTCGGTCGCCGTCGCCAACGCCAGCCCTGATACCATGTCGAACTTTGGAGCTTTTGGAAAAATCTGGAATCAAATCCGTGGCCTCTGGCTGAGGCCTAAATTTTCTTCTTGTATATACTTTTGATATATCTTTATGATGTAACCTTACACTTGCAGAATCATTTGCTTGAGTAGATGTTTAACCACTAATCACATTACTATTATTACCTGTATTTACGAACTCCTCAATGTTGCCTTTGCTAGAACCTCTTATGTGCCACGTCTGCAGCTATGATCTTGCTGATTAGTAGTGCCCTGTATTCGTGGAGACCAAAGTGGGTTGTTTGTCTGTGCACCAACGAGTGCATTCAGTGCTTCTGGTTGAAGCTCCAAAAACCAAAATGAGTCTAGGTTTCGGTAAATTCAAGTCATGCACTACCGTGAGAAGTAATTCATTTAGAGCATTTTTATATATGGTCAAAGAATATAGTTGCTGTGTTACAATGTTCTTCATCCTGATATTTTATTAGTTTGTTTTGGTAACTTGGTTGCTTCTGTGCTTGACAGCATTGATGCGGGACAGGTGTGGGGGAAAATGGCCTCGTCCTGTTGGAGCATGGGTAATGTAAGTGCAACGGAACAGCTCAGGATCCAGTGTAAACGCAATCCTGAACATAACAAACTATCTTCGTCGTGCATTTTGTTAGATGGTTGGCTTCCGTGGACGTGTCCATTCACACAGCATAGCAATTGTTGAGTGTCTATAGCACCTTATAATCTGATAATTCTGGTTGTGAGATATGACCCTGTGGGCTCAATGACTAGGTGAGCACTATGTCAATCCCTGTCTCCATCTATGCTAATTTGAGTGAGCGTGAGAACACTCAAATTAGATTGATGCTGGGGAGAAGTTTAAAAGCCAGTGATTTTTGTTGTTTCTACCGTTAGGTATGTTAGTGTTAAAAGCTGGTAAAAGTTTGTGGCCTTTTAGTTGGTTGCTATGGTTATCTAGTTGCAGCACACTCGGTTGCACTAACATATCAGATGGCTAAGAACGTAAGACAGTGGATTGGTGTTTCTTTCTCATTGTTTACTTTTCGAGCATGCGCGCTAGATCGATGTTGTTAGTTTTTTTTTTTTTTGAGAAGGATCGATGTTGTTAGTTAAGCTGTAGCTTGAGCCGCTGGGCCTCATCCTCCCATTGTGAGTAGGCATGGCTCTACTAAGTTCTTCCTGTTATCTAGGATGAGTTTTTTTTGGCTTAAAATTCTTCTAATCCAATTATTGCGCTTGGGCTGCACATTTGTGAACTTTGTTTGCCTTTTTAAATGGGTGATATAATGAAAAAGAGATTTTGCTTTACATCCTAATGATCCAGTCACTCAGGTATAGGGATGGATCTAAACATCCGAATTCTTAGAACAAATTTGATATTTTAAAATAGATATGTTTAAAATTTTATGCTAATCTTTTTTTTATATTATCAAGCATATTATTACACATAAGAATAAAATTTTGTATAAATTTTTTTATGTATTATTTGCTCCCTACAATTAAAAAGGTGAAAAAAGATTCGTATCCGTATCCGATCCGTATTCGAATTTTTATATCTATTATTTGAGAATATATATAATAAATTTGAGGTTTAGTTTTTATGAATCTTTACAAGATCAATGTTAAATACAAGGCTATGAATTTATATAGTAAATTCTATATTTTATTTATCCATAATCGAAGAAAAATGACCAAAAATCTGAGATTCGAATAGACATCCGAATCCATCCTTACTCAGGTAGTAGTGTAGGACCAGAAGTAGACTAAGTTGGTGCTGCGAAGTAATCCATTAACTGAAGAACTGTTTCTGATCACGCAGAAATGATCGTTTCTCTATTTACAGCTGGACACCTGACAAAAACTAATGCTAACAAATAGAATAAACAGGATAAGACCAATGTGATGGTCCGCTAAAGCTAATTAATGTCAATGTGGGATTGACACTTCGGTGGAAAGCCATTTCGAGCTACAATGCTGCATTTGCGAGTACGAAGCGCCCTTGTGCTCTCTACGAAATGCCCATGCCTCTTAATCTCATCCTCAATCTGAACTTTACCATCGAGTGTGGGAAAAAGTATACATAACCCCCTCAGGTTTGATGTCTGGACACTTAACCCCCTGAACTCAAAAACCGGGTATTTTACCCCCCAAACTTTGCAAAACCGGACAAATCACCCCCTGGGGTGGTTTTGTGGGCGGCCAGGGTTTGTCCACAAAACCAGGGGTGATTTGTCTGGTTTTGCAAAGTTTGGGGGGTAAAATACCCGGTTTTTGAGTTCAGGGGGTTAAGTGTCCAGACATCAAACCTGAGGGGGTTATGTATACTTTTTCCTCGAGTGTGGGACGAGACTCCTCTGCATTATTGTAGGACTCTGAGTGACCTATTATATTGCTGCATAGGTTGGGTCTTCGGGACCCTTCTTCTACGTTGGTCAGGTTGCAGGCAAAATAGAATGCAGTGTCTGTTCTATAATTTTTCTTGTGTTTCTGTAAAAAGTTGAAGAACTTTAACATTGTTACAAAAGTCCTCATTCGTTCCGTTTCATTTCTCTTTCACTTGGCTGTTCCATTGTATTGTGGCTGCCGACTCCTATCCTACCTGTCTTGTCCAATCGTTGCGCTCTCCTTTTCTTTCATGGGCGGATCGAAAGGAAAAGTCACTCATTGGAAGGGGATACCAACGGATTCACCCGTATGTTTCCACTTGAGTTGAAGTTGGAGATGGAAATTTCGCTCTCAGCTACATGGCTCCGTCAGTTACCCATTGGCAGCCGGTGGCACTCGATCGCGTGGCTCGCACAAGCAGCAATGCCGGTTGCTCTGCGTCTCTCGATCACATTAGGAGCACACTTCGGCCGCCCCTGATAGATGGCCGGCCCCTGGTGCGAGTGCGAAGCGAAGAGAGTGGTTGAAGGAAGCATCCGTGCACGAGGGATCTGAATGGAGGCATGCAAAGTGCAGTAACTTTTCAGACACTCTCTGGTTTGTTTAAGTGATCGTCAGCCGGCCAAAAAGCCCTCTCAAACTGCCGGTTAACCGCTGAGGTCCACAGAATTGTTTGTTTTTTCGGCAATGCATTGGGCTCGAAAGACCTGAATGCAGGAGCTTTCTACGGGTCCTATATAAGCACGTTGTGCCTCGCAGCTCCAGAACCCATCATCTGCAGCTCACGATACCAGAGCCTCCGAAGCGAAGAACCCATGGCACGTATGGTTATGGGCCACCTCCTCTGCATCGCCTTGCTGCTCTCCGCCGTCGTGCGCTCGGAACCCGCGCGGGTCTTGAGAGAACGGCCGGAGAAGACGCCGGCCGGCGGTGGTCGGGGGGACGTCGCCGGAGTCAGCTTTTCCGTCCAGTTTTCTAGTAACAGCTTCAAGACGGCGTCCGGCCAGGGGCAGCGCGCCGCTGTGGTTGGCGCGGCGGCGCACGAGTCCAAGCGCCTGAGCCCTGGAGGACCGGACCCCCAGCATCATTAGGTGCCCATGGTCATCGTGGTGAGCTCGTGCGCTGCGCGCACGCGATCTGCCACCGGAAGATTGACAGGAGCCTATGGTCCAGTTGGTTGTCGTTGTCGTTGTCGTTCCTGCATGGTTTACCTTTTTTTCTCTTAATGTGTTTCTTTGTTGGGGTCAAATCTCCACTATACCACGTGTTGTACCAAGACCACAATAATGGCGGGGCCATAGTCCTTCGGAATGAATCGTTTTTTGCAACTAGCGTCGAAATTATCCATGCACTGTCCGAATAGTTCAAAAGGAAAGAGAGAAGAAAAGGCTCAATGCATTCACTGAATTTTCAAGAACTCGACCAATTCAGTGTTCTTAATGAGTTCCCAATTGAAGGCATTGCATCTTAGGGCTTCATTTGAGCTACTCTAAGCTCACACTATGTGACACTACTGCTTTTCAGTCTTTGCCCCCCCTCTTAAGCAGTGTATGACCAAGTAAAAAAAAATAAAGATATAAATAAACTACTCCATCCAGACTCTCTTATAAGGTGTTCACGCATATCAAGTTCAAACTTTACAATCTTTGACCAACAAGTTTTAACTATTATGAGACAAACTTGATATGGATAGATTTGTAATCAAATATACTATCTAATAAGTCTAAATTTATAATCATAACAATTATAATATGAAATAAATGAATGGTCAAACTATAATTTGAGAGACCGTGCCATATCAAATTGTATCAAACTCTAGGTTTCTCAAATAATCCTTTATATCCATGGATATCCTTTAAACCACAGCCATAAATACCTGTAGAGGCAAGGAAACCAATGAAACGATCATTGTGACCAGACTCGATTTGTTCCATTCCATTTCCCTCTCATCCGATTGGTCACTTCACCATATTATAGCTGCCGACTCCTGTCCTACTAGTCTCATCCAAGTCCAAAGTCGTGCGCCTGTGCCTCGTGGTCTCCTTTTCTTTCATCTGCGTATCAAAACCAAAAGTTCCCAGTATCCAGAGATGACAGTTTCAGGAAAAAAAAAGGAATCCAGATATGAGATCATGCACTCGCTCGGTTGAAAGAGGGTACCGACGAATTCACCCGAGTAAAATCCGCTGTAGGTCCTTGAACTTGTCCTGAGGTCTCATTCAGGTCCATGTACTTAGAAAACCAGCTAAGCAGGTCCTTGAACTTGTGTAATGGTTCATTTAGGTCCAAAACCAGATTGGCCAAGCTGTTTTGTCCAGCCTGGACTCCACTGTGGCCTACAGGTGGCAAGGGTGGGAAATCTCCCGCCATGTTTTTGGTTGTTTTGCAAGCCCCCCTGGACATATTGCTCTCTCGTCTCTCCCTTCTTCCCCATTTCCTCTCTTTCCTCAGCCCCACTCGTTATTCTCCACTAGGCACAGGACGCCATGGCTGCTGCCCCTTCGACAGCCTTAATGGCTATGAAATGAATGTACTAAATCCCAGTACAATGTATGAATATTAGTGCTATAAATAAGATTTGTTGAAATGTCACTGATCATTACTTTCAAATAGCATTAAGCATCCATATAGAGGTTTGGTGCTATAATAGCATACAAGCCACACTTCCAAATAACATTAAGCATCCATCTTAGACATGTCACTATCTTAAGCAAACTAACACATCCAACACACAGACCTCACAGCAGATTTGTAACTGTGTGTGTGCGCGCTCCATCTATCTATCCCAAAAGGTTTACCAAAAGCTGTACCGAAAGCTACCCAAAAGCTACACCATGGCCATCAGTTCAGGTTTGGTGGATTTTTCTTTTTCTTTTTTCCAGGATTCTCTCCAGTAGACGTCTCATTCCTCTTCTTTGCCTGATTCTTGGCCTTGGACCTTCCTTGTTTTGTTGCTGTGGTGAGGACAACTGGTCTTGAAGTGGGCTGGTTGTTGTCAATGAAAGATGAAGAAGGGAGGCACCAGTCGCCTCCGCCAGCAGCGCCGAAGGCAGCCGCCAGCGGGGTCCCGTCCTCTCCCATGGAAGCCGCTGCAGAACCAGCCGCCGGCGGGGGTCGCGCCCTCTCCCGTCGCCGCCGCGGAGCTTCGCCTCGTCGCGCGTCGTGAGTTGCGACTCGGCCGCGTCCGTCCTCTCCACTCTCCAGTACTCTGGAAGGAAGCCCACTAAATGAAACACAGCACACACACGGGGGCCTTTCTGCATATTTTGCTTGGGTCCAATTTGGTCACAGCGAGTCAACTAGGCCAGCGTGGAGTCCAGGCTGGACAAAACAGCTTGGCAAATCTGATTTTGGACCTAAATGAACCATTACACAAGTTCAAGGACATGCTTAGCTGGTTTTCTAAGTACATGGACCTGGATGAGACCTCAGTACAAATTCAAGCACCTACAGTGGATTTTACTCAATTCACCCGTACACATCCACTCGTGTTAAAGTTCAGGATGGAGTTGCTCAGGTGGATGGTCGTCTGTACAAATTGTATATATGTATGTAATGCAGTAATGCGTGCCTGAAAGCAAGCCAAGACACAGACACCTCCGTCAGTTGCCCGTGCCTACTGGCGGCCGGTGGCGTTCGATCGCGTGGCTCGCACATGGAGCTTTGCCGGTTGCTCTTTGCGCCCGCCGAGCACATTAGGAGCTCACTCCGGCCGGCCCTGATAGACGGCTTGGCCGCCGGTGGCGAGTAGGAAGCAACGCGAATGGCTCAGCCGCCCACAGGCTGCAAAGCTTTGTTACTTTCGGAAACTAACTCTTGGCTTTGTTTAAGTGATCGTCATCAGCCGGCTAAAAGGCCCCTGTCAACTGCCGGCCGGTTAACCGTTCAGGTCCACAGGATTGAGGTTTTTTTTTTCTTCTTCTTTCAATTTCCTCCATTGGGTTCGGAAAGAAAATGCAGGAGCTTACGTGGATGCCACAGCACCGGCTCTATATAAGACGTGTTCGTCTAGCTCCAGACCCATCACCAGCTAGCTAGCTTCGCCTTGTATGATCTTTCCAGCTCCTCCTGGCACTGACACTGACCTCTGCGCAAGTGATACTACGGCTGCATTCTCGTCTGCGCAACAAGCAGCAAGCGGTGATGGGCATGGCACGCGTCGGCGCGGCACAGCTCCTCGTCATCGCCTTGCTGCTATGCGCCGCCGCGTGCTCGGACTCCGCCCGGGTCTTGAGAGAGCATCCGGCGGCCGGCGGCGGCCAGGGGGGTGTCGCCGAGATGACGGTGCCCGGCGGGCCGGGGCAGAGCGCAGCTGGCGCCGCCGCGGTAGGCGCGGGGACGCACGAGTCCAAGCGCCTGAGCCCCGGAGGACCCGACCCCCAGCACCATTAGGCGATGGCGATGCTCACCGTGGCGGCGAGCTCGTGAGCTGCCACGCCGCCGACAGCGTATTCTTATGGCCCGTTCGCATAGTGCTGCTGTTCGTGCATGCATGTTTTTCCCCCTTTATTTTGTGTACGATTCTCCGTTAGGGTGAAAGCACCGCTGCATACTGTTTTGTACCCAGAACACAATAATGTTGGGCCATAAATCAATTTTGCAGTTACCGTAATACTAATCTCTGCGCTGTTTTTTTTTTGAAAGACAGTAGTCTCTGCACTGTTGAACGAGCTCTAGAATAATGGGAACAGAGCCACAGAGAAGAGGCACAATGCAGGAGCGACTGCTATTTCTTCTGTAACGCAGGTTTCCCATTCTTTAGTTTGATGAAGCGCACGAAGGGCACCTACTCTAGCAACTTTGGTTTCGTGCTGTACCGCTGGCACCCCACCCCCATGCCTCCTCTCAGTTCTCTTCAATGATTAGCCTCAACAAAAGTGAGCCGGACGCTTGACCATAAAAGAAACTTATTTACTAATGACCTTTTCTGAATTGAAGGAGCATATATAAAAGTTGAAGGTCGGTTTGGGGATTAAGTCTTTAATGTCCAGCTTAAGAAACTGCCCCGTACCCTTTTCGTTGAAAGACCGATTGGTTGCAGAGACTTGAAGTTGCTAGACTTTATCCGTGGTTCGTTTGCTCTGTGGAGACGAAGACCCATCCATTTGCTTTGCTCCACTAGGCGCTAGCAAACCATTTGCTTGCCTACTAGAAAGGCTAAGAATTACTACTAGTTTCAAAAAAAGAATCGCTAAGAACTGAAGGAAACCGGCATTAATTATGAATGACATTCAATTAGCAAGCCTCACCAACCTGAACTCAGACCATTAGCACAGTCCAGCTTCTTTAATTACTTTCCTTCATAACAATAACTTAACAGCGCAGATCGGCACTGACAGTGGTCAAGCGTACGTTCCTGATTATCATAGTTTCCTTTCTGGAAAGCAACAAATGTTTATGCTCTTAAAATCGATTCGTGCCGCCGCCTACAGCGAGAGACGAAAGCTTTCACCATCACGGCATCACCCGCATCGCTACGTGCGTCGTCACCATCTGCTCGCGCGATAGGTTCTCGACGAAAAGGGCGAAAGGGATCGATCCGATCAAAAGCCCCTCCCGTTAGAAAACAAACAACTTTCGAATGCGCCTCCGGATCCCGGTCGCTCTCGCTCTCGCTCACGCACGGTGTGGATCCGCGCCGGCCGGGCTGCGGCTTTTCCTTCTCTCATCGGGTCCTCACCACCAGTTCAAACGTTGGGTTTTTTTCCTTTTTAATAGTAATCTTCATTCAAATGTTGGAGTTGGTGCCGTCACCAACGACCAAACCCTTTCTCGTTTTCTGCTCGGTTTTGGTGTCCCGTCTCATCTCGATCATGGGAGCTTTTTTCTGACGACGCTTTTGGGTTTGCCCTATCGCCGCGCGGATTCGTCGGTCAGTTCGGTCGGTACGGACATGGCTATACGGGAGTATATATATATAGGAGTGTGTGTATAAACTGGGAATGAAGCGACTCTTCAGAATTTCGTAATGCCAGTTGACTCCAGCTGGGTTATCATTTCTTCATTTGTATCATCTGGGAAAAGAAAAAGTGGAAATGAATCCTGCATGCAGTCCTCGTCAGACTGTACTGTGTGTTCGTGTATGGACGAGGTGTGATTGGCATTATCGATCGTCTTTTTTATTACGCGCCGCCGAGCTTTGCAATCAGCTGACTGGAAAGGGACTGGCATATAGGAGTATGCATGTGCCATGGTAGAGTAATTCTACTCTGAGATTTGGTTAAGTGCTGCTGCTCTGGTTGGACCGCATGGAATGCAATGGAAGAGCAAAGTGCGCACTTGATGATCAGATTCTAATGTACTCAAATAATGGGCGCGCTATATATGCCAGGAAGAAACAATAGAAAGGGAGAAGTGTTTTTCTGTTACTACATGCATGCTCATGCTCAAAAACGTTTAACTTTGGCTGCTGACATGTATACTCTTGCTAGCTCTAAAGCTGTTTGATCAACATGAGAAGAATCAACGGTGGATCCTCGGGTTGCAAACAGATATCATTAAGTGTTCTAGGAAAAAAAATAGTTTCTTACTTGGAGATTCCTTTTCCTTTTATCTTTTTTTTAATTACGTTTGAGATTCAGCCTGTTCAGTTGAGCTTCCTGCGGCAGCAGCTAGCTGCAGATGAGGCTGCCTGCCTACGTCACGTCACGTCAGCCTGTTTTTTTGTCTGCCCAGCTAGCTAGACTCTTTTGGTCGTCCTTCCTGCAAACAATTCTACGGCAATATACAGTGGCGGAACCTGATAATCCCCATGAAAAAAAAGCATGAAAAAGTTGAGCGTTCTTGTCATTGGAAGGGGGCCGGAGCCTAGTTTGGCCCCCACTGTGGACCGCCAGAGGCAATATATATACAAGTAACAAGGTCGGTGCAGTACCAGTACTGGCGGCAGAGATCAGGCAAGCTGGATGACAGGATGAGAAGAGATAATATCAAGATCGATCGACAAAGCACCGCCACACCGGCAATCTTTCTAGGCCGGCCGATCGTCGGAAAGAGAGGATAACGTTGTGGGCACCGCTAGCCAGCATCTAATTCGAACGCTAACAACCGAGTACGCGGTCCAAATTCCAAACTAGTACTACTAAACACATTACTGACGGGCCCGAGTTATCTTTCTCTCGTGATTAGTCTAGACTCTAGCACGCTTCCAACATCCTCCATCCAACGCGTTGGCGGCGGCCTGTTACTGTACTGCCTCCAGGTCGGCCGAAAAGATCACTAATTTTTACTCCCCCCCCCCCCCCCCCCCCCCCCCCCCCCCGCACTGCGGAGTCCCGAGTGCGTCCTACTACAAGGCTGGCAGCGATTTTGGAGTATCTTCTGCATGCATGCACGGCAGCACGATGGCTCGATCGGTTAGGTGTGAGATGACAGAAACCGGAAGATTTTAAGAATCGTTGGTCGCGCCGACATTTTATCCGCTAATATCCTTGTGAAAGCAGGACGTATATATACAATGGCCGCCAGCCGGACTGCTGGAGTAGCTTTGCTATAGGTTTGGTCAGGGTCTATTGGGATTAGGCTAAGAGCAAGCTTATTAAGACCGGCCGGGGATCCCGTTCCGATCCGATCCCCCAAATCTATGTATGATATATGCACCTGATATTTGGGAATTGGGGCGGTGTTTTTTTTTTCATGACTCTAGCCAGGTGATATGATCAGTCTTTTCAAAAAAAAAAGGTGATATGATCAGTAGGGCACCGATGATTACTTTGTGTGTGTGTGTAATTGAGAAGAAAGATAAGATACACAAGGAGATCGAGATCTTCAGTCAAAATATCATTTCTTTTGTTGTAGCTTGATTTATCAATACAAGTTCTTTAAAAATAATTTAAATTTGATTATAGTTTTAAAATTTTTTGAATAAGACGAGTGACCAAAATTGATGTTAAAAAAGTCAAACGATCTATAATTTTGAACGGGGAGTACTTCATATATAGTGCAATGCGTAGAATAAGAAACGATTTGGAAAAAAAAGGCTCCCAGTTTGGTGACAAATTTCGAAGAAGAGCAACGATAGTGGCGACTAGTAAACTTATTAACTTACTGTTTATGAAAATCTTTCTGCAAAAGGGTTAAAAAGGAAAAAAAGCGGCTCCGGCCTCTATACCACGGGCCAATGCAGTGTGGGCCACGACCCACGAACGCTCGATTCGGGTCCGTCAGCCGCGATTTTTTTATTTTTTATTTTCATTTTTTACAAAAATATATTTTCGATTTGGAAATTTACATAAATATACCTCGGTCGGGACCGGGCCGTCCGGTAGCGGGGCGGCAGGGGCATTTATGAAAAAAATTTCGCGGAGAAAATTGTGTTCCGGTCCCTGGGGGCCGGTCGCCCGGCAGCGGGGTGGCCGGCCCTGGCCGCCCGGCTGCAGGGCGACCGGCTCTCCCACCCTTATATAAGGGTTGGCTGGTATCCCCACCCCTCATTTGTATCACTAAAATTCCAGAAACCTAGAAAAAAAAGGGAGGGAGGGAGAGGCGAAGCCCTGCCGGATTTTCGAGCCCGCGACTGCAGGTAACCAAAATTCTTCTACGCTTTACAAATAGATTATGTTGTAATTATTTTTGTTAAAATAGTAGATTAGTAATCAATTTAATTATTGTTAGGAGTGATTAGTGGTACATTTAGGTGCAGTTACTTGTAATGATTAGCGTCGATTGTTAGATTAAGTATTAGAAAGTACTAGAAAATTGTTAGAGAAGTATTAGAAAGTCTTAAAAATTGGAAGATAATATTAAAATTTTTTAAAAAATGTTAGAAAATTGTAGAATGTATTTTGTTGAAACAGTATTTTAACAATCAGTTTAATTATTATGAGGAGTGATTAGTGGTACATTTAGGTGTAGTTACTGATAATGATTAGCGTTGATATAGTATATTAGCATTTAATTATTATTAACACCATGACATCCTCAGGATCCACCTACATTCCATGGAGTAAGGTGACGGAAACAGTCCCCAAGGAGTCCAGATGACTATGTGTTTTTGCGGATCCTTGTGCAAACTAATGAAATCAAGAATTTTGGGGGACGACTTTGGCAAGAGGTTATTCAGTGCGAGAATTACGAGTACGACCCACCCAAGCATTACGGCAAGGACCGAGCAAAGGTACTACAAAACACTATCAGAGTTTGTCACTTTCAGATCTAGTATTGACTTCTAACATGATTTAGGGAAAGACTCCACCGCCTCTATGTGATTTCGTGCAGTGGTTAGACACCGAGCAATCTCAGCAGGATAAGGACCACGTGGAGCGTCAAGCAAGGTGGACTGCACAAAGGTGGCAACGAATGCTGCATGAAGAACAAATGGAGGAGAAGCGCAAGAAAAACCAGGAAGAGATTCAGAAGAGGATTGCAGAAGTGGAACATCAGAAGGCAGAGGAACGTGAAGCTGATAGAGAGAGGAAGCGAGAGAGGGCCCGCCGTGCTAAGGAAGCAGGGTCTAAAGCTATTAGGAAGGAAAAATATCCCCGGTGCACTCAGTAAAGCACCACCATGTAATCCCGGCATTTTACATTTCCTAAGGCATGTTAGGTTTACTCACAACACGAGATTATCGTGTTGCACATGCCATGCTTTTCATTGTTCAAGTACCTAGTAGTACGAACGCCTTAGGCCTCTTTTTTGTAATCGTAGCATTGTTTACAAAACTGTATTGCAAACCGAAAATTTATGATTCGTAACTACCCTTCTATTTTCAGTACACTGCATTCAGTGAGCAATCTAATTGAACCAATCTACACATTTAGAACTGCAACCAAGAAATCTTACTACACAAATACCTTCATAATATTACATGCTACAATCTGGTGTAAATACATATCCATACATAACGAAATGTAATTATCACATACAGGTCGAAATACATATCCATACATCTAGTTCAAATACATATGCACACATAACGAAATATAGACGCGACAGGCTCCAAAATCCGGAGGCAATCCATCGGTGGGATTTCCAGAAGGTCCAACCTCAGCACCAGCATTATCTTCTTGCATTTTAGGGCACTTCTTGTAAGTCTGATCATCTGCTCCACACAGGTTGCATCGTTTTTTCTTCTTTCCTGCCTTAGACTCATCCATTCCGTTACGGATACGAAGTGTCTGCCGTCGACCTACCCCTCTCCTAGCATCTGGATTGGAAATGTACATTGGAGAGATATTTGGTGTAGTGAATGATCCCAGACTGCCTATGCCATATATCACATGGCCCCAAGTGTGCACAGCGGTTTTTTTTTCTGTAATATTGTGAAACAAAAACCCCAGAATCTAACCCAGATTCTGAACATGCCGCAATGACATGGGAGCATGGTAAGTGAAGAAGCTGTGGCTTGCATCTGCAAAAAACATTGCCTTCCGGCGTTATCAAGCAATCCTGAACGACCCTTTGTCTGCGGACACCCTGCCCTGTCCTGTCCTTGCATGAAACCTCAAACCTTTGATCCTTTGTGCCCATGGAGACCACTTTGTGACATTGAGCCTTTTCAATCTTTTCTTTCATGTAGTTAGTGACCCTATTAAAAAAAATCACTCCTGGATCATTAAGTAAGACAGCAGTTGCCTGGTACCGCTCTCTGAAGTACCTTGTGCATCCGTACATGATGAACTCAACTTTGCCAACAAGAGAAAATCCACGAACATGACGTATTACCATATTGTAACACTCTGCGTGGTTGGTTGTCTCGATCCCATATCGACGACCACCAGTGTCGTATAGAATTGACCACTTCTCCTTAGGTGCATCCTTAATTCACTGTGTGAAAGGTCCGCCGCCGGAACGTCTCCAGCTGGAGGTTGAGACCTGTTCCTTTAGCAGCTCGGCGCACATGTTATCTAGCACCTGCCACAATGCATCAAACTTCCGCTGCTGATTCTGAGTGCACAATCTCTTGAACAAATTCATAAGTTCCTTATTCTTGAAGCGCTCATAAAAGTTTGCACCCATATGACTTATACACCACCTACTCACAAAATCTGACCATAGTGGAGGTTGTCCTCGACTTCCTTCTTGCAGTTGCCTTATTGCTGCTAGAAGACCTGCATGTCTGTCACTGATGAGGCAAACATCAGGCCTTCCAGCAACAACGTGAATCTTCACACGTTCAAGGAACCAATATCAGCTCTCTGTGTTCTCATTCTCAACAAAAGCAAAGGTGATGGGAACCACCTGCTTGTTGCAATCAACTCCAATCGCTGTCAGTATTGTCCCCTTATATCTTACTGTCAAGAATGTGCCGTCAATACATAGAACAGGAAAGCAATACATAAATGTGCTCACACATGCACCAAGGCAGAAGAAAGCACGAAGTAGAAACCCAGGTCCCCCATCTAAACTCGGTACAATGTAGGTATCAGCCGCGCTTACAGGATTTCTCTACACAATTGCTGACAGCATGTGAGGCAGGTTATCATATGATGCCTCATATGTGCTGAATCTCATCTCAAACACCTTTTGTTTTGCCCACCAAGCCTTTGCATAGCTGATTTTGTATTGAAAACGGTCGTCGATGTCCCTAATTATCAATTTTGGCTAATAATCAATTTTGTCCAGAATCACCCCATACATCTTCTTGGCAACGAAAGTGGATGTGATGTTACGGTGAGTTTGAGCAACAGCAGTTAATCTACATGTATGTGGTATAACAATTGAACACTCCCAGTGTGTCTTGTACTTACCCTTGTAGGCATGTACTCGCCATGTACAATCGCCATTGACACACTTCACCTCATATTCTTTGCTGCTAGACTTCACAACTCTGAATTCCTTCCTCAACGATATAGGCCAAAGCTTCACAGCATCTTTCACAGCTTCAATGCTAGGATACTTTGCCCCCTGCACAACCTCATTCTCTCTGTATTCGTACTCATTACTCATAATATCCTGTATCACTGGATTTCCAAAACCCTTGTCTCGCCATTCACCTAGCAACAGGTAGTCCTCATCGTCTGATGAGTCTCCACATTCTTCCATCATTCGAGCCTCCTGGTCTTCATTATTCGAGCCTCCCGGTCTTCATTCTGTACAGCTTCCACTATTCTAGGTATCCGCTCCCACTCATCAGCTAAACCTTACGGCTCAGGTTGAATGACATGCACGTTCTGATCTTTTTTTTCTCCTACCTGATCAGCTATACCTTGCGGCTCAGGTTCTGTGACATGCATATTCTGATCTTTATTTTCTTGTTCCACTGCTTGGTTTATATGAGATGATGTACTTGTTGACCCTTCACCGAAATGGGCTGCCTTCTGGTGAATCTGAATTAGCATTGCAAGAGGCCACCCGCGGTCAAGAGCTGCTTGCATGTAAGTCCGTCATTCTTCGGTGTTTGCTATAAGCATCAACTCCCAGAAATTCCCTTCAGTTCCCCAATTCGTCACAATTTGAACGGTTAGGAAATGAGTCTTTGGATTCACATTGAATATCTCGTGAAGCCATTTTGCGTATGGAACCAAAACTCCTCTCTAAGGGTTTATCTATTCCACACTCTCTTCGTTCAAAACCTGATAGATCTACTCCATACGCATCATGAGAAATATAGTAGTCACCATAATGAACTTGAAAACGAAGTTTGCTCGATATATCTGGACACACAATCATGATATTAAATTGATTGTTAATCTATAGTTCCAACAAAAATAATTACAACATAATCTATTTGTAAAGCGTAGAAGAATTTTGGTTACCTGCAGTCGCCGGCTCGAAAATCCGGCAGGACTTCGCATCTCTCCCTCCCTCCCTCTTTTTTCTAGGTTTCTGGAATTTTAGTGATGCAAATAAGGGGTGAGTGGATCAGCCAACCCTTATATAAGGGTGGGAGAGCCGGTCGACCTGCAGCCGGGCAGCCAGGGCCGGCCGCCCCACTGCCGGGTGGCCTGGGGGGCTGGCCGCCCCGCTGCCGGGCGACCGGCCCCCAGGGACCGGAACGCAATTTTCTCCGCGATTTTTTTTCAGAAATGCCCCTGCCGCCCCGCTGCCGGGCGGCCGTCCTGGCCGCACGGCAGCAGGGCAGCCGGGGTATATTTCTGTAAATTTCGAAAATGAAAAAATATTTTTGTAAAAAACGAAAATGAAAAATATATATAAAAAAAACGCCCGTCAGCCGACCGCTCGGCCCAGGCACGGCCGGCCCATCTCTACTCGCTGCTGTCGTAGCACCGCCGTTTCGCGCGACAGCCAACAGGGCGACGGGCAGCAGACCGCAGACCGCGCGCGCGCGCCGCGATTCGACATTTCAACCCAACTGCGCCGCGCGCCTCCCCCGCCAGCTCCCTCATGCCGCGCCCGCCGCCTGGCGCCTGCTCGACGGGATGCGACCGCGGCGCCCGAGCCCGCCGCCCTCGGCTTCCCTCTTCAACTCCCTCATCGCCTCCCGCGCCCGCACCGGCCGCTCGGCGGACGCCCTCTCGCTCCTCGCGCGCATGCTCGCCGCAGGGGTCGCCCCGACCGCCTTCACCTTCGCGCCGATCCTCGCATCGCCTTCCGCCACCGCCTGCTGCGCCGCGCAGCTGCACCCTCACATCCTCAAGAGAGGGCTGCTCCACGGCGAGCCTTACTCGGGGACCTCGCTGGTGGGGTTCTTCGGGCGGAGCGGGCGGTTCGACGGAGCGCTCAAGGTGTTCGGTGAAATGACGGTGAGGAGCGTGGTCACCTGGAACTGTCTCATCTCTTCGTTCGTGCAGTTTGGACGCTCCCGCGATGCTCTGTTCTGGTTCAGGGAGCTAGTGAGAAGCGGCGATGGCTTATCAGACGGCTCTCTTGTTGCAGTGTTGCCTGCGTTTGGGTCGCTGGAGCAAGTTCATGGTCTCGTGTGGAAAATCGGAATGGATTCCTTCCCAGCAGTTGCAAATGCATTGTTGAATTCATACTGCACTTGCGGTGCTATATATGTTGCAGAGAAGATGTTCAATGAGTTGGTGTTCAGAGATGTGGCTTCTTGGAATACAGTGATAGCCAGTTTTGCTAGGAGTAACGTCCCAGAGAGAGCTTTTGAGCTTTTCTTAAGTATGCAACGTCGGGGTGATTTGCCAAATGAAACAACATTTGCCAGCGTTCTTTATGCCTGCGCCAGTATGAATGGACATGAGCATGGGAAGTTTATTCATGCAAAAGTTATCAAGCGAAATCTCAATACAAGTGAGTTTCTCAACACCTCATTGGTTGATTTCTATGCAAACTGTATTGGTTGGAGGGATGCACGTAAAGTAGTTGAAGAGATTCCTGAGAATAGCACCACGTGTTGGAATGCTCTGATTTCTGGTCACTCTGATAGCGACGGCCCAACTTCTTTGGCTATTCTGAGAGACATGTTACGATCAGGGATTAAACCGAATGAAGTTAGTTTTTCTGCATCTCTCAAGGATCCTTCTTTTTTGGATCTCCAGCAGATTCACTCATTAGTGACAAGATTGGGTCATAGTGATAATGACTATGTTTCAAGTGGTATCATATCATCGTATGCTTCACATGGCATTGTTTCTGATGCCTTGACTTATGGAGTTGCACTGAATCCTGATTCTTGTAGTGTCTCCATGAATGTTTTAGCTGGGGTGTATAATAAAGCTCGCATGTACCAAGAAACTAAGAAGCTACTTTTACATCAGCAAGCTAGAGATACTACTTCATGGAGCATACTTATTACTGCTTGCTCACGCAGTGGTGATTATATTGAAGCTTTTGGATTTTTCAAGCAGATGAGAATTATGGGGTACCATGTCGATAACTATATATTTGTGAGCTTGCTGAGCATTTGTACAAAAAACAACAGTCTTGATCTTGGTAAGTTGATTCATGGGCTTATCATCAAGACCATTTCCGGTTGCTGTGACACTTATGTTGATAATATGTTGCTAGATATGTATGCTAAATGTGGTAGAATTGAAGACTGTCTCAAAGTTTTTGAGGAAATGAAAGATAGGAACCTTATCTCATGGACAGCTGTGATTTCCGGCCTTGGACTTAATGGGTTTTCTCATAAGGCCTTGGCATGGTTTAAAGCCATGGAAAAGGATGGCTGCAAACCTGACAAAGTAGCAATTCTAGCAGTTCTGTCAGCTTGTAGACATGGTAGACTTGTGGAGGAGGGGATGAAGATATTCAAAAATGTGAAAGCTAATTATTCAGTTGAAGCTGAGATGGAGCATTACATTTGTGTGGTGGACATGCTGTGTAAGTGTGGTCATTTGAAGGAAGCTGAGGTTGTGATTAGAGGCATGCCATTCCAACCAAGTACTGTCATATGGCGCACATTCCTCCAAGGATGCAAGACATATGGTGTAACTGAAGTACAAGTTTTTGCTAGCAATGGATCAAATAGAATTGCTCTTGATAAACTGTAGAGGCGTAGAGGTGTGTTTTTTTTCATATTAACTCATCCATCTTTTTTGCTGTTAGTTCAATATTTAGATTGTATGGGATCAAGTTCATTTCTGTTGGATTTGCACATAATGAAGATACAACTTGAATAGAAGATTTATAATATCATCACACCTGTTTTGGTCCATCCATTTAGATGTTGACTTATGCATTCTCATTGTTGTAGATTTTCTGGTAGATGCAGTGGCATCGTGGTTTGCATCTTTGTTTCCCCACAAATTCGTGTTCTTTACTAATAACATCTTAAGTTGGTAAGTTGGTTAATTATAAGACTTAACCAGTGTTGAAAGATCGCATTTTATATTCAAGAAGGCTGATTTGAGCCCAGAGATCTATGAGGCTGTCCACATTTACACAGCATGTCCACCACACAAATGTAATGCTACCACTGTACCAAACCCACCCTATTCTAGGTCACAATTATTATCAATCTCACATCATGCTGCTTCTCATCCTGCATTCCACCATGCTTTGTGTAGCAGCAAGAATAAGGAGGTATCTATGATGTTCCGTCATAATTAGGCTCGGGCAAGAAGGATGTCTGGCCATTGTGGTAATCTGGGAACATAGCCCTCAACATTCAGCTGTTAATGTCTTGAATGATAATGCACCCTTGGGCACTTGAATCTGATCCTTGTTCTTTGTGAAGGTCACAAGGGAAGGGAGAAGTGCATGCCCAAGTCTCCAAGAGAAACTAAATGGAAATGAGTATCAAGGTAGGCACATCCCAAGGTACTGTGCCATTACTGATATTCAAGTAATCCAATGAATGTGAAGAACTGAAGAATCATGCCATGACTTAAAATTGTAGTCAGCATAAAGGATCTACTATTATATTTGAATCAGTTTATTTACTGGAAAAGGGCACTTCCATCCACGAGTGTGCCAAAAGGAGGGTAAAAGGTAACGATGATTGTTTTGGAATTGCCAAGGTGCACTCAGCTGCGTACGGTCAATAGTGAGGTTAAACCGACTGGAATGGGTTTAGTAGGTTAAACCAATGATGTTGACCTGCATTTGATGCTTAAAATGCTTGGAACTATGTGGATAACTCTTATACTATGTGTCTTTCCTACTCAATGTGTATCTGAAACGTGGATTCCTTTTTGACAGATAACTAATCCTTATTTGTGACCTCTTGGTTTGCTTTTGGATGATTATCCCATACAATTCTTCAAGTTGTCTTTTCGCGGTATGGGAAGGTCAGCTGGCTGTTGCAAGTTAGGATGTGGCTAATCAATTGCAAAGACTATAAAGCACAAGTCTAGGACACAGACACCTACTGACAATCTGAGGCACCTGGCGCTTTTGACGAAGCATGCACATTAGCAAGGCAATAAGGCTTATATAGCATCCAAGCAAAGGCTTTTATTGGCTATTGCGTTTCCTTCCGGCTGGGCACTGTCTGCATAGCGACAAAGGTGTTCGTTAAGTAATCGTTGGTGATGGGGCACTCTTGTCTTCATACCTGAAAGGTGATTTGGTCAAAGAATTCAAAGCATTTTCTCACTTGAGACTTGCAATTATCTAATTGGTGGTGCAGATATCTGCAATTACTTATCAAAATGAGATAGCAAAATTTATAGTTCTAGAGCACTACAACTTACCAAATGTAAGTCCTGTAACTATTAATTCTGTCGATCTTGTTTTGCCTTTCATTTCATATTGATTCAAAATACTTACTGTATTTTTTTGAATTGTCAGTACAAAGTGGCATTTTCCCTGGTGCAGCGCCGTGGTATATATGAAGCTTGCACTCAGTGAGCGACTTCCTGGGGTGATCGCCTCAATACCATCTCTTGGTACATGCTTGAAGGCCCCATCTCCACAAATGCAGGCAGGGTCAGAGCAGCAGTTCTCCCTCCCACCCAAGGGCGGGCTGAGAGCGCCTGGCAGTGCCAAGTTCGTAATGTAGCGTGCTGCTACGTCTCTCGGTTTTACTTGAACTCAAGGCTGGGTGTTTGGTTTTGTTACCTTTGGATCCTTCTTGTTTTTGAAATGTTTGGCTGTCGATCATGCCATTACTTACACAAAGGCAAAAATTGCCTCCAAACATATCGCTGGAGTGATCGCCGCTTGTCAAAATAGGACCCACATGTCATAGATGCATCCGGTGCTACCTTGGAAATGTCGCAACTTCGGATCGTGTTTTGGCACCTGAGTTTCAATGTATGCTGGCGTAGCAATTTCTCCTTGCACAGATTGACGTACACATACCTCTGCAACTGTAAGACAGTGACTGGGATATTATTTCGAGTCACTTGTTCCCACGCGGATCCTGTCAACGTCAGTTGCTGTAAAACCTTTCGGTCCTTCCTAGTGCTCCATTCGTGCTCCATCCGTCCACATGAATGGAACCTTCCTAGCTAGCTACTTTTTTGTGGCGCAGCATGCCAGTCAGCACAGGTACAAGCAGCCGCTGACCGACACCCAACGCGCAAGGCGAACATCGGAGCATCGCATTGGCTTGCGCCTCGCCATCCATCGCCTAAGACTAATCCCAGTGCAAAGTTTAAATACACGATTACCAAGAATGACACATCATCAAAAGACTTTTAAAAGTATGGATGAAATGGGGTCTTTCAATGCATAGTTTCATTTCACGATTTTATAAATGAGTCATTGCATTCAATTACTATGAACATGATTGGGTGAAATTAGATAGATGAAACTCTCTAGCCCTCAATACTAGTTTCATCAAGTTTCATAGTTTTGAAAACAGTGTAACCCAAGTTTCACCTCAATGAAACTCATTTCTTCTCTCTTCATAAATTTCTTATCATGTCATCATTTTTGCCTATGTGACACCTCAACGTGCATGAAGTCTCTATAAAACTTGGTGGGATTAGCCTCAAAGACGCACAACGCACGCAGTGGGCCCCACGCAGTGCGAAAAGGCGCTGGCCGTTGCAGCAGGGGATATCGTCGCACAAAAAGTTGTGCCGCACCAGGCGTGGTGTGCCGGCCGGCGCAAGCTGCTGCTGCTGCTCTCTCTCTACGAGCGAGCGATGGTGGCCACTCGGACGGGGCCGGCAGGCGACGTGCCTAGGCGCACAATGCGGTGGTTGATCACCACGCCGGCCGAGATTGAATCCACCCACCAATTATCCACAAAAACGCCCGGGGCCCGGGGGGTCCCCCCAAACGAATCCTTGTTCTGTAACCGCTTCACTGTGCGGCCCCGCTTCATTGGCCCTATAAATAGTCAGCGGCACCTGGCCATGACAGGCCACGACCGATTCGACACACACACACAGACACCCACAACCAGTCCTGCACGGGCGCATACACTGGTACACGGCCGGCTCACGGTGCATCGGCCACCTCATCGCACACGTTCGTTCTCGACCGTTGCGTGTTCCACCACCTCCGATCCATGGCTGCCCGCGCCGGCATTGTGCTTTGCCTGTTCGTGCTGGTCTTCGGCGCGGCGCTCGCGGCGACGACGGCGGGAGCTCGAGTCGTACCAGCAGGCTATGCTGCCCCGGCGGGCATCGACGACGACATGGCCGGCGGCGGCGGCGGCATTCGTCGGGGGAGGTGGAACTGGAATGTGCAGAGCCTGGACGACGCCGCCCGCAAGCGGGAGGTGCCGGCCGGCCCGGACCCTCAGCACCACAACTAGAGGTCGTCGATCCATGGCAGGAGGCCAATGCAACTATGCAAGGACGACGCTGCCACGCCTTGCAAGCCATACCCGCACCTCTTTGGCTTCCCAATGGCGCGTAAATTGAAGTCGCACGAATATCATTGAAACCATACGTTCCAGCGTCACTTTTTTTTTTCCTCTACAAATAATACTGAATCCGCATTATTGGATTTCAGCCGGCCGTGTTTATTGTACCTGTCATCGTGACATCATGTACACGCGCTAGGGGTTTAAACTAGTGTACTCTTCTATACGCGAGTTGTAAGAAAGCGCAAGTTTGAAACCAACAAGCTGCAGTGCTGTAATGACGGGTTGAGCATTGCACGACACAGTGTGCTGATGCATGCATGCATACAATACTTGCTGTGGTTGAATCTTAGCCTTTGGATCGTTTTCTTTCCGTTGTTGTTGTAACCTGTATAATGAACTTATTATTATTAGATCAGTCTTAATTGAAGTCTTATCATGAGTTTTATAAGCATTAAATAACATGCTACATTAGTAATTTTGCTGATTTGGCATTATCATTACGAGGAGAGATGAGAGAGAGAGAGAGTTAATTTCATGAAATGAGAGAGGGGTTTCATCACCACAAAACTCAATCGGCACATTTGCCAAGTTTTCAATCTTGATAACTATGCAATGAAATTGTGCACTAAAACTATCTATAGCGGCTGATGATCAGCGTGAACATGTACTATAAATGTTTTTCTTCGATAATGTCTTCCATTCTCCAGCTATTGGCATCAGATGATCTGCACTACGCAGCAGAACATACTGACGCACCACACGATACGATACTAGTACATATTTACATATATATCGACCAAAAGATCGAGCAACTTTAGCAGTTTTTATAAAGTTGAAATGATTGGTTGATTGATGTGCGCCGTTCTCATGGATTATGACCAAGCCGGGCGCAGGATTGCGATTAATAAATGCGGGATCACCACGTCATCTGACTCGAAAAGGTCGATGGGTAGTGGGTCTCTTATCAAGATCGGATCAAACGAAAGGCTGTAGAAAAGGATTTGGATCAACTGTAGGTTGTATTGATGCACTGTGTAGTATATATACACGTTTACAAGAGAGCTCTAGGCTAACGGACTCAGCTAGATTACAGGAGCCGCGGGTGAGCCATGCAGGGCGTGGCGAGCGCGCGCCTTGCGGGCGACGTCGAGCGGGGCGCGCGGAGCGTGGAGCACGTGAACGGAGCCGAGTGGAGCGCGTCGTCCGCGAGGCGGGGACCGCGTCGCGCGCAGAGCGCGTCGTGCGCAAGACCGCGTCGCTCAGGTACATGAGTTCCAACACCCCCCGCAGTCTCAGCTCGTGGAACCGACGCAGAGGATGGACCGGAAGTCTTCAAACAACGCCGTCGGCAGACCCTTGGTGAATATATCTGCGAACTGACGGGCGCTTGGAATTTGAAGAACGCGAAGTTCACCAATGGCTACCTTCTCCCGAACGAAGTGGATGTCGATCTCGATGTGTTCCAACAAAGGCATTAATCAATATATAAAGTGGGTAATAATATAAAGCATCTCAGTGTCATTATTTTTTTTTTTTGAGGGGGAATGTCATTAAGCATTAACATTTGCGGCGAATGCATCTATCTATACGGCCTTGTGGGCTGCGGCCTTGTAAACTTACTAGAATTTCCAACCCAAAGATGAAAAGCCCAGTTCTGATCCAGCTTAGCTTCGTCCCCGTGT
Organism: Panicum virgatum; assembly: GCF_016808335.1. Classification (NCBI taxonomy): domain Eukaryota; kingdom Viridiplantae; phylum Streptophyta; class Magnoliopsida; order Poales; family Poaceae; genus Panicum; species Panicum virgatum. Next base: position 48,773,419 of record NC_053140.1, on the reverse strand, counting down.
GCGCACCAGTACTCGGCCCAAAAGCAGATGGACCGAGAAAAAATGAACAAGAGAAGACCTGGAATCACGACGAGGGCCTGACGGACAGATATTCCGTCAATCATGTTGGGCTTCGCTAAACAACGAAGACGAACGATCTCGGCTTGCCGGTTTAGAAAACTACTAAGCCCAGTCGTACATCTCAAGCCAGTTTAGAAAACTATAAGCCCAGTCTTATCGTCTCAACTCAACCGAGAGACGGCGAGAGGCCATTGCTTAATTAACACCCCAGCGGCACCCGGAACAAGGCCAAACCGCCCAAAGACGTCATCCCTCCTCACACTAATCTCTCTTCCTCCTCACCTTCCTCCCCTTTCCCTGCGAAACCACCACCACCACCACCACCACCACCACAACCCCTCCCCTTTCCCTTCTCCTCCAAGCAAAGCCGCCCGTCCCGCCGCCCGGGCAAAAACCCTAGCCCCGTGATGTCCGGCTCCGGCGCCCCCCCGGGCCGCGGCTCCGGCGGCGGAGGCGGCTCCCGCAGCTTCGACTTCGGCGGCGACGACGTGCTCTGCTCCTACGACGACTTCGCTGCCACATCCGAGCCCAAGCGCCCCGATCCGGCCGACAAGGTGCCCCTCCGCTCAGTTCCCTTGTTCCTCCTCTGCTCGCTGCTTTGATCCCCTTTGCGCGTGCTAGTGTCTAGCCATCTGCGCGCGAAGCCTTGACCGAAGCGTGGGGGTCGATTTTCGTTCGATGTTTGTGGCCTCGTATTTCCCGTGAATCCGTTGGATGGATTGCAAAGTTTGCGAGGACAAATGGAACTATCTGGACAAGTTCCGACTTCTTATTTAACTGATTGATGGAAGATTTTGTGGGTTCTCATGTAATTATGCATGACTTAGGTTTCTATTACTCGACTATTATCGTCGATATTCTTACACGATTTTCATAATTTTGTATAGTGTATCTTAGGCAGAATTGTGTTACTCTCTTTTTTTCAGCATTGAGATTCTCGGGCCATATTGACTTGACTGACCCTTCATGTGATCAGAAGCATGGGTTTATAAATAATGCAAACAGACAGTAAACTTTCACTTCATGATAGGTTTTAAACTGTACTTTGTATATTATTGCTGTAGTGATTGAGAGCCGTGCTGTTTAAACAGGCGCTGCTCTGGTATTTTCCTTTTCTGTATCGAACAATCCTATTGTCAGATAATGATTGATAGTGGCTGTGATTGTTTCGTTTACCTGACATATGTTCTGAGTGCCTTGGGATCTAGAACTTGTTGATGAAATAAGTCTAAGCTTTAGAAAATGTGACTGGGAAGACTTTTTCGCGAACAGTAGCTCCTAATATTACCAGGAGGGTATTTGGTCAGGGTTTGCGGACCCTAAACAGTGTGATCTCCAGTATTTAGTCAAAGTTTTCTTGCATACTTGTTTGTGTCTGCATAGGTTACTGTTCTGTTAATGCTGGGTTGAAAATTTTGAGAAGTTCATAAATGTCATAACAGGAACCATCCAATGTTGCTATTATTATTGCCCGAACTAGGAAAGATCAATCTATAAGTCCCTAAGAAACCTTGTGCTTTAGAAGGTGGATTGGCCTAACTTTTAGGATGATTATTTGCTAAAGGGGTATTTCCATAGATTCGCGATGGTATCCTGGTCGATTGCTGCATATAATGCATAGAGCTCTAGTTTCTGGTTCGATGGCTTCACTTGAATTAGCGATTTTTTCCCATTGATCCTGTGTTAGTGATAATTATGTTTATCTTGCATTCATTATTCTCAGCCCTCCCTGTACTTTGCAACAGGATTTTCATGACAGCAGATTGGGGAGACAGTTTGTGAAAGCTTATGAACAAGAAAGTTATGGAAAGGAGGATGTACTTTCTGCTGTTGAGAAATGCATGAAAAAGTATGCTGATAATTTGCTACGATCTCTTGAGGGAATCACTAGTCGGCTTTCACAACTGGAGATCTATTGCTATAAGCTTGAGCGATCCATAGGTGAACTTCGAAGCGATGTTCTTCGTGATGAGACTGATCATAGATTGAAGTCTCTTGAGAAGCATCTACATGAAGTAAGTAAATTAGTACCTTTGAGCATGACTAGATTTTAGCTAGATGATGCTTCCGCGTTATCCCCATATTGCCTGTCTCTCCAATCTTATAATTCTAGAATCAATATAGTACTATGATCATGTTATAGGTTTAGCACTTCATCTGTATCGGTATAGTACTAGTGACAACCTTTTGAGTTGCTTGATGTGTTGTTTTCTTAATGTGATAATTTCTTTATATGAGACCGTCTTTGTAGGATTCTTGTTAATCCAGGATTCAGAACATTCTTACATGTAATATTTACTATTCATATATGTTTGTGTGTGGTGGATACTGTCAATAGTAACTTGAGTCCCTGCTGTGGAATTTATTTGTTATAGAGAATCATTAGCTTACCCATTCAGATATATGAACCCAGACTGCATCTGTTGTTGTTACTTTGATTTTTTTTATGTGATATGTCTTTGAAGACTTTTCAGCTAATGTTGCTTTTGTTTATTTTATTAGTTATAACCATGATGGATAGTATAAAATTGTGACCACATGCTTAGAATGATGTCATGGTACTATGCATGCTTTAATTCAGAAGGCACTTTCACTATTTCACAACTGGTCCACCGCTGTTATAGTCTTATTGATGTGATTTGCATAGAAATGACAATGCAGGGATCAGTAATTATGATGGGAGAATAATCCAGAGGTTCTACTGTCCTCTGGCTATCCATGCTCATTGCCTGCTGTACACTCCATTCTAATCTTGTTATGTCACTATGTGCCATGTAGGCCCCTGGCTAAACCATAGTTAATGGTGGTCCTCTGCATGTAAATTAGTATATGTAGGCTGGAGCCTACAATTTGCAGCTGGTTCTGTCCTAATATATATAACAATAAATTCTAACAAATCCATGTCATATCCAATTTTAGAGGTGGCTTCCTTTTTTTTTTTGGGGGGGGGGGGTCATTTACTGCTTATTGTTCAATTTCTACATCTATGCTGTGTTTATGTTTATGTTTATGTATTTGATAGACCTTTGAGCATATGATTCACATTTTCTCTATTCAAAATTTCTCAACTATATTAAAATTTAAATGGTGCAGGTGCACAGGTCTGTCCAAATTCTTAGGGACAAACAGGAGTTAGCTGAAGCTCAGAAGGAACTGGCCAAATTCCAACTTACACTAGATACACCTAAAAAGAAGGAAGATGTACCAACACCATCTATTCCTGAGCCAAAGAAACTTGAAGAAAAGCCTGATACATCGGGCCAGCAATTGGCCCTTGTTTTGCCTCATCAGGTGAACCCGCCATCACTTGCACCTAGAGCCTCTGAATCAGTCCAACAGTACAAGGATCAACCTGTGCAGCAAGCAGCACCTGCCCCTCCTGTGTCTCAGCAGGACCGCTATGTTCTTAGCCAAGCCATCGTCTACTATCCACAGCGCCAGGACACACAGGGGCAGCAATTGCAACCAGAGTTGCAGTACTTGCCAGCAAGGCCCCCAGCTCAAGATGTTCCGGTCCATGCTTCATCCCGATCGCCTCAGGCCGGAAATCAAACACAGCTGCAGTCTTACCCTCCTTATCAGCAGCAGTGGCACCAGCAATCCTCCCAGCCAACTCCTGCACCAGTGGCTCAGCCACAGCAGACTCTTTCGCAGCCATTTCCTCCATCTGCACAGCAGCCCCAGTTGTCTAATGTGCAGCAGTTTCCTCCACAACCAGGGCAGCAGCCCCAATCTGGTTCTCAACAATACCCTCTGCCACCAGTGCAACCACATCAATCTAACCCACAGCTTCCTTCACAGGCAATGCAACCACAGCACCACCCTGTGCAAACTCAGATGAGACCTCAAACCCCACCAAATTACCCTCATTATCCACCCCAGCAGCCTGTGAACCCCACCCCTGAAGCTCTGCCTGGCAATGTGGCTATGCAAGGACAATACAACACTGCTGCTCCGTCAGGTGCGAACCATTCTGAAGCACCATATTCATATGGAGGACCTGGCTTCCCGCCGTCTCAGCCACCGCCGCAGATCCCACCTTCAAGTCAGAGTTCCTATGGGCCACCTCCAAGCAAAGGGTCCTATGCTGGTGGTCCTGCACAATTCGCACCACAGGGCAATCCGCAAGGCTACGGTGCAGGTTATGGCTACCCGCCGAGCGGCCCTCCAGCAGTCCAGCCACCACAGATCCCCCCAGGTGGTGGCATGAGCCATCCAGGGTCTCATATGATGCGTGGCCATCCCTATGGAGAAATGATTGAGAAGGCAATCGCCATGGGATATCCTAGGGACCAGGTGCTGAACGTGACCCAGAGGATGGCCGAGAGCGGCCAGCAGATGGATTTCAACACCCTGCTCGACAGGCTGAACGAAGCTGGGTCCGGAGCACCCCCTCGAGCATGGTGAATTTGGTCCAACTTTGGGTCTTTGGGTGTCGTTCGCGGATGTGTGCTATGACTTATGACCGTTATCACTTAGCTAAGTAAATAAGATTTGAGCTGATGCCGTGTACTGCTTGTCTGTACGATGTACATATATAATTTGTGAGTTTCATCTAATTGCTGCGGCACGTGTACTACGAACGTATCATTCCAGTTGGACTACTCAGATCTATACTGAAGCAAAATTATTGACAGGGATCTTGTCATTTTTTGGAGTGCAATGCCAGGTGATGATTATCTACTGTTGCCCCTCAACTTAAGCATCGTCTGGGAGAGTTTCGCCTCCCAAAAACGGTTTTCTTGGCTTGCATTGCAATATTAAGGGAATCCTTTTTTATTATAAGAAAAAAACGGCTCTTCCAAATAAACTAAATACAGTAAAGTCGCTGCTTTCCTTTTTGTTTTCGTAAGGTTTGCTATTGATTTTGTTTTGTTTAAATTTTGTTTTGGTCGCAGTTATTCGCTCGATTAAGGTTTGGTTCCACGGTATAGTTCGATCAAATCTCCCGTCTTTTAGAATAATGAAGATCTCGAGGGACAACCGGGTATGGGTCATATGCTTACAATTTTTTTACACGTCAGCACTCAGCAGGCATGTGAAAGTACTGTGTGCATAGATTGGACTGTAGTGATGAGAGGGGAATATTTTTTTTGAACGATTATGGGAGGGGGAATTTGGAACTTGCTCTGGTCATACAAGAATCACGGCCCAACGGAGAAGAGCATCTTTGCTCTTTCTCCGCGGCGAAACGTAGAAACACCTCTAGTGGCTAGTGGGCGATAACTAAGGGTGGTAATGGGCCATGGCCCTAATGGTCTCTTCACAGCCTAATAAAGTCTTTAAAATTTTTAGTTCAAAAATATATATATTTAGAGCCCGACCCTTTTAAAGTCCGATCCTTAGATTTTCTAGTTCAAAATGTTAGGCCTTTACCCCCCCTAGCGATAACAGGGCAACGAGGCCAAGCTGCGAGAGCGCAACGCAAACGAGCTAACGCCTTCTCGAGACGGGTACGTCAGTCCACTCCGATTCCGCTGCGAAATCTCCTCATACGCAGCCGTACCTCCTCTGATTCCCATTTCCGTCTCCAATCAGTTGCAGAAAGGATCGAGCGGCAAGCAGGAACGCAGGCCGCGGGGTTCGAAGGACGGAAGGGGTCAAGGAGAGACGGATTCCATCTCCTCACCCACCGGTGCGGCGGCGGAGGCGGCGCTCGGTTACTCTACTCCGGTGAGAATTCTTTCTCCTTTTGTCTGCTCAAGAATTCTCTCCCTGTTTTTTTTTTTACCGTTGCCGTAGATCGTCGGCCCGAGGATTTCGTCCCGTTCCGAGGTCAGTTTTGGGTGGGGAGGAGGACTGAAGGCGAGAGGGAAAATAAAAAAAAGATCCCAGACATCCAATGACAGTTCCGTGAATACTAATAGGCAGCCTCTTGCCTTCTCACCAGGCGGCCATTCGCTCACGATGCTGCGGCCAACGTGTTTATCCCAGGGATGTCGCCAGCTTTTGCTGCCGTACCGGGTGTGAGTGTGACACACTCACCACCTGTTCGGACAGCCTCCTGCCGCTTACCACTGGGCCCGCATTAGGAACCCCAAACCTCCCGTGCTTCCCGGGCCCGCGGCTCAGCCTCCTATGCCTACCGCTAGTACTGTTGCCGATCTAATCCGTACGCGCCGAGGGGTGGGCCCGGAAGCGCCGTTAAATTGAATATCGCACGGGGAAACGGAAAGGGCCAGAGCAGTGGGCAGGGGAAGCCGGAAGCGGATCAGTAGAGCCGTGGATGGGGGAGGAGGCCGGGAGGCGGAGGCAGCGGGTCAAGTGGTGTGGTCGCAGCGGGTCCACCCACGAGGCCACGAGCGGCGGCGGTGCGGGGCCTCCGTTCCGAGCACGAGCACCGTCGTCCTCTGTCTGTCACTCCGTCTAGTGTTTGCGTATCTGCCTTGCGTGCTGCGGCTGCGCGTCAGCAGAAGACTTTATTTCAAAAGAAAAAAATAATAGAAGAAGACGCGAGTCACGCACGCAACAACAACAACCACTGGCTAAACAAATTGCCAACTGGCTAACGTAGAGTTTAGGGGACAGCAACCGTGAAGTTTAAGCATACTGCGTCGTATATTATAACGGGCAAGACATGGCAATTCCATTTTGAACACGGGGGATTCAGATTGGGAGTCTAACGGAGGGTGGTCCTGCAGCCGTGTGATTTTACGAACGTGTACTATCTCCATTTCAAATTGTAATTTGTTTGACCTTTTTTACTCTAAATTTGACCCTCGTCTTATTAAAAAAAAATGTGTCATGCAACATTGCCAAATTTAAGTTATTTTTGAAGATCTTGTATTGATAAAGCAACCCGCAATAAAAAATATTTTGCACAAATTTTTGAATATCAAGATTTGTGGAAGCAAATATGGTCATCATCTGCGCCTACTTTTTGTGTTGGCACTTGGGAAGAAATATAGTGATTTTTGCGCTTTTCCGATTTGATTTCTAGTGCCGCACAAAAAAACTGACAGCGCACGGATGGCAAAGGTAAACAAAAGGCATGTAGGCTCGAAACGGAAGGGATTAGCGCATTATCCTCCATAATGCCCTGGAACAAGTGTCACGGTGCAGGTCCCAAAAGCCGTCGCTATCGGTGATACAGTAGGTCATAAAGTTTCCAAGTCTTTGTTGTCCGTCTCTCTTAATTTTTTTCTTTTTGAAAGACCCGTCTCTCATATGTTTCATAGCAGGGTATGGTATCTAGCAGTGAATCTTTGTTGGAATTCATTCGGTTTGCGTTCCTTTTCTAATCCAAGTCTTTTAGTTCAGTTGTGTTCGCCACTTCGAACAAGGCACGTGAACAGCATGTAGCCAATTGTTTCTATTGGTACAAAGTGGTAGTAAAAGAAGTTGGAGAATCTTATGCCACAAGGTCCCCCAATATCAAAAAGCTCTTGTTCTTTCTCACCATTAATCAAAAGTTGCCATGCCTTGCTTCCCTACTGAAGTCAAGACCACTACACCCACCCTACTTCTATCCTACCCGAATAAATTCGCTCCAAATTCGCCAGCTGACACACACTTCGGCCCTATTTGGATTTCACCTCCTTAACTAAACTTTAGTCAGTTTAGGGACTGAAGTTCCAAACAAAATGACTAAAATAAGGAGGAGGCCTACTCAACTCTCCTTTTAACTCGTTTTAGCTACTTGATCCTCAGTCCGCGCACCGAATTTCCAACCCCAGATCTTTTTTATGGGGTCTGTGCCACGCTTTTCCTCATCCCTAGCCGCCCTACTACCAATTTACCAAATCCGACGGAAACACAGAAAAGACCCAGCATCAGAACATCGGCTGTGTTTAGATCCGTAAAATGGTGGTAAAAATAGTGACATCAGACACTTTAGCATACTGTAGCATTTTTGGTTTTTTTTGATAATTATTGTCCTACCATGATCTAACTAGGCTCAAAAAATTCGTATCGTCGTGTACATCAAAATTATGCAATTAATTTTTTTATTTACATATATTTAATGCTCTATACATAAGATAAAAAATTAGATGTGATAGGTGAATAGTAAAATTTGGAGAGAAAATTTTTTGAACTAAACACACAGCCATCCTCGAAAAGATTGGCGAAACCACCCACTTCCACACACACACAAAATTGTTCACTAGCTCACCAGCCCAGCCCCCCCCCCCCCCCCCCCCTTCCCCGACCCCTTGGTAAAAGTAGCAGTAGATCATCACCATCACCATCCAATCCAGCCATATCTGCACGTCCTCGTCCTCGTCATCATTGTACCCCCGGACCATACAGCGCAGAGAAACACTAGCTCGCGTCGCGTCCCATGGCTGATGGCTGGTTACTGGTTACTGGTTGACACCCCAGAAGCAAAGCAAAACAAAGCATGCGAGCCAAACCCCACGAGGACGCCAGCCCAGCCTCGCAACGCAACCGGATCACACCCATCACTCGAGTAGTACTCGACTCGACTCGACTCGACTGGACTGGACTCCGCCGTCTCCCCCCTCCCCGAAAAAGCTGAAGCAAACAAACGCAAACGGCCTCATCCCATCACATGATTCCCAGCTCCCACCTCACCGCCGCATCGCGTCACCGCAATCTCCTCGTCCTCCCCAATTCCCCGTACTGCTCCTCCTTCCTGCCAGTAATGGCTTGATTTCTCGGCTCGCGTTCGTCGCTGCGGCGCTTGGCACTGACGCCCTCTTCCCTGTTTTTTCGCAGCTTCGCGTGCCGTGAGGGATGAGCCTCCGCCGCAACCGCCGCGCCGCGGCGGCGGCGGCGGCGGGAGGAGGGGGGTACCCGGAGCCGGCGGCGTACAACATCATCCCGATCCACGACGTGGTGATGCACGGGGAGCACCCGTCGCTGCGGTTCCCGGAGGTGCGCGCGGCCGTAGAGGCGCTGGCGCACGCGGCGGACCTGCCGGCGCCGCCGCTCGCCCGCGCGTGGGATGCCCTCCGCGCCGACCTCTTCGACTGGCTCGGCGCCACCTTCGGCTTCCAGCTCCACAACGTCCGCAACCAGCGGGAGCACCTCGTGCTCCTCCTCGCCAACGCGCAGCTCCGCGCGGGCGGGACCCTCCCCCCGGACCACCCCGCCGACGTGCTGCACCATTCCATCGCGCGCGGCATCCGGAAGAAGCTCCTCAAGAACTACACGTCCTGGTGCTCGTACCTCGGCAAGAGGCCGCACGTCTATGTGCCCAGCGCCGGCCGCCGCGTTCAGGGGGCCGGCCCGGACACGCGCCGCGACCTACTGTACACCGCGCTGTACCTCCTCATCTGGGGGGAGGCGGCCAATTTGAGGTTCATGCCCGAGTGCCTCTGCTACATCTTCCACTACATGGCGCTCGACCTCAATCATGTCATAGACCAGTCGGTTGATATCGAGACAGGGAGGCCATCTATTCCTGCGGTGCACGGTGAGGATGCTTTCCTTGAGAAGGTCGTGACGCCGATTTATAATGTGCTCAAGGCCGAGGTGGAGTTTAGCCGGAATGGGACCAAACCGCACTCGGCCTGGAGGAATTATGATGATGTGAATGAGTACTTCTGGAGCCGCAGAGTTTTCAAGCGGCTCCAGTGGCCCCTATCTCCGGTGAGGAGTTTCTTTATACAGCCTGGAAATCCTGGGCGTATTGGCAAGACTGGTTTTGTTGAGCAGAGGTCATTCTGGAATGTTTACCGCAGCTTTGATCGGGTATGGGTGATGCTCATTCTGTTCTTTCAAGCAGCTATGATTGTTGCATGGGATGGCCGCACTCCTTGGGATAGCCTACGCTTCCGTGACATCCAGGTCCGGGTGCTGTCTGTGTTCATCACCTGGGCAGCGCTGCGCATTGCGCAGGCAGTGCTTGATGCAGGCACACAATACAGTCTTGTGAGGCGGGATACTACATTGCTCGCTGTCCGGATGGTGCTCAAGGTGCTTGTTGCTGTTGGGTGGACTATCACATTCATTGTGCTCTATGTTCGAATGTGGGATCAGAGGTGGCGTGATCGCAGGTGGTCTTTTGCTGCCAATTCCAGGGTGTTGAACTACCTGGAGGCAGCTGCTGTGTTTGTCATCCCGCAGGTGCTTGCAGTTGTGCTCTTCATTGTCCCATGGATTCGGAATTTTCTGGAGAAAACCAACTGGCGAATTCTATATGTTCTCACCTGGTGGTTCCAAACCCGAACATTTGTTGGACGTGGTGTGAGGGAGGGCCTCATTGATAACATCAAATATACCACATTCTGGGTGTGCCTTCTCACTGCTAAGTTCGGCTTCAGTTACTTTCTCCAGATTAAGCCGATGGTGGGGCCAACAAAGACAATTCTCAGCCTCCATGACATCCGGCGCAACTGGTTTGAGTTTATGCCTCACACAGAGCGGATTGCTGTAATCTTGCTGTGGATTCCAGTTGTCCTTATTTATCTCATGGATATTCAGATATGGTATGCAGTCTTCTCATCACTTACGGGGGCACTAATTGGGCTGTTCTCGCATCTGGGGGAGATTCGCAGTGTTGAGCAGCTGCGTTTGAGGTTCCAGTTCTTTGCAAGTGCGATGCAATTCAATTTGATGCCAGAGGAGCACCTGGATGCTGTGCGTGGTGGCCTCCGAAGCAAGCTGTATGATGCAATCAATCGTCTGAAGCTGAGATATGGCTTTGGTCGTCCATATAGGAAGATTGAAGCTAATGAGGTGGAAGCTAAGAGGTTTGCCCTGATATGGAATGAAATTATTCAGACATTTAGAGAAGAGGACATCATTAGTGACAATGAAGTTGAGCTTCTTGAGCTGCCACCAGTTGTGTGGAAAATTCGTGTGGTACGGTGGCCATGCTTCCTGCTAAATAATGAGCTGCTTCTCGCTCTCAGTCAGGCAAAAGAGCTGGTAGCTGATGACAGGACACACTGGACAAGGATATGTAACAATGAGTACAGGCGATGTGCTGTCATTGAAGCTTATGACAGTATACGTCACTTACTACTGGAGATAATTGAGGAGAGAACTGTTGAGCACATTATTGTCAGTCAGCTGTTCCTTGCATTTGATGCTGAAATGGATAATGGGAAATTTTCTGAAGAACATAAGCTGGAGCTGTTACCTGAAATCCATTCATCTGTAATCACCTTAGTGGAACTGTTACTGAAGGAGAAGAAGGATCAGACCAAGATAGTTAATACCTTGCAGACTCTTTATGTCTTTGCAATTCATGATTTTCCAAAGAAAAAGATGGACATGGAACAGCTGAGGCAAGCAAAGCTAGCACCATCAAAGGCGGAGGAATCCAGTCTCCTCTTTGAGGATGTCCTAAAATGCCCAAGCAATGATGATGTTAGCTTCTACAAACAGGTGAGGCGCCTCCACACAATTCTCACATCCAGGGATTCTATGAGCAATGTCCCAAAGAATCCCGAGGCCCGACGACGTATAACTTTCTTCAGCAACTCTCTATTCATGAATATGCCTCGTGCTCCAACAGTTGAGAAGATGATGGCATTCAGTGTTTTAACCCCATACTACAATGAGGATGTGATGTACAACAGGGACCAGCTTCGTCGTGAGAATGAAGATGGTGTCTCGATTTTGTTTTATCTCCAAAAGATCTATGAAGACGATTGGCGGAACTTTTTAGAACGTATGCGAAGGGAAGGAATGACTGATGATGATGAAATTTGGACTGTGAAATATCCGGAGCTTCGACTTTGGGCCTCGTACAGAGGCCAGACCTTAGCACGGACTGTTAGGGGAATGATGTATTACCACAGGGCTCTCAAGATGCTTGCTTTTCTTGATACTGCCTCTGAGGTAGACATTACAGAGGGGACAAAACATCTTGCATCCTTTGGTTCAATTAGGCATGAGAATGATGTGTATCCCATGAATGATGGTTTGCTGCAACGACGACAGAGGAGGCTAGACAGAGGAACCAGTACTGTAAGCCAATTGTTCAAAGGCCAGGAAGATGGTGCTGCTCTCATGAAGTACACCTATGTGGTCGCTTGCCAGATATATGGAAACCAGAAAATCGCTAGAGATCAACGTGCTGAAGATATTTTGACTCTCATGAAGAAAAATGAGGCACTCCGAGTTGCTTATGTTGATGAGGTCCATCACCAGGGCTATACTCAATACTATTCTGTCCTGGTAAAGTTTGACCAGAGCTTACAGAGGGAGGTTGAGATATACCGAATTAGGTTACCAGGTCCGCTGAAGCTTGGGGAAGGAAAGCCTGAAAACCAGAATCATGCTATTATATTCACAAGAGGTGATGCAGTTCAAACAATTGACATGAACCAGGATAATTATTTTGAGGAGGCGCTTAAAATGCGTAACCTGCTAGAGCAGTACAACTATTATCATGGGAGCAGAAAACCAACACTTCTGGGAGTTCGAGAACATGTTTTCACTGGATCCGTATCTTCACTCGCTTGGTTCATGTCTGCACAGGAGACAAGCTTTGTTACCCTTGGTCAGCGGGTCCTAGCTAATCCGTTGAAGGTTCGGATGCATTATGGGCATCCTGATGTATTTGATCGTCTTTGGTTTTTGACTCGGGGTGGTATAAGTAAGGCATCAAGAGTGATCAATATCAGTGAGGATATATTCGCTGGTTTCAACTGTACCCTGCGCGGTGGCAATGTTAGTCACCATGAGTATATTCAGGTCGGTAAGGGCCGTGATGTTGGCCTCAATCAGATATCGATGTTCGAAGCAAAGGTTTCCAGTGGCAATGGTGAGCAGACCCTTAGTAGGGATATCTACAGACTTGGTCATAGACTGGATTTCTTCCGGATGCTCTCTGTGTTTTATACAACAGTAGGGTTCTACTTCAACACGATGCTGGTGGTCTTGACAGTTTACACATTTGTTTGGGGACGCCTGTATCTAGCTCTCAGTGGTCTTGAGGCTGGTATACAGGGCAGTGCTAATTCAACCAACAACAAAGCCTTGGGTACTGTGCTTAATCAACAATTCATCATACAAATTGGCCTCTTCACTGCCTTGCCAATGATTATAGAGAACTCTCTTGAACAAGGTTTTCTACCTGCTATCTGGGATTTTTTCACAATGCAAATGAATTTTTCATCTGTGTTCTACACATTTTCCATGGGAACGAAGAGCCATTACTATGGCCGGACAATCCTTCATGGTGGTGCAAAATACCGTGCTACTGGTCGTGGTTTTGTTGTGCAACACAAGAGTTTTGCTGAAAATTACAGGCTTTATGCTAGGAGCCACTTTATAAAGGCAATAGAACTTGGAATAATATTGACTGTGTATGCTGCTCACAGTGTTATTGCCAGGAATACACTTGTTTACATAATCATGAATATATCTAGCTGGTTTCTGGTGGTATCATGGATTATGGCTCCATTTGCTTTTAATCCGTCTGGCTTTGATTGGTTGAAAACAGTGTATGATTTTGACGATTTCATGAACTGGATTTGGTATCCTGGTGGTCTCTTTTCTAAGCCTGAGCAGAGCTGGGAAGTGTGGTGGTTTGAGGAGCAAGATCATCTACGGACAACTGGTCTTTGGGGAAAGATTTTGGAAATACTGTTAGATCTCAGGTACTTCTTTTTCCAGTATGGGGTTGTATACCAGCTGAAGATAGCAAACAACAGCAAAAGTATTGCTGTTTATCTGCTTTCCTGGATATGTGTGGCTGTGATTTTTGGCATGTTTGTCTTAATGTCCTATGCTCGAGACAAGTACGCTGCAAAGCAGCACCTTTACTACAGGCTTGTCCAAACTGCCGTCATCATTCTTGTGGTGCTTGTGCTGATAATATTTCTGAAGTTCACAAAATTTGAAATCGTTGACATCTTCACTAGTCTTTTGGCATTCATTCCTACTGGTTGGGGCTTGATTTCGATTGCTCAAGTAATTCGGCCATTTATTGAATCCACCGTGGTGTGGAACAGTGTTATTTCTGTGGCACGTTTATATGAGATACTGCTTGGGGTGTTCGTTATGGCTCCAGTTGCGTTTTTGTCATGGTTGCCGGGATTTCAAGAGATGCAGACGCGGGTACTTTTCAATGAAGGTTTCAGCAGGGGCCTCCAGATATCCCGCATTCTTACTGGCAAAAAAGCGAATACAGCTTGAGGTACTTCACAATTCACAACAAATTTTAATGAAAGCCTGACCTCTTTACATTTTACAGAGTAACCATGAATTTTGTAGACTAATTTACATGTATCACTATTGTGCATTGTCGAGCATGACTGAAAATGTTTCAAGTGACCTGACCTCTAATATTTTACGCCTCACTGTTTGTTATATACTTTGTTCATAGTTAATGTAACCTTTCAATGCATTGGTTAGTGAACAAATCAGTATTCCCTTCTGTTTGGTTTGCTATTCAGTCTGCATCGCAATACTACTAGCTCCAGATAGCACAATAGCCAACTAAGGGCTTGTTTGCTTGCCCCTAGATTATGGTCCAAGAGCAACATGGTGAAAGTACGCTCTGCACCACCAAAATAGGAGTAATTTCAAATAAGCTGCCCTAGTCCAGCTTATTTCAGACTATTTAGGTGGTCAAGAAGTGGCCTTTTACCCTATTGCCCTTGGATCATAAGATAGATTATATAATCGTGGGAGAAACAAACAAGACCAATAGTAACGTAAAATGGAACAGAAATCGAACTAAATCTTTGATCAGCGTAAGCCCAAGTGCCCAACAACCAACTAAAGCTGGATAGTGCTTTCATTTGACTTATTGAAATGGCATCTGAAACTTGAACAAACTCTTTGTCTTATCATCACCGCAATACGAACAGAATATCCCTGTGTAGCATATGGAAAGTAACTGTGCTGAATGCTGATAGCTGGTGTCATGGGCAGCCAGCAGGCTGCCACCGAGATGGCAGGCGGAGCCAGCCCAAGGGCCCACGCGGAACAGTGCTGCGTGAACAGTACCCGTCAAATTAGATTAGATGGATTTGGTTTGTTAGGAAAGGAATAAGATAGATTGATTAGGTTAGGATATTACTTAGGGGTCAAGTAAGCCTTGCTTACAAGGTCAAGTAACCCTCTCTATATAATGAGAGGAGATGTATCAATCTAAGGAAGAAAGGAACAATGAAGAAACAATTCTAGTCCCCCTCAATCTCTCAAGCTCTTGGCAAAGCATAAGGCCTAGTTACCCCAAAATATCCATCTACATAACATCTGGTATCAGCTAGCCGGCGATCCTCTTCCACGCCGCCCGATCTATCCTCCCCGGCCGGCCATCGATCTGCGCCGCCATCTACCACTACCACAACCTATGCCATAGTTCCAGATGGATTTTCCTCAATTTGATGGGAAATCTGATCCGCTCGCCTTCATCAACCAATGCGAGACCTACTTCAACCGGGAGCGCATCATGGAGGAAGAAAAAGTGTGGATGGCTTCCCGTAATTTGGCGGAGGACGCCCGGATGTGGTTCCTCCAAGTCCAGCGGGATGAGGGCACCCCGGCGTGGCGCCGCTTCACCAAGCTACTGCACCTACGCTTCGGATCACCCCCACGCTCCAACCTGCTCCATCATGTGTCCCCTGCTGCCAACGACACTTCACGCCTCTTTGCTGATGTGTTCACACAGCTGGATCGCCTCAGGGCGCGTCTCCAGGCGAAGGATAAGGAGGACCGTGAATGCCTCGTGGCAGTACGCCTTCAGGCAGCAGCACGGGGATTCCTGTCACGCCGGCGGATGCAATCTCTGGAGAAGTCCGGCCGTGAACGCCTTGCTGCGGTGCGGCTACAGGCGGCAGCGCGAGGATTCTTGGCGAGGCACGCCACAAGGAAGCTGCGTGCAGCAATCCAACCTACCCTACTCGCTCCCGCTCACCATCTCCACCTACCGCCGCCGCCGGCAACCCTCTTCGTCGCGCCGACCACCCCTTACATCGCGCCGACCACTCCAGCTGCCGTCGCGCCGACCAACCCTTCTGCTGTCTCCAATTCGTCGCCACGGACAGCACCCACCATGCCTGATTTGGCCAAGCTCATCAACTCCCTCACCGCACCCACCAGTGACTCGAAAGGACAGGTCGCTGCCTTGCTGCAAGTGCTTTCTGCGTGGGCATCCTTCCCTGGTTCAAGGGGCTCAGGCCACAGCAACCACCAGGGCGACCAGCTGGCTGCTCGTCTCTTCCCATGGGATCCAGGACGCTGTCGGCTCCTTCCTCGACCAGTAACTATCCAGCTCGAGGGCGAGCTGGGTCTCCAAGGGCGGGGGAGATGTCATGGGCAGCCAGCAGGCTGCCACCGAGATGGCAGGCGGAGCCAGCCCAAGGGCCCACGCGGAACAGTACCGCGTGAACAGTACCCGTCAAATTAGATTAGATGGATTTGGTTTGTTAGGAAAGGAATAAGATAGATTGATTAGGTTAGGATATTACTTAGGGGTCAAGTAAGCCTTGCTTACAAGGTCAAGTAACCCTCTCTATATAATGAGAGGAGATGTATCAATCTAAGGAAGAAAGAAACAATGAAGAAACAATTCTAGTCCCCCTCAATCTCTCAAGCTCTTGGCAAAGCATAAGGCCTAGTTACCCCAAAATATCCATCTACATAACATCTGGTTCTAAACTTGTACTTGAAATTGGAATACCATAGCCTGAAGTTTTAGTTTCAAATGTGCAGTTGCTGAATGCTGACTGTTTCCCTGAACAGGTATCTAACTGGATTGTTGCGGATTTGCAGTATAGCAGTGCTCCATCTCCTATGTACAGCTTCCCGATTCAATGTGGAAGGGCTTTCTGCTTACTGATATAGCTTAGATCCATATTGAACTATTTTTGCTATCATTCGCTATCTAGTTTAGGCGTCCAGATTTGTGCTTTTGGCAATGTAGGTCTTCATTTTTTTTGTACATTGGGGGTAGAGCTAGTTGTGTGTAGCTGATTCAGTTGCAGCACCACCGGTGAGCTCTGGTGAATTATTTGTTGGCCTAGCCAGATGGTTCCATCTTTTTTGTGCTAGAAAATGGTGTGTGTGAATGATGATGCTTGGCTGAAGGTACAAAAGGTTTCTGGTAGGAATTTCCATGGAGGTGGATGATCTGCAGGGGGGCTCCCCAACTTACGTGCGGGCCCCACGGGCATGGGACCCGCACATCAGTGGAAGAGTTCCCCCTGCAGTAACTGCAGAGGAACCGCTAGATGAGCGTCCATTTGTCTGAAGAAACCGGTGTAAATTGACACAGCGATCGTCATTGTCGTCCCGATGTAACATGGGCTACTGATGCTCGTTTCAGTTATCGACGGCCACCACAGTTTTCTCAGCTGCAAACCGAAGGTGCCGGCTGCACCCGCACCCATTGCAGGCGTGCCGGCCAGTGCTGACTGCTGTGCCTGCGTGCGCTAACTACAGACCCGGTTGCCTTTGCCGCGTCAGCGAGCAAGCGACGGTACTGACAGCTCAGATGTCCACCTCCTGGGCTTCCCCAGCACATCACGGTGGCTGATAGTTTCAGAATAATTCATAGTACTGGGTAAGACCCTCGCATTTTATCCCTATACTTGGGTCTAATTTGGAAGCAAGGGGGAGCTAAATCAGGGAAGTAAAATCTTCCATCAAGAACTAAATGTCTTATACAAATAATATTTCCATACATTGCTCACTCTGAAAAAAAAGGCAAGGATCCCAAAAAGATTTGAGTTTCCAAACTAGCCCTTAAAAAAGCAAAAAGGTTAGGCGTCCACCCTTACCCCTTGGGCTTCTCCAACACATAATGATGGCTAGTATCTACAAAGCCGCAAAGGAACACCCCCCCCCCCCCCCCCCCCCCCGCCCCCCGCTGCGCACCCTTCATTCTCCTTTATTTCTCCAAGGAGTACTCCCTCCATACTAAAAAAGAAAAACATTTTGGACAAGGTTTGGGCTAAATATTGGAAATTTAAATCATGAATAATTTTTAAGTTGTTGAGTTTCAAAATACAAAAATTATATGAATAGATTTTCCTTAAAAATACTTTCATAAAATATAAATATATCACTTTGTGATAAATATTTTTTTAAAATAAGAAGTCAAAGTAAATTTTGGAGACCATGTCACTATCCAAAACATCTTTCTCCTCGAGTATGGAGGGAGCACATAGAATGCTACCGGCGGCCACTCATTTACGGGCGCCATGTAGTTTCTGATGGATAATCAGAGACCCTTTGATGTATTTTCTTATTTTATTTTTTTGTTAGAAGGTTGTTGTTGTCCCGGTCCTCTTACCTAGCCCCCACGCACTTTTTTTTGGCAAAATCTAAAATGAGAGCTCTCAATCTAGCTTAACTCGAGAGCCCTCCCAGTTTGGAAGGAAAGAGGATGCCGGAAGGAAAACAAAGGCAGAAAAAGAAAAGAAATAAGAAGGTAAAAATCAAATTGAAGAAGTAATAGAGTTTACCGAACCAGCGGTGATGCTGACTTGTGGATGGGATAGTGAAGCAGCGGCGATGCCTACCACGGTGATGGAAGATGGTGGATGGACAGTGCCGACGGTGGAGGAATCTGGTGGCGGCAGCACCACTGCTTAGGCCAGATTAGGGCCACAACAGTTGTCGGAGCAGCGGATCCACCTCAGCCTCTGTGAAAGCATCTAGGCCCTTAAGTTGTGTTTTGGTAATTAATGACAACTCTTATGGACTAACAAAATTCTTGAGATGAGAATGAGTATAGGTTGGTCCATGGAGAAGTAAGCCTAAAGGACGTCATGGAGTGCTTGGAGACGATGTGAAAAGGATGTGCTCAAGGCAAAGGTATAAAGATAGGGCTTTTCTATTTTTGCTGGTCACAAGGTGCTTAGTGGATGAAATATAACCGGATTAATAGGATAGATAGCCGTACTATTAAGAGGGGTTTGTGAACACATGCTTGATGGTTCTATAGTGCCATTTTGCTCAAACAATTGCATTGCATGCACGAGGGATTGACTTCGTTGCAAGAGTAGCACTTAAAATTTCTAAGGAGTGCTGACTGGCTCTGGGCGGACGGTCCGGCCCTGGAGGGTGGACGGTCCGCCGTACAAAAGTTTGAAATTGACAGAAACTTGACGTTTCTGTTGGGCTGAATCAAGTGTTGGGCAGACGGTCCGCCCAAGGGGGGCGGACAGTCCGCTCCCTGACACGCCATGTGCGTCGGTTGAATTTGCACCCTTTTTAGATCGCATCGGTGTAATCTGACAAGGATGGGCCCCTGGTTGACTTGGGGCGGACGGTCCGACCCCCCTTGGGCGGACAGTCCGCTAGCTCTTTTGTTGTTGGTCCAGAAACTTTGATGTTTCTGTCGTGGGCGAAATTTTGACCGGCGGACGGTCCGGCCCTGGGGAGCGGATGGTCTGCCAGCCTAACATTTGAAATCGACAGACTTGGGATAGTTCTGTGTGCTTGGAAACTTTGAACTGCGGACAGTCCGCACCTGAGGGGCGGACGGTCAGCCAGGGGCATAACGGTCGTTTCTGACACGCATTTAATGTTGTTCTAGCCGTTGCATTTGAAGGGCGGACAGTCCGGTTTTTGTGAGGCGGACAGTCCGCGATTGCGCAGATTTGAACATAACAGTTGGATTTCAAGGGAGGGGCTATATATACCCCCATGGCCGGCCGTGGGGGGCTCTCTTGGCTCATTGAAAGCTTTCTTGACCTTCTAGAGCAAGCCCTCTCCCCTCTCTCTCACTCACATTGCTTAGTGGTTGCATTCTTGAGAGTGTGAGAGCATCCTAGTACATTGCATCAAGTGTTTGAGCTTTGGGGCACTAGGAAGTCTTCAAGCAAGCGTCATCAACTTGTTACTCTTGGAGGTTGCCGCCTCCTAGACGGCTTGGAGAAGTGGAATCGACAAGCTCACCAAGAAGATTGTGGTGGAGCCTTGATTTGGTTGTGAGAGATCCTTGTGCTCACCTCGCCGGAGTGGTGAAGAGCAACTCTAGTGGAATCGAGGTTTGGAGAGGTTCATTGGTTCAAGCCGGCTCAAGATCAAGAGGTGTTCTTGATAGAGGAGCGGTTAAAATATTGAATCCACCTCAATGTGGATTAGGGGTGACCGGCAAGTCATCGACACCATGAGAAAAATTCTTGTCTCTTGTGTGGTGATCTCTTTGCTCTCTTACTTGTTGTAATTTACTTTGAGCAATTTATTTTACTAGAGCTTGAATTCATACTTGTCATCCTAGGTTGCAAACCCTCACTAGACATAGGATTTAGTAGAAGTAGAAATCTCCTTGTGGTTCTAATTAAATTTGTCTAGTATTTGTGATTGAAGCTAAAACCGCCTATTCACCCCCCTCTAGTCGGTATCCTAGATCCTACAAGTGCTATCAGAGCCTGGTTCTCCTTAATTGCAAGGATTTGACCATCCCGGAGTTAGGAAAATGACTAGTGACAATGGGGTTCATGTTGGGAAGCCACCTTTCTTCGATGGAAACAATTATGATTATTGGAAGGTTAGGATGACGGCTCATCTCAAGGCAATGAGTAGAAAAATTGAGAGTTGTCAATGATGGATATGTTATTCTTGATCCCAAAAATTTGACACCTCTTGATGAGGAAAATGAGCTACTCAATGATCAAGCCATCAATGTTCTTTTTAGTGCTCTTGATGTGAGTGAATTCAACCGACTGAAGAATCTTGATGGTGAACTTGATGAACTTTCATATGATGATCTTGTTGAAATGCTCAATGATGCCAATGAATTCATAATTAAAAAAAAGACTAAGTTGAAGGACTTGAAGTTGAAGTTTACTTCTCTTCAAGATTCCTATGTGGAGCTAAAGACCTCTCATAAGAATCTCAAAGAAACTCATGAGAAGCTTGAGGAAACTCACAACACCTTGCTTAATCATGAAAGCAAAGCAACTTTGATCATTGGTGTTAGTTGTGATTTAATTAATAATAAATCATGTGGCTCTAACTCTACTAGTTCATCTTGCTCTACTATTAATAATTCATCTTGCAATGAATCTCTTATCATGAAAAATGATTTATTAAAGAAAGAAATTGCTTGCTTATCTAATGATTTGAGAAAGTGCTATGATAGTAGTGCCAAGTTTAATCATTGTTGGGCAAACCAAAAGTTCACCTTGAATCGGCAAGGGTTTGGATACATTCCCAAAAAGGGGAAGAAAGTTTTTGTGCAAACCAAAACTACTTTTGTGAAGAGTAGTGGCAAGTCATATTATGAAAAATGCAAGAAGATTGGCCATGATGAGAAGAATTGCACCAACAAGAAAGTCATATCCTTTGATTCTAGTTACATTCTTATGAGAAATTCAAATGCCAATGTTAGTGCAAAATTTGTTGGGTTACCTTTAAATAGTGTTAGAAAGAATGCCATTTGGGTGCCAAAAGTCTTGGTCACTAACGTTCAAGGACCCAAGAAAGTTTGGGTACCTAAAAGAGCTAATCTCCTTTTGTAGGTGAACTACAAGTCCGGAGGGAGGCATTGGGTGCTTGATAATGGATGCACCCAACACATGACTGGTGAATCAAAAATGTTTGCTTCTCTTGATGGAGATGTTAGTGGCTACAACGACATTATTTTTTGTGATAATAGTCGAGGTGAAGTGAAGGAAATGGGTAACATCAATGCCTCTTAAGATCATTCTCTTTCAAATGTGTTGCTAGTTGACTCTCTCAAGTTCAATTTATTGTCAATTACACAACTTTGTGATCATGGATATAAATGCATTTTCACTAGTGATAGTGTGGAAGTTACTAGCTCTAGTGAAAATGATTGCATCTTCAAAGGCTTTAGACATGAAAGTTTATATCTTGTGGATTTCTCATCTAGTGATGCCAATTTAACCACTTGCCTATTCTCACAATCATCAATGGGTTGGTTATGGCATAGAAGACTTACTCGTGTTGGCATGAAACAACTCAACCGGCTTTTGAAACATGATTTAGTAGTTGGGTTGAAGGATGTGAAATTTGAAAAAGATAAGCTATGTAGTGCTTGTCAAGCCGGTAAACAAGTTGCTAATTCACATCCCACTAAAAGTTTCATGTCAACTTCAAGACCTTTGGAATTATTGCATATGGATTTATTTGGTCCTACAACATATAGAAGCATTGGTGGAAATTGCTATTGTCTTGTTGTTGTGGATGATTATTCAAGATACACTTGGGTTTTCTTTCTTCATGATAAGGCCGACACATTTGATATTTTCAAGAAATTTGTGACAAGGGCCGAAAATGAATTTGATTTTAAAGTGAAGAAAGTTAGAAGTGATAATGGTAGTGAGTTCAAGAATTGCAAGATTGGAGAATTGTGTGATGAGAAGGGGATGAAACATGAATTCTCATCCAAATATACCCCGGAATAAAATGGTCTTGTTGAAAGAAAGAAAAGCACTTTGATTGACATGGCAAGATCAATGCTTTCGGAATATAATGTCTCGGATAGTTTTTGGGCCGAGGCAATCAATACCGCTTGTCATGCATCAAATAGGCTATATTGTCATAGAATCTTCAACAAGACTCCATATGAACTTCTCATTGGAAGAAAATCTAATATATCATATTTTTTTGGTTTTTGGTTGCAAATGCTATATTCTGAAGAAGGGAACTCGGTTATCTAAATTCCAAAGCAAGGTTGATGAAGGGTTTCTTCTTGGATATCCATCATGTAGCAAGGTTTATCGGGTTTATAATAAGTCTTGTGGAATTGTTGAAGAAACCTATGATGTTGAGTTTGATGAAACCAATGGATCACATGAAGAGCAAGACAATCTTGATGATGTGAGAAGTGATGGATTGAGAAATGCCATAAAAACATGTCTATTGGTGATATTAGGCCAAGAGAAGAAAATGAAGAAGAGGATGGTCCTTCAATTTCTATTAGAATTGATCCCTCTACTTCAACCTCAAATGCTCAAGCTCAAGAAGCAAATCAAGATGAGCATGATGATGGTTCTCAAACTCAGGAGCAACCAGAATCTTCTACTCCATTACCTACATCAACTCAAGATTCTCTTGCTCAACCAAGAATTTATCATGCAATTGCCAAGGATCACCCAATGGATCAAATCATGGGTGACATTAGTAAGGGTGTTAAAACTCGATCTCGTATTGCTTCATTTTGTGAACACTTTTCTTTTGTATTTTCTATTGGGCCTAACCATATAGATGAAGCACTAAATGATCCGGATTGGGTGAATGCCATGCATAAAGAGTTGAATAATTTCACCCACAATGGAGTTTGGGAATTAGTTCCAAGGCCCAAGAACTACAATGTCATTGGTACAAAATGGGTCTTTAGGAACAAGTAAAATGAAGATGGAATTGTTGTGAGGAACAAGGCAAGATTAGTGGCTCAAGGATTCACTCAAGTCGAAGGTTTGGATTTCAGTGAAACTTTTGCTCCCGTAGCTAGACTTGAGGCTATTAGAATCTTGCTAGCTTATGTATGCTCACATGATATAAAACTTTATCAAATGGATGTTAAAAGTGCCTTCTTGAATGATAGAATTAGTGAACTAGTTTATGTTGAACAACCCCCCGGTTTTGAAGATCCTAAGAAACCCAATCATGTTTATAAACTTTCGAAAGCTCTCTATGGTCTTAAGCAAGCTCCCCGTGCTTGGTATGAGAGACTAAGAGATTTTCTCATTTCTAAGAGTTTCAAAATTGGGAAAGTTGATACTACCTTGTTCACTAAATCTATTAAAAAAGGCTTGTTTATTTGTCAAATATATGTTGATGATATCATCTTTGTTTCTACTAATCAAGATTTTTGTGAGGAATTTGGTGAGATGATGTCTAGGGAGTTTGAGATGTCCATGATTGGTGAATTGAATTTCTTTCTTGGTCTTCAAATTAAGCAACTCAAGGAAGACACATTTGTATGCCAATATAAATATGTGAAAGATTTATTGAAGAAATTTGGAATGGAAGATTCTAAACCAATCAAGACTCCTATGGGTACAAATGGACATCTTGATCTTGATGAGGGAGGTAACCCGACAGACTTAAAGCTTTATAGATCCATGATTGGTAGTTTGCTTTACCTTACCGCATCTAGGCCCGACATCATGTTTAGTGTTTGCATGTGAGCAAGATTTCAAGCCGCACCTAGAGAGTGTTATTTGACCGTCGTCAAGCGGATTCTTAGATATTTGAAATTCACTCCAAATGTTAGATTGTGGTATCCTAAAGGTGCACATTTTGATTTGGTTGGATATTCTGATTCGGATTATGCCGGGTGCAAAGTTGATAGAAAGAGCACTTCTGGTGGTTGTCAATTTCTTGGAAGATCTCTTGTTTCTTGGGCTTCAAGGAAACAAAATTCGGTTGCTCTTTCTACCGCCGAAGCGGAATATATCTCAGCCGGAAGTTGTTGTGCACAATTGTTATGGATGAAGCAAACTCTCCTTGACTATGGTGTGAAATTTAATGAAATTCTCCTGTTATGTGATAATGGAAGTGCTGTGAAGATTGCTACTAATCCGGTTCAACATTCAAGAACCAAGCATATTGATATTCCGCATCATTTTCTTAGAGATCATGTGAACAAGGGAGATATCAAGATTGATG
Organism: Panicum virgatum; assembly: GCF_016808335.1. NCBI lineage: Eukaryota > Viridiplantae > Streptophyta > Magnoliopsida > Poales > Poaceae > Panicum > Panicum virgatum. The sequence continues at coordinate 48,748,897 of NC_053140.1, read as the reverse complement.
GTATTGGGACCGATGATCAATAGGCGGATATATTCACCAAGCCATTGGATGAAAATCGGTTTTGCAAGCTAAGGAATGAGCTCAATGTCATTGACCTCTCAAATGTGGCTTGAAACCTAGTACACGCATCATACATATCTTATATGCCCTCACATGTATGTACTTCTAGTATTTTTATGGCATTTATGAGCTATTTATGATTTGATCATGTTCTCACTTGTCATATCTCATGAAATTGAATTATCATGCTTATTGGATTCTATTCTATCATTGCTAACCTTGTCTTGATGTATTGGAATCTTTGTTGAGCAATGATCCCTAATCAAAGTTCGTATTGGAAAAAGAGAACAGAAATCTGGACAGTTGATCTTTGGTAAGGCGGACGGTCCGCCCATGAACCGCGGACGGTCCGCCGTTAGTGGTCAGAAACATGGCAGTTCTGTCTGGTTTGAATCTTTGTGTAGCGAACGGTCCGCCAGAGGACAGCGGACGGTCCGACTTTGTTGGGTAGAAAAGCGACAGAAACTGGGCCGACTCTGATGGATTGATAAAATCAACAGTGGACGGTCCGCGTGGGACGGGCGGACAGTCCGCTCCTGTTGGTCTCATAGTGGGCCCAGGCTGGCCAGTCATATAGTCAAGGGGCTTTCTCTTCCTCCACCAAACCCGAGCCATACCCTTCCAAACCCATCTCTTTCATCTCTTGCACGTGGAAAGGAAGCTCTCCAAGGATTCGACTTTTGGAGTTGTTCCCGGACGGTCCGAGCGCATCCGCAGACACTCCGCGACATCCTCCATCATGTCCTCTCGGTATTTCGAAGAATCTCAACTCAAATTCATGGTTTTCTTGTCAATGGAGATTGTTAGGGTTTTACTCGTGATCAACTTTTGGACCATGGATTCGCAAAAATAGTTGGGAGATCTTGTTCCTAGTGTTGAGGAGATGCAATGGTTAAACTTTGGTCGGTCGATTTGGTCTAGAATTCAATATTTGAAGGATTGAAATTTGGGGCGATTTTGGGTCGCCCGTGCGCAGGGGGTCGCGGACGGTCCGCGCCTCAAGGGCGGATGGTTTGTGGGCAGCAGAGGCGGACGGTCCGCGCCTCCCAGGTGGACAGTCCGCCCCTGCTGTTTTCAGCAGAGTTGCATATTATTGGATATACATTTGATCAATGTGGATGAACATATTGCAGTGATTCTTATTGTTGATTCTTGATCACAGGCCTCACAGAAAGGTATATGTGTCTGCTTCATCCTCATCAAAGATAAAAAAAGGCAAGTGCATCAAAAAGGCAAAGGCGAGATGATGATCCGAATGATGAAGATTACGCTCCTAACCAGAGTGATCTAGTTGCTGAGTCCTCTGCTACAAAAGATAGTGATGAGTCCATGAAAGGTGCTCATGGCAGTGATGATGATGAGGTCATTGATGTGCAATCCATGAACTTATCCAGCAGACGTTGGACAACAGAATCTTATGTCAATGCTAGATCAGTAAATCAACTCCATCAAGACCGAGATACAAATGTATTGTTCTTCAAAACTCAGGTACAACAAGATGTCTTTTTTGGCCATATGCTCAAAAAAAACTATGTTCAGTCATCAGACTATTGACCTAGTATATATGAGTAATCAAGCAGTCATGGCTGATTTAGTACCTAGATTTGAAAGTATGGGATTAACAAATTTCTTTCAGCATAGATGTGATTGGAATGAGACAATTATTCGCCAATTCTGTGCAACCTTAAAGATTGACTTAGTTGAAGAAAAATTATGGTGGAACACTAGAAAAAAACATATTATGCTACCTTTGCTCAGTTTGCTGTTGCCAATGAGTTAGATTATGAGTTCCTTACAGCTGAGGACAGTGTCAATATCATGATGGAAAATCCTATGAATGAAAATGATTATCCCATATTTTATGAGTCTGCTCGGTCTGGAATTCGTTGCTCTTTTGGCAAAACTCATGGTCTTAAACATCATTCTGCTGTGATAAACAAGATTGCAAGAGTCACATTTATGTCAAAAAGTGGAAATAAAGATAAAGTTCGTGGTCTCTATTGGAATGTGATCTCTTATGTCATGAATGGAGACAAGATAAACATCATTGCTCTTATCATGGATCAGATGGCAGAATTGAGGCTAAATCTTGAGATGAATCTATACTTTGCTCCCTATATCATGTCTATAATCAAGGCCAAGACCAACTTTAGGGGTCCCTGTGAGTGCAAGCATACTCCATTTAGACCTTTCAAAAATGAGACTGCATTTCTTCAGAGGCCATTGACTCCTTTCCCTCCTGAGCCTGAATCTGAGTCTGAAGGTGATGAAAATAAAATTGAGGGTGATGCAGAAGATATGGGTGGAGATGCAAACCAGGAGGCCATGCCACCTCCTCCACCTCCTATGCAGCAGCACTGGGTGCCTCCAATAGGATACTTTGATCCATATTTTGCCAACATGCAGCAGGGCATTGGTACTCAGATTGAGGACTTGGCCACTCAGATGCAGCAACAGCTTAATGTGGGACTTGAGAACGTGAACGCCAACATGCAGGGGCAGTTTCAGGCATTTGGACAGCATATCCATAACACCGTGTACCAGCCCATTATGAACAGCATGCAGACTATGCAGCAGAACTTACATGGTGACATGGCTGCCTTAGACTCATGGTTTGACTATCTTCCCACCAGTGAGCAGTATCAGCACTTGGCAGATTCTCAGGCACAGCTGCAACAAAACTTCAACACTCTGAACACATCATTCATAGATTTTTCTACTCACTTCTACTCGATATATCCGGCTCCAGTGACTCCTCCATAGTTTTATCCTTATCAGCCGTTCTACCCACCGCCGTCTGCTGATGATTGAGCTTCTTGGTCATTGATGCCAAAGAGGGAGAAGAAGGAAGTGATTTGATTTAGGGGGAGCTCATCTGATGATCTTATGATGGAACTCATCTTTATTATCCTATGCATGAATTTGAACTTGTGGCATGTTTAAATTTTCATTTTGCATGAACTCTGTGTGTGATCTAGAACTCGTTATGTAATATGTGGTGAACCTTGTTATCTTTCTTATCTTGTGATGGTTCTAGTTCATTCTTGTGGTTTTGAGGTTATACTAACCTTTTGAGCAAGTATTGTTCTATCATATATATCGTGTATGTCTCGACTCCACTTTGTAGGGGAAACTCCACTAAAATTTCTAATCTCATATATGTGCTCATGGAAAATATTCAAATTTTACATGCACATATCAAGGGGGAGTTCTCTCTACCTATCGGGATTTGGAGAAATTTATCCATTCTACTTTCTATGATGTTCAAGAAAATGGGTAAGTACATCCAAAGTTTAATTTCAAGTCCACCTTATGCCTTGTGTATAGAGTTGACTTGAACCTTTTCAAATCACTTTTGAGATGTGTTGTCATCAATTACCAAAAAGGGGGAGATTGAAAGCATCTAGGTCCCTAAGTTGTGTTTTGGTAATTAATGACAACTCTTATGGACTAACAAATTCTTGAGATGAGAATGAGTATAGGTTGGTCCATGGAGAAGTAAGCCTAGAGGACGTCATGGAGTGCTTGGAGACGATGTGAAAAGGATGTGCTCAAGACAAAGGTATAAAGATAGGGCTTTTCTATTTTTGCCAATCACAAGGTGCTTAGTGGATGAAATATGACCGGATTAATAGGATAGATAGTCGTACTATCAAGAGGGGTTTGTGAACACGTGCTTGATGGTTCTATAGTGCCACTTTGCTCAAACAATTGCATTGCATGCATGAGGGATTGACTTCATTGCAAAAGTAGCGCTTAAAATTTCAAAGGACTGCTGACTGGCTCTGGGTGGACGGTCCGGCCCTGGAGGGCGGACGGTCCGCCATATAAAAGTTTGAAATTGATAGAAACTAGACGTTTCTGTTGGGCTGAATCAAGTGTTTGGCGGACGGTCCGCCCAGGGGAGGGGGCAGACAGTCCGCTCCCTGACACGCCATGTGCGTCGGTTGAATTTGCACCCTTTTTAGATCGCTTCGGTGTAATCTGACAAGGATGGGCCCCTGGTTGACTTGGGGCGGACGGTCCTCTAGCTCTTTTGTTGTTGGTCCAGAAACTTTGATGTTTCTGTCGTGGGCGAAATTTTGACCGGCGGACGGTTCGGCCCTGGGGAGCGGACGGTCCGCCGGCCTAACATTTGAAATTGACAGACTTGGGATAGTTCTGTGTTCTTGGAAACTTTGAACTGCGCACAATCCGCACCTGAGGGGCGGGCAGTCCACCAAGGGCATAACGGTCATTTTTGACACGCATTTAATGATGTTCTAGCCGTTGCATTTGAATGGCGGACGGTCCGGTTTTTGTGAGGCGGACAGTCCGCGATTGCACAGATTTGAACATAACGGTTGGATTTCGAGGGAGGGGCTATATATACCCCCATGGCCGGCCGTAGGGGGCTCTCTTGGCTCATTTGAAAGCTTTCTTGACCTTCTAGAGCAAACCCTCTCCTCTTCTCACTCACATTGCTTAGTGATTGCATTCTTGAGAGTGTGAGAGCATTCTAGTGCATTGCATCAAGTGTTTGAGCTTTGGGGCACTAGGGAGTCTTCAAGCAAGCATCATCAACTTGTTACTCTTGGAGGTTGCCGCCTCCTAGACGGCATGGAGAAGTGGAATCGACGAGCTCACCAAGAAGATTGTGGTGGAGCCTTGATTCGGTTGTGAGAGGTCCTTGTGCTCACCTCGCCGGAGTGGTGAAGAAGAACTCTAGTGGAATCGAGGTTTGGAGAGGTTCATTGGTTCAAGCCGGCTCAAGATCAAGAGGTGTTCTTGATAGAGGAGCGGTTGAAATATTGAATACACCTCAACATGGATTAGGGGTGACCGGCAAGTCATCGACACAACAGGAAAAATTCTTGTCTCTTGTGTGGTGATCTCTTTGCTCTCTTACTTGTTGCAATTTACTTTGAGCAATTTACTTTACTAGAGCTTGAATTCATACTTGTCATCCTAGGTTGCAAACCCTCACTAGACATAGGATTTAGTAGAAGTAGAAATCTCCTTGTGGTTCTAATTAAATTTGTCTAGTGTTTGTGATTGAAGCTAAAACCGCCTATTCACCCCCCCCTCTAGTCGGTATCCTAGATCCTACACTCTGCTTCTCCTCCACCTAGGGCAGCGCTTTGTCTCGGCACCACCAACCGACATGGTGACATGAGAGTGAGAATAGGGAAAGTGAATAACTATAGACAGGCCCCGCCGAGATCACCGCCGCTCGCTAGAGGGAGAGAGAGGGCCCATGCAGCTCCCGTCGTCGCTTCCTTGCCCTAGATCTGAGCAACCGCTGGAGACCCCCCTATGCGGAGATATAGAGAGAAAAATGGGAAAGGGAAACAAATATTGTGAAAAGGGAAGGGAGGAGAAGACAAAGTGCTAAATAGGGCGCACCATGTCAGACAATGGTCGAGAGTGAGGGAGAGTGAGGCTGATCGATAACGCATCCACTGCTCTGAACGAACGATAATAAATAGTTGTGGGTGCAGACGCACCTATAAAAAAATAAAAAGCTAACTATTACCCTTAAACTTTGATCGTATTTGCTTGAAAATCAAACATATTTTTTAGTTGTATAGAGCTAGCGCACCCCCTCAATTTCTCTCTACCACCGCCCTGAGTGCTAGCAGCTCATGTCCTCCCTATGAGGTGATATGAGGGGCGAAGGAAAACTGGCAGCTAGCCCACCCCACGGCTCGCAATCAGCAATCCTTCTCGGCTTGGTATCACATACGCCTGCCTGGTCAAGTGGTTCCTGAGACGACTTCAAATACCATCCATACACCAAAGGTGCTTTTGTCACCATATAATGTAGAATGTGACGGTCAGTAGTGATAACAAACATATAATATGGGGATGGGATGGTTAGGCTTGACCAGTCTAAACTTTTTAAGTCCGCAATAAAAATAAAATAGGTTTGTGCTTTCAAGAGATGAGAAAGCCTAGTGTCATTTCCTTGCACCTCAAGTGTAGTAGGAACTGATTAAAAACAATACTTATATATGAAGACACAATGGGATGCTTATGTAGAGATCAACCTAAAGCACACTACAAATTGATACTCTCACGTCAAGAGAATTGTACGAATCCTTGTACATAAGAGTATGAGAAGTGTGGAAATGGACAATAATATGATATATATTACTCCTTATTTTCTATGGCCATCCAAAATCAAACCCTTACCCTGCTCATATTAAATTAAGCAATTTGATCATGCAAATCTTACCGGAGAGGAAGAAACGAACTCAAGTAGGGAGTCAATTCACAGGTATTAAAAAATCAACATGGTGTGCATGAATGCAAGAAATATGGACTAGAAGTTCATAAGTGGTTTGTTATGCTATAGTAAGTATTGTTTTTTATCTATACATAATGTTGAATGTTCATAGTTTTGTTCAGCCAAGATTCAATTTACATGAAACTTGTCATATTTTCCTTTTCTCTCTTTACATGGATTTGGCACTAGAGAAGCCCTTGACGCCTTGTACACCGCTACCTCCTGTAGTCCTGTGAGTTACACTCGGCGCCACTTGAGATCCACGTTTGGTGCACTTGTCTAGACAACGAGCATCTTCATAACTCCACTAATGATGTGGTGTTGCAAGAAAAGCCGAAGGCATATTAGGTGCACAACAAAGATAGAGGGATACTTGTGACAAGAGAACGAAGTGTAAATGATTATTTTATTGTATAATACTCTCACCCTTGTAAATGATAGGATTTTAGTTTTGTCATAAATCAGATTTGTTTAATTTCGACCAAACTAAAAATACACAATATTTCAATATCAAATTGGTTTCATTAGATCCACCCTGAAGTATGTTTTGACAACGTATTATTTTGATACTATAAATGCCAATACATTTTTCTGAATACTTGATCAACGTTATAATAGTTTGATTTAGGATAAAACTAAACTGGAGTATAATTTAGAAAAAGTTGGTTTGCATCTGATATGTTTCCAATTTAGAATGAAGGAATATAATTTAATAAGTATCCACTATATTTAGATCTGTGTTCGAAGGGATCTCTTGAGTTCCACCACTCAGCTGGGAAAGAAAGCAGTTAATTGACATGTTCAGTCACAGGCCTACTAATTAAAAGAATTAACGACTGAAGAATAAAACAAATACTCCTTTTGCGTTTGAACAAAACGCATCTAAAACATGTAGAAGAGAACTTTCTCAATGGCACGCAAAGCTGGTAGTAATCGTTGGGCATATATATTGCTAAGATAAGACCGTATTCCCCAATGATAAAAAAAAAATTAAAAGTTTTACGGAAAGGAGGAGAAAGTGATAATAAAAATAAGGGTACCTAAAAATAAAATAGCCCAATCTGTCCTATTGGCTCTGGTAATGATGACGCCGGATTTAACAACTCCGCCGTATCGTTAGTGGACTCCTCGTCCTTCATCCCCCCCCCCCCCCCCCCCCCCCCCCCCCATCCTCCTCCCCCATCTAGGGTTTGGCCACCCTCACCCCAAACTCCGCGTCCTCTAATCCTTTTCCTATCTCTATCCTTCATCCCAATGGCCTCCGCGGCGGCGAAGCGGAAGCCGGTGTTCGTCAAGGTGGACCAGCTGAAGCCCGGCACGACCGGCCACACGCTCGTCGCCAAGGTGCTCAGCTCCAAGACCGTCCTCCAGAAGGGCCGCCCCGGCGCTGCCGCCGCCGGCCCTGCGGCGCGGCCCACCAGGATCGCCGAGTGCCTCATCGGCGACGAGACCGGTTGCATCCTCTTCACTGCCCGTAACGAGCAGGGTACGATCCCCCTCTGTTCGTGCAGTAATCTGTTCTTTTTGTTTGGTGACATGGGCTTTCACTTGTGACATGTGTGCAATCCTTCGCCTTGGGAGATTTGGTTGGAGCGGCGTGCGTACGAATAATCCTTTGCCCGATACATGTACTGCTTTTGAATACGATTCGCTAGAATCTACGTTACTATGTGACACCGTTTTTTAGCACAGCAATCGCTGCAGTTTAGTACTCCAGTATGATCTAATCTGTAATAGTTGTGTGCTATGTGCTCACAGTTTTATCCCTGTTTTGGAAAAATCAGCAATGCAATCATCTCTAGAACTGGATTATAAGGATGTCAAGTTTGATCTTAAGGAATATTACCTCTATCTGATCCCCAAATATTAGTGTGTCTAGGATTATTGTTAGTAAAACGTAAAATCCATCGTAAGAGTACTGCCTCTGCCTTCTGATCAAAATATAATTAATGTCTTGGCATAGCTTTGACCATAATTATTTAAACAAGTATGTGGATTCATGTTAATGTTTCTAAATTCATCATGAAAACACTTCCGTAATTTATAACTCCTTTCTATATGAATAATATATTTTTCATATTAATATTATTAGTTTGGAGACCATGTTGATGTGGACATATATTTCGGACCAGAGGGGGTATTGATGTGATAAATTGAACCTTGAAGGTGTTGATGTCCTGTTAAAATTTTTAATTTCACAAATGGGGCATCCACATTGATGCTGCTTTGTATTTTTTTTCTGTATAACAATAAAAGTGCCACTTCTATAAGTCCTAATAGCAACTGTCTTTCATTAAATAAAAAAAAATGGCTCTGTCTTCTGCAAGATCTCTGTTTCTCTAAGGTTAGTATACCATAATGTGGTCTTGTTTCTTGTCATCTTGTGCATATGCTTAGTATGTATGTTCTATTTATTTTCAATAAAGATGAAAGCAACAGCCCCTTGTTGAGTAGCGTGTTATGCTCCCCACATTCATCCTATCTCACTTGTCAACCAGATTTCTATGTAAGCATACCAGTACAAGCTCTGAAATATGATATATTGAGCTGTTAGGAGGTTATTACATGATTTTGGACATCTGACTGTCTATAGGTGCTCTCAAATCTCAATATGCAATGTTCATTCTATGTTTATGAGATTTTATTGCTTATTTATTCTGTTTCCGTTGTGATAATAACATAATATGACAAATAGATGTACTTTGCATGCTCACACACTTGTATTCATAGGTTGTTAGCTGAAATTTGCAGCTCCTCAGGTAACATACATTAAAACTCAAATACTACCAGCTTATCATTTCAACTATGATTGTTATTATGCCTCACATAAATGCACAAATATCTACCTGAAAGCTCTACTGATCATGGTTATATGTGGAATGATATCTAACAAGATTGTACCTTTTCACAGTTGACTTGTTGAAGCCTGAAAGCACTGTTATTATCCGCAATGCAAAGATTGATATGTTCAAAGGTTCAATGAGGCTTGCTGTGGACAAATGGGGCCGCATCGAAGTCACTGAACCGGCAAGCTTCAATGTGAAGGAGGACAACAATCTCTCACTTGTGGAGTATGAGCTTGTCAACGTTGCCGAAGAGTGAAGGCCTTGTTGATCTCATTCGATAACCAGAATTTCTGCTGGTAAAAAAACTCTACTTGTTGCATCAAGAATGAGAACTCGAGGAGATGGAGAAGCTTATGAAGTAGGTTGGAGCTGTTGGGTCGAACTAGTGCAAGTTTCTCGTTATCATGCATTATGTCTATCAATGGATATTAGTTGCTGCAGCGGTGTGGTTGTACGAACAAATATGATGTGCTGAGCAGTTAATACGCTAATGGTTCTTGAGCTCTTCGGAATGGATTGATGTGTCTGAGGAGAAATTTTTTGTTTACATTATAACTTTTTTATTTCAAATATTGTTCTACGATCGTGTTCCCATGTATTCCCTCCGTTCTAGACTTTTTTGTGCAAACATAGTCAAATTTGAGTCATTTTTGAAGAATTTTTGTTAATAATAATAAAGAAGTCACAATAAAAAAATAATATTTTGCATAAATTTTTAAATGAGATGAGTGATCAAACTTAGAATTAAAAAAGTCAAATAAATTATAATTTAGAACGGGAAGAGTACTAAGGCCTCCAACGGGTAGCACGGAGGCCGACTCATAAATTTTTTGTTCGCCCAACAGTACCGATTTGAGGAGGCTGGCTAGCGCTCTGCGGTGCGCTTGTCTTGCTCAGACGAGACAACGGGTTACAATGTACTGTGCAGATTTTTTAATGTTTGGAGGAGGCCTAAGAAAATTGTTGCAGCTGAGTGCGTTTTAAACGAGGCTGCAGGCCTACAGCCGCAGATATTTAGTTTAAGGGCATCCCTAAGAGTAAATTCCCTGTATGCCATTGAAAAATGTAACCCATCCCTTCTATGCCATTGAAAATTACCTCATCCCTTCTATGCCATCATTTATAATTTTCCATCCCTTCCATGCCATTGCCGTTAATTTCTCTAACAGATCCGTTAAAAGGTACAGGGGAAAAGACAATAATACCCCTCCGTTTCCTCACCGCAATTTTTTTCCCCGAGCGCCCCGCCCATCCCGCCACGCCTCGACGCGCTCCCCCTGCCGCCTTCCGCCGCGCACGCACGCGGGCCGCCTTCCGCTCGCCGCTCGTGCACGCCCACGGCTGCGCCCGCGCGTGCTCGCCGCCTCGATTCACTGCGCATGAGGCCGCCGCCGGCCGCAGGGGAGGTAGCGGCCATCGAGCTCCGCCGCCGCGCGGATCTGCAGGCCCTGGCGAGGCGCGCGCAGGCTCAAGGAGCTCGGCGGAGCTCGCCGCCGCCGGGGTCCCCCGCGGCGAGGGAGGAAGACAAGGAGGGGCGGCGGCGCGAGCTCGCCCAACGGCGAGGGAGGAGGGGCGCTCCTCCCTCCCCTCCGCCTCTTCTCTCCCTCTCCGTCCTCCCTCTCCTCTCCTTCCCTGCTCCCTCGCCGGCGAGCGCGAGGCGGGGCGAAGGTGGCTGGCGAGCGCCTCCTCCTTCCTTCCTCCCACACGCACGGCGCCGCTCCTCCTCCTTCCTTCCTTCCACCCGCGCGGCACGGCCCTCTCCTCCTCCCCCCTCGATTCGGCCCTCGACGGCGCGGTGGCCCCCTCCCAAGCCGGGCCTCGTCGCCGCCCCCTCCCCTGCCTGGCCTCTCGGAGAGCCGCGGGCCCGCGTGCTGCCCCCTCCCCTGCTCGGGGACGGAGCCGCGCGTGGCCATGGCGAGCTGCGGGGATGGCGGCGGCGGCCAGAGCCACGCGTGGCCATGGCTGGTCCGGCCACGCCTCCCGCCGGCGCGCTGCCGTCCTCCTCGGAGCGCTGCCGGCCTGCGCGAGCACGCCTGCCCCCGGCTATTCGCCTCCCCTCCCCCGGCCGCGGCATGGGGCCGCTGTGGCGGCGGTTAGCGGGACGGCGGCACACGGCCTCCCCTTCTTTGCTCCCTCCCGCTGGCCGGCCGCGCGCGCCCCCTCCTCCCTCCCTCCCTCCCTCCACTCGCGCCGGCCATGGCGAGCTACGGCGGGCTCGCACGGCGGCTGCGGTCCCTGCTTCCTCTGCCGGCGGCCGGAGCTCGGCGTGCATGCGGAGGGGCAGGGCGCGGTGCCGGGTCCTCCGCCTCTTCCCATCGCGGCGAGCAGGACCGGGCGCGCGCGGCCCGCAGCGGAGGACGCGGCGTGGCCCGCGGCAGAGGACGCAGCGCGTGACGGCGCCGGAGCAGGGATGCGGCGGAGGGTGCGGCCGGTGGCGAAGGACGCGGCGCGCGTGGTGGCCCGCTTGACGGCGGCCGCGGCAGGGGCCCGACGGAGGGCGCGACGCGGGCGGCGGCTCGCGCGACGGCGGCCGCGGCGGAGGGGCAGCAAGGGCCTCCGCCGCGCGCGCCGGGCCCTCCGTCGCCATCGTGGATCCGATGGGTTCAAGGTTGAAGATTAATCTGACGTGTGGGTCCCACACGTCAGTGGTAGTAGAGAGAGGGCAAGGAATAGGAGCCAGGGGTATTATTGTCCTTTTGTCTTTCAGTTTAACTGCTCCGTTAGTATTTTTGACACCAATGGCTTAGAGGGAATGGAAAATTAAAAACAATGGCATTGAAGGGATGAGGTAATTTTCAATGGCATAGAAGGGATGTGTTACATTTTTCAATGGCATACAGAGAATTTACTCCATCCCTAACGGTTGGCGATTTGTCCGGCGTTTTGATTTTTCTAATCGATGAACAGTGGCAGCACAGTGGTCGCTAGCGACGTACTCGTCGCTAGCTCGCACGCTCGCCGAGAGAGCTCGCTCTCACGCGCGCTCTGTCCGAGCGTCTGCTGTTCGTCTCAGTCTCCTGCCCAAATCGCCAGCCCGTTGCGGATGGCCTAAGGGATACTCTGCTATGCACCAGCCGGCTAACTTGTACTGGTACCAAGATTTGGCAGACTTCAGAAAATATGATTGAAGGTAGCCCAAAGCCCCAAATGTGACAATTTTGATTTGAGGCAACCCAAACATGAAAGCAACAAAAACCAACTTTCAGTATAGAACTGGCCAAAGGCGCGACTACATATCACCCGTGCTACAATTCGCGCATCCATCGCTCGAAGCTCGCAGCCCACGGCGGCCCAACCACACTCCTTCCTCCTCGAGTTGTGCTCTACTCGCCCGCCATGGCTACGGTTGGGTTCGGGGTCTTCTGGGTTTGGGGTTGCCGGAGCTGCTGCTCATCGCCGGCCATAGAGGGAGAGCCGGCGGCGGCAGGCCGGCCTGGAGGAGGTGAGCGCGAGGCGGCGAGGCGCGGTGGCGGTGGGAGATGGCACCAAGGAGGGGAAGTTGACGCAAAGATGGCAGTGGTCGGTGGATGAAGGCGGCCGTGGCGGCGAGACGAGGCGGTGATGGTAAGAGGCGGCCGGCGCAGGCGTGTTAGGTCGGCCGGAGCTCCAATGGGACCCGAGCCCGCCTACGCCGGTGGAGTGGGGAAGGGGCTGAGCGGCGGGTGCAAGGCATCAGGAGGAAGATGATGGGCGGAGGAAGAAATATGAGCCGATGGGCCGCACTCCACACCTCCTTCAGGTGATGGATAGTGATTTCATCACCTGAGGCGGTGCCCAGACGTGCCCGGCCCAAGGCCGGTGAAGTGCGCCAGCGTACCAATGTGCATTTCTATTCTACAGCTCAACATCCCGAAACCTTGCGATCCAGATAATTTGCATCCCTAACTTGAGAAACCTTGCGATCCAGATAATTCGCATCCCTAACTTCGAGATGCTACATTGCCACATTGTCAATTGAATGTACTATGCCAAGACCCTAGAGTAAACCACAAAAATCTGCAGAAACTCCCTGTCAAATTTATTCATTCCAGATCTGTTAATCAAGCAGGTCGTCAAGACCAAAAATCTATTGGATACCCACCAATGAATCTCAAGAATAATTCTGTAAAATCTTATACAAACTGGAATCCCAGAGGACAGAGCGCATGGTAACTGAGACGCCAAACAGGTACTTTAAATTCATGAGGTGGTAGTCCATAATCCTCACCAGCTAGCATCACTGCAGAGCCCCAATAATGACAAATCATCCATCTACAAATAGAAATACAAATAACCTGAGCTCCAGCTCTTAATTGACACCATAAAAGTTAACAGCAATAAAAGCTACTTCTCTATTGTGTCCATTTATCATGGATAAAACCAAGGTAACAGAGATGGCAAATAAAAGCATGGTCTAGTCTTCATCCAAGATGACCTCCAACGCACTAATCACAGGCCTATAGAGATATACAATAAAAGTCAAGAAAACAAATACTGTACAAAGATAAGCATATTTTAATGAGGCTAATAGCCTAGTTATTCATTATTTCTATAAAAATCAGCTGGCACAGAGGGCATCTTGTAAGAACATGGAATATTAATAGAAATTTGTAATAAACATATGGCATCATTGATGTTCCTTAAAATCAGGCCAGACCTGTAGATATGAGGTGAAGGGATAATAATCTGCTACGTTCCACCTAGATCACACGTCATCATTGCCAGCTGGGCCAATACAAAAGAATCAGTCCCCTCTTTTAACTCAACTTTATAATTAATGATGATGTTACATTCAAATTTAGAAGTGTTCTTTTCTTATGCTGAATTCATGTATACTTCGACTTCAACAAAACTACGGGCATAACTCGATTTGCGAAAGAAATCTCTCGCATTGCCAAAACTTCAATAACAGATAGCTCAAGCACACAAATTGTGGCACAAGACTTCTAGGCCAAATCATTTAGCAAGGATACAAGGAACAATAAAAAAGGACCTAGCTCAAATTGCTCAATACATCATAACATCGCAGAGTTCTTTTTTTTCCATATTGTGCTGCATGTTTACATATTAATGTAAATATGCACAATACAAGAATTTAGACGCAGTTCCATAAAATAAAGATGACAAGCTCTTCTTCCACAAATAATTCCGACGCACAAGCTAGTGATGGAACCTAGCCACCAACAGTTATTAGTGATGGCATCTTTATAGTTATTCACCTTTTGGGCCCTGAAGTTCATCTAGTTTCATCTTGACCTACAACAAGGGCCATGTGGAAATATAAGATTGATTTCAACATGGAAACTTTATTATCATATTTCAATTTTGAAATAGAAAATGTGTATGTTTCCATAATGGATTGGTGGTTACAAGCTGAGGACTTGAGGAACACTAGGAACTGCATGAGTGCCACATTTTCCTACCCATGTTCATATAGAAATGTTTCAAAACCATTCATCTAACTAGAAAAATAAGCTTCGTTGGGTAACACTACGTGTTATATAGGTAGAGCATGAAAAATATCTTATGGAATTGAAACCAAGGGCTACAAACAAATTTAAAACTGTTGGTTCTATCAGGTGATCTCATTAAGCAACATATTTGCAGTGTTTACAATAGGCTTTATTAGGACACCCTATAAAGAATCAAATATTGTTTTGCGCAGAACTTCGATACTATGGGTGGTCTAGTCAGAGCAATGCGAACTCATATTCATTGAAATTGAATCAAATATTTGACCCAGGAGTAGAAGAATTAGGTTGAGGGGGCTTGCGTTTAGTCTGTTCATTTTGATATATGAAATTAACTTTCTCCGCTAACTTGCTGCTGAAAACAGCATGCTTAAGTACCAAAACTACCCCAAACAAAAATCAAATTCTTATCGCTACTTCAAATGATCTGAGAATCATGCGTCTGTAATTTAGTTTTCCTATATGACTGGCGAGTGGGGAAAAAAAACAGACTTGTTTCATAGCTGTAACTAATATACTAACACTAAACAAAGTCGTGACATTGAGACAGGGGCAAATTACCTTCCAAGAGCCAACCGAATCCCTTGCAAGCCGGGGCGGCGAGAAGCGACGTCATGAGCGCCGAAGCCGTGGCGCTGTGCATGGGCATCAGGGACTCCAGACACACGCTGCTCATCTCCACCGGCGACCTACAGATCGGAACCAAAGACATCAGAACAAAAAAAATCACCCAAAAATAGCAAAATGGGGAACAGAACGACGACAGTTCCACGGGCCCGGAACCTAAGACGGCGCGCACCTTAGGAGGACGCGGGGGGCAGAGGTGGGCATCCGCCTCGGCAGCGGAGCCGGCCCCGCACGCGAGGCGGCTCTGGCCGCCGCACTGCGGAGCGACGAGGGGGGGCTGGATCGGAGGAAGGATCTCGCGGCGGCGGCGGCGGCGGCGGCGGCGGCCATTTCGGCGGCGGGTGCGGTGTTCTGCTCTGTGGTGGCGGGGCACGGCAGGAGCGGAGAGAGATGCCAATAAACCCTACAACCGTGGTGGGCTTGGCGAGACGGCGGTGGCGCTCTCGTGGAAGGAGAGAGATCTCTCTCCCGCCCGAAACTGGGCCGGTCTTTTTTTTCTTGCAGCTTTTGGGGGGTTTGGCTAGATGTAGATGGCCCATATGGCGAACGGGCCTGGCGCTCGGTTTTCCGGGGTTTTTTTTAACCTGGTCGTGATCCCGTGAGATTTCCGTGTGTTTTTCGTACGTGAGTTGCTGTGCTGCACGGCAATCTTGCCGAGACGAGCGGTCGTGCGTGGGGAGGAGCGTCGCACCAACCTACCTCTCGTGGTCCATGCGCGTCACCAACCGGACAGCAAAGTTAAGCCTAGTAGGCAGGAGAGGGAGAGCACCTTTTGTGCTGCTGCTAGTAGCTCCTGTCCTCCTTGCCTTTCTCATCCTGACTGGCGGCCTAACCAACACACGTACACGGCAAATACCACGCCCCCAAATGCAATTATAGAGGTGACTGGCACTGCTAGCTGCTGCTGAGCCGCAAGAACAGCAGCTGGCTGTGATCATCCTGAAAGGCACTTTTCAGCCGAGCCTGAACATGTCCTGGGCTGCAGATCGAGTTTAATGGGCCGAAGGATCTGTTGCGTCAAATAAAGTGGCAGCAGGTACGTCGTGACGCTGGTTGGTGTAACGAGCTGGGTGTCCAGCAACGGTCAACAGTTTTGTCATGCGCCGTGGACCGTCAAAATTATGGCCGGCGACGGCGATGCATGTCGTACTGCCCCTGCCCGCTGAACGAAATCATGGTAGCCGGCGGGCAGTGAAAATGTCAACAATGGCCTTAGATCTTGTCATTCTTTTTTTAAAAAAGAAAAATAAAATTAAGACGAGCGAGGTACTCAGGTGTTCGTGCGATATTAAAGAGCGGGGCTTTTTTTATCAATCATGCCTCTTCGAGGACGAAAAGGTTATTGCTCTTTTTTTTTTCCTTTGCAGACGCATGAAATGTTTTCCAATAGAGTACGAAAAGTTGGTGCAAGGTACTAATGGATTATTTGGCTGCTGGTTGGTGCAGCATTAACAAGATGGATCCAAGCGTTCAACAGTCAGCAGTTTTGTCGTGCACGCACGCAGCAGGAACGTCAAAATGATGGACATGGACTACATGTCGTTCGACCCATTGCCTGTTGAAATAATTGCGATCTATCCAGGGGGTACGTAGTGACGTGAAAACGTCAACAGTACTGGGTACGAATCCACGCAATGAAAACCATCCAGTGCGTTCGTGCAAAAAAAAAGTTTTTTAACCGACATATTACACAATAATATGCACAATATCAATCATACTCATCGAGCACCGACAGATGAATATAGTAGGGTGGATAGCATTTTGATCTGCAATACAGTACACGTTGCATTGTACAGTACAGACACACAGTCACTGAGAGCTTATCATTCATTGGTTGCGTCACCATGGCGAACTGCAGGCAGGAGGAGCAGCTAGCTGGCTCTTCCCCAAGTACTCGTACCAAACAAGGAGCAGCTATCCCAAGCGAGATTACTCGTAGTAAACAAGCAGCTAGCTGGCGAACTGAAAAACGGAGCACGCGAATACGATCACTACTGGAAGCGGCAGCGCACGTTACAACTTACTCGTACAAGGCTTTGATCGTCGTCTTCGCTTCATGTTCATGGAATGTATCGTCCGTTCCGGCCTTCCTCCTGGAAGCTGTTCGGGTTCTTGAACTCGTCGTCGTTGCCGTACCGCGGGTAACCCGCCGCCGCATTGCCGTAGCCCCCGCGCCTGCCGTACCCGGAGCCGGCGAACTCCTCCTCGGCCTCGGGGCGCGCCCGCATGGGGTTCGACTCGCGGCCGTAGCCGTACCTGCCGGCGTCCACGTCGTAGTAGTACCGGCCGTTCTGGTACAGCCGCGTGTCGCTCATCCCGTAGCCCCGCTGCTGGTCGTCCTGCCCCTGCTGCCGCCTGCTGCCGCCGCGGAAGGCCGTGTAGTACCACGGCGGCCGGCCCCTGCCGCTGCCGTCCTCCGGGTAGGGCTGGACGCCGTCGAGGTCACCGGCGGCGCCTCGCGCGGGGGCCGCCTCCTCCTCGGTATACGAAGTGGTGGCCGGCACGTTGGTCGGCGGGCGGCCCCTGCCGCTGCCGTCCTCCGGGTACTGCTGGGCGCGCTCGCCGCGGCCGCCTCCCGCGGGGACCGGCGGCTCCTCGGTCGTGCGGGTGGTGGCCGGCACGTCGGCCGCCGCCGACGCCGTCGTCAGCTTCTCGGCGTTGCGGTGCACGCCGCGGCGGAAGTAGTTCGGCGGGTAGTTCTCCTCGGGGCGGCCGTAGAGCCCGTACCCGCGGCCGCTGCCGCCGGTCGACGGCCGGGAGAACGCCGGCGCCGCATTAGGGTCCGCCGCCGCAGCCTTCTCAGGCTCGACGGCGGGGTCGGCGCGCGTGGTCTTGCTGAAGAAGAAGCGGCCACCGCCCCACGCTTCCGCCGTGACGGCGAGCACGGCCACTAATGCGGCGAGGAAGAGGTGGCGAGCAGGGGAAGCCATCGGGGGCGAAGGAGCGTCGGTGGCCGTGTTGGCTAGCGAGCCACTAGCTACCACGATCCGGCACTGTGTGCGTTCCGGTGCGCCCCCACTTATTTATAGCCGGCGCCGATCTAGGGACCACCGGCTGCGTGGGGCAATCGGGTTGTTGCGCCGAGCAGTGTCAGAAAGCAAATGGGGCATCTTGGACAGGACGAGATGAATGAAATGAGTCAGTGAGGGGTGACAGGGTGATCGGGTTGGGGGAGCGGCCGAGCGGCGGTGATCGCGGGCAGAGTGGAGGGCGGGTGGAGAGAGCGCGCGCACCTCCCTGACGCAGTGTGCATGATGGAATTTGCCGTTTAGTTCCCAAAAATTTTCAACTTCCCTTTGAATATGAAGCACTAAATGTAATTAAATAATAAAACTAATTACACAGTTAGGATGTACACGACGAGACGAATCTTTCGAGTATAATTAGTGCATGATTAGCCATAAGTGCTACAGTAACCCACATGTGCTAATGATGCGGTCAAATGCCTCAAAAGATTCGTCTCGCAGTTTCCAAGTGAGTTCTGAAATTAGTTTTTTAATTAGTGTCCGAAAAACCCTCCCGACATCTGGTTAAAGTGTCGATTTGACATCCAAAATTTTTTGTTTTTGGAACTAAACGGGCTCTTGGTGCACGCAGAGGGCCTGGCATTGATGGAAGTCATGGCTCGCGAGGTATGAATAGGGGCGCAGGCGATTGGGGGTTAATTTTGGACCGTGGGCAGCATCTCGGCAGCGTGAGATTTTAAATGCCCGTCGCTCGCTCCACGTGGTCATTGATCATGAGCTCGAGTTGGTGTCACGCGATTGCAATGCGTATGCTTTGGTTCCAAGCGACGCCCAACAATGTTTGGTTTACCAGGTCTGTTATCGGGAGCACTCATGTGAGAGCAGCATATGTGCGTCGTGTTCAGACGAGGAGGCACAGATCGTCAAGCAGTGACAGTCCTTACAATTTACTACTACAAGACTCCAGCAGGGCTCTTGTCAACTGTCAAGACATCAAGTCATGCCAGCACAGATCTCGGAGCGAAAGCGCCTCTCTTTCTAAAAGAGAAAAAGGAAAGATTGGCCCTTTTAGATTGACGACACATGAAATCATTGGTGCCCAAAGCGGCAAACAGCCGGCAGCTGCGTTCCTTCTCTTTTCTTGTCCCCGTTCTCTCTCGCCGGATTACTACCCCTGCCTTTGGTTGAGAAGATAGGCGGATAGCAGCAGCATCGAGCTGCGCCGTTCGCGATTGTGCCTGCGCAGAGCACTCCCCGTCGACTCCGGCCACTCCCTAGTGGAGTTGTGGTGCTGGCACCGTCTTGACCAAATGACTCGGAGTCAGTCCGGCGCTCCTCGCGGAGTTTTGGTGCTGTTGCTCGCCGCGCCACTCGCGCTCGCCCCTGCTGGCCGCCGCCGCTTCCGGCTTCTTCTCCCATCGGAAACGGCGCACCCGACCTCGCGCGAGCCACGTGCAGGATCGCTCGAATGAAATGGCCAGAGCCCAGAGCTGGCGTTGTACATTTCGGCCCAACTAATTTTCAAAAAAAAACATTTCGGCCCAACTCGATAATGTCAGAGGGCAAGCACTAAAACCAAGCACGGGAAATTATGGGGAGCTCCTATACATCTTCTGAAAGATAGTTAAGCAACTTATCTATAAAGCCCACTAAAACTCATTTATTGAAAAAAAATGCTGAACTAATATTTTGAAAATATTGAGCCAACATTTTAAGTTTGAAAAATGTTGAACTTGTATTTCGAAAATATTGAATCAATATTTGAAAAATGTTTAATCATATTTTTTTTCTCATCTTCTCCGGCGCCGGCGAGCGGTGGCAAGGCGGCACGACGGAGTGCGAGCAGCGGCTGGGCCGGCACGGGCGCGCGGCGTGGGCGGCCGACAGTGGCGGCGGAGCGGAGCAGTTGAGGCGGAGCAGGTGATGCCAGGGCACGCGCCGGCGCTGGCTGCACAGTGGCGGGGCCGGCGCGGGCGCACGGCTTGGGCGGCCGACGGCAGCGGCGGAGCGGAGCAGCGGCGGCGGAGGTGCAGCAATCGCGGCGGAGGCAGACCAGGTAGTGGCGGCGGCAAAGAGCGTGCAGGAGCTGCCGTGGGGTGAGAGAGGAAGCTAGGGTTTGAATTAGATCCAAGGGCTATGGTTGTTTTGCACGAATCTCAAACAATGGAATGTAGAGAAGAAAAAAAATCTTCCGGAAGATATATAGGATTGGCAGAAATTCTGTACCCAATATTTGTTCGGTCCAAGATAGGGATTCGGCCCACTGGAACCTGATTTTTGGGCCTTAACAATGTGCCATTAGGCCAATTCCCATGTATGTTCTTTTGGACCATTGCCACGGGCCATATTATGCCTTGCTATATACAGGACCCAGAAGTTTTCATAGCTGGCAGGTCAACTCGTCCAAAAAAAAAAAAAACTAGCTGGTCCAGATCGAAACCTAGGCCATTGGTTGCCTTGATCGAATGCCCATGGATTAAGGATTCAGGAAATGCACAGTATGTGGGTTGTAGAGGAAATAAACGGCCTGCATGTTCATCGCAGCGAGAATTATTGTGACATTGCTACTGTAATTTGCCGAGTAATGGCTCCGACTGATCACGGTTATTAGCGGGTGGGGGTATACATGCCTATTTTGCACAAAATAGCCGCGGTCACCGGTCACCATACAAAGGGCATGGATTTCTTGTTCTGGTCGGAAACAGTTGGTGAACCATCTTTTTTTTTGGGAACACAGTTGGTGAACCATCAGTAACGCATCCGCCACCGGAACAAGACACTTGTTCAATTAATGAGGGCAAGAGTGTCCCGGCAAAACACCAATACCTGTACTACCCGCAAAAAAACAAACACACCAATAACTCTGCAATCTGGATGTCGACGTGCTTGCTTACTGTATAAATCACCCAAAACTATCCTGGAAAAAGGTTACAAATTCTTCTTTTATAAAAAAAAGGTTACAAAATTGTGCCAAAAGGAACCGGAGGACAGGAGCACACCACCGCTTTACATTTTCAAGACGCGAGGCCCTTTTCATCGCACGTGAAGAGTTGTTAACCGAGACCGAGACAGGTCCACCCCCACCACACCACACCCGGGGGCAGCGCATCGGGCCCTGTTTGGTTTAGCTCTAGTACTACTAGCACACAATTCCCGAAAAAAGAATCTTCAATGCATGGAGTACTAAACGAAGTTTATTTGCAAAACCTTTTCACGGATGGGTGTAACTTTTCACGACGAATCTAATGATAGTAATTAATCGATGATTGGCTATAGTGATGCTACAGTAACCATTCTCGAATTGTGCGGTTAAAAACCTCATTAGGTTCGTCTCGCGAAGTAGTACAGCGCTGTGGAGTTAGTTTTGTAAATTACCTTTATTTAGTACCTCTAATTATTGATCAAAATTTTTGTGCTACTTGTGCTATTTTCATCCAAACAGGGCCTCGGTAACACGAGAGGCGAGAGCAACCAACCAGCCAGACGGATCCAAAGAACGCGAGCGCGGGGCGCGGGCCAGCCCCCCCTGCCCTGGCCGGCCGGGGGACGAGGACCAGACGAATCACGCACGCCCTGGCCTGCCCGACTGCCCCCCGCCCTGGCTGGCTACTAGTGGACGCCTAGCCCCCCTACCGGGAAAGCGGACGCGACCCGCCGCGGGGCCCGCGCGCAAGCAGAACGGCTCTATGTCTTGTCACCCGATGTGCCACCCGGGGCCCGTGCCGTGCGGTGGTGCAGTGCAGTGACCCCACAGGCAAAGCCATGAGCCATCGGCAGGCAGGGCAGAGAGATGCGCTCCGGGAAGAACTCGTCGCTCGCTGCAAAAGGCGTCGCCCCATCCGGCCATCCCCGCGTCCGCTTCTGCCGCTGCCTGGCCTAGCGGCTCCGCGTCCGAAAAGACGAGCAAAGCTGAGCGCTGGCGTGGGGTAAAGCCGTAAAAAGGAGAGATGGGGGTAGAAGAAGCAGGGAGAGAAGACCGGGCGCAGGTCACCCGAAGAAAACGTGAGCCGCCGTGCACGGGAGTGCAGCGGAGCGGAGCGGAGCGCCCCCCGGGATAGCTGCTGCGCGCGCCAGAGCTGCCGCTGGCCCACACGACCGGGTAAACAGTGAAAGCCGGTTGGTAAAACGGTGCGAGGCGCGGGAGTGTGTCGCCACGATACGACGGCTCCGCTCCTGCGCTCCTCCTTTTGGTGCCCCACGGCGGCCGGCACGGTGAATCGACCTCTCTCCATTTTTTTTACGGTTTCACGCTTTTACGTTTTACCCACACGATGCTCGGCTCTCCTCGGCTCGGCCAGATCCCGTGCTGCGGTTGCGCCGCGCCCCAGCAGACCTTCAAGCCACCCCCGGCAGCAGCGCGCCCGTGCCCATCGCGCGGCGGTACGTCCAAACAGTGGCGGTCCGGTGGACCGGTTGGCCCGGCGTACGCAGTTTTTCTTGGTTGGGCTGGACCGTCTGCTAGACGCTACACGCGACGGCTGCCGGTGGACGGGGGGAGGGTCTAGTGGCCGCCGCCCGTAGTGGCGGGCATGGAACGGGCCGATCCTACCACGTTCCCCGGTTCCCGTATGGGTATGGCCACGCCACGCCGCTTTTGCGTGCGCTGAGGCGGACGGCGCACCAGTCGCTCCTACTACTTGCCGGCGGCGGCGCCGGTTCTCTTCCCTGTCGCGCACGGAGACGGAACGGACAGGCAGGCAGGCCGGGCGCCCGGCCAAGGCGGTGGCGCGCTCGCGCGAGAGGCGAAGAGCGGCGGTGAGAAGGCACACTCATTGCTTAATCATGACCGCGCCTGCGTACGTACTTATCGGCCATTGATTGCGACTGGGTGTGTCAGATCCGTCCGTCCGTCCGTCGACTGCTGGCTTCGCATTGAAGCGCACCGGCGAAGACATGGCGACCATTTAATACGTGTCCAGCCTCGGCACGGAAGCAGCACGGTGCGCAGCTCTGCTCGGCTGCTCCTACCCCTCCCGACCCAGAGCCGTGCCCTTCGACTGTCCAGCATATGACCTACAGCTGCAGACCATCTCCCGGGCTACCGACTACGAGCGCTACTCCCCACCTGCAAAGTGCCGCGGCTGCTCCCGTGAAAGGCAGGATGGGCTCGGCTCGAGCCTACAACCCGATCAACCGAGCCGAGACGAATTCCAGGTCAAAACCACGTCCTCAGGAAAAGCTCGAAATCACACCGTTGCAAGGACTGAAGAGGAGGCCTAGAAAGAGGGATAGGATAGGAGGAAATCCGTAGGCGGAGTAATGCGGGAGAGGACGGCAGTGTGCTCTCTTTGCCCGAGGCGCTGGCGGGTGGCCTCCTGGCTGGGGAACAGTGGCACCTAAAGCAGCAGCCGGCCGCTGCTGGCTGCTGCATGCGGCCGCGCCCGGCGGCCAGTAAGCGCGCCACACAGCGGCGCAGCGCGGTGCCACTCCGCAGCGGAGCAGCGAACGCATCGGCAGCAGCCAGCAGCAGGCTAAAAAAAACCCACCCGGCGCCCAGGAGCACAAGGAAACACCCCATCCAATCCATCCCCTCACCTCACAGTCACACCCCGAACCCTCACACACCCCACCCCAGTGGCTCCCCCTTCCTCCCACCCGCACACCTCATCCCCACCTCACCTCACCGCACCCTCCTCGGCTTCACTTCACATCACCAGCAGCAGCTCGCGAAACAGCAGCGTCATAAAGGCATGGGCGTCGCAGGATAGCCACAGTGACGCAGCGGCAGCCGGCAGCGGCCCAGGAAGCAACAGCGACCGGCATCGATCGCGGCAGCCGAGGCGGGGGGAGAAGGGAGGAGGGAGCGCGGTCGCCGCAGGAGCAGAGCGGCATGGGGGGGGGGGGGGGGGCCTGACTGACTGGCTGACTGAGTGACTGACTGGGAAGGAGATGGCTGGAGCGCGACGGCCCCGGAGGCATTAATGGGGTGCTCATCCTCCTCGTCCTCCCCCTCCTCTCCTCCTCCTCCTCCCCGCCGGGTCGCGGTCGGCTCCGTCTTTTAACCGCCTTGCCCTGGAGGGGGCCGAGCGGCGGACCGCACGGGCGACCGGAGCAGGAGCCGGAACCCTAGTGGCGGCGGCGCGCGCCATGGGCATCGATCTCAACATGGTGGACGGCGAGGGCGAGGAGCGGCGCCACCCGCCGGCGGTGTGCCGGGACCTGTGGCACGCGTGCGCGGGCCCCGTGGTCGCGCTGCCGCGGCGGGGCAGCCTCGTCGTGTACCTGCCGCAGGGCCACATCGCTGCGGCCGGCGGCGGGGACGTCGCGGCGGACCTGCCGCC
Organism: Panicum virgatum; assembly: GCF_016808335.1. Classification (NCBI taxonomy): domain Eukaryota; kingdom Viridiplantae; phylum Streptophyta; class Magnoliopsida; order Poales; family Poaceae; genus Panicum; species Panicum virgatum. The sequence goes on along the minus strand of NC_053140.1, from coordinate 48,724,399 downwards.
GCACGTGGTGTGCCGCGTCGCGGACATCGAGCTATGCGTGAGTGCGAGCAGAACTGTTCCATATCTGCGAGGTGTTTTAGCCTTTTAGAGGTGACCGGCGGCTGTTTTGGGGCTCCATTGTTTTTTATGACGAGGCTAGCATGGCTGTGTGTGCAGGCGGATGCGGCGACGGACGAGGTGTACGCGCGGCTGGCGCTGGTGGCGGAGGGTGAGGTAAACATCTGCTCGAAATTACCCGATTGGATTCGTGTGCTCACGGGGATCCGCGGGGGAGGGATCACGTTCCCCATGCTTGGATAAGATTTTTGGGGTGTCAAATGTGTCAGAGCCTGTTCCATTTTCAGTTCTCGTTGTGGTGGAGAGCATTCGTAATGTGTGCGTGTGCCTTTTTTGGCTTTGGCTGCTCAGGTTGATTTGGGAAGAGGCGCGATCGATGGAATAGGCATTTTTAGTTCTTTCTACGTTGAGGTCTTCATGGTGATTTTTCGTTATAATAGGCATCTACGTGTAATGTAGTTCCATTTAGCATGCCTAGCATACTACTATTGGCATATTTCAGTACCTAGTGAATCTTTATTGCCGTCAGCTATAATGAACAAAGACGGAATGCGAGATTAATTTCCTGAGGGATATGAAAAGAATAGTTTGACGTTTATATAAAAAAGTTCAAGCATCAACTGCACATTTTGTTCATTCAGGCATTTGGGAGAAATGTGCGTGGTGGTGGAGTTGAAGGGGACGAGGACATGGAGGATTTTGATGCTGAAAGGAAGTCCCGGATGCTGCACATGTTCTGCAAAACGCTCACTGCCTCTGACACAAGCACGCATGGAGGGTTCTCTGTTCCTCGCCGAGCTGCTGAGGACTGTTTCCCACCGCTGGTGATATATCTTTCAATGCGCTATTTGGCTCTTAAAACTGCTCCTTGCCCCGTGCTTCGGTGCTAAATGCTTTTGGTTGCTGTGTTCTTGGTAGGACTATAATCAACTCAGGCCTTCTCAAGAGCTTGTTGCCAAGGATTTGCATGGAGCCAAGTGGAAGTTTCGTCATATTTATAGGGGTGAGATCAGTTTTACACTTTACTAGACAAGAAATGAACAATGCCCTTTTTACAATATGTGTTTACAATGTTTCATGTGAAATTTTCGTCTCACACTTCTATATGGAACTTATGAGTGTTGCTTCCACATAATTTTATTATTCAGAGGCAAATAATGACCACCACTAAAACCTCTGTTAGTGTGTTATCTCTTTTTATAACACCTCTGTTAGTGTGTTATCTCTTTTTATAACACGTGTACCTAGGCTAAATCTTGGATGAATATTTTAATAATTAATATGAAATCTGTAGCAGATGTAGTCCCAACACTTTAAAATTCCTATTTTCAGGGTACTATTTTTTTCCCTCAGTTTTGCATTGGCAAAAATCTGACTGATATGAATTCTGTTTCACATTCTAGTATAAGTAGTGTTTTATAGCTTCTTCATGTGTGTGCTTTTATCTTGGAATATTGTGCGCACAGTGAAGATTACTTGGCGAAAGGGTGCCTAGCCGGATTGGTTAGGTGGCCTCAGTAGCACTCCTCAGGTCCTGGGTTCGACTCCCAGTGGGAGCGAATTTCAGGTTGAGGTTAAAAAAATCCCCTCGCCTGCCTACACGCCAAAGCACATGGAAATAGGTTCCGGCTCACCCCGGCCTGTTCTCACACGGGTTACGGTATGGGTTACGGCGCCCCTGTGTAAGGGTGGGGCAGGGGTTCGGGGGTTTTCTAGGCCTGTGTGAGAGGTCTTCTTCTTACATTAATGCCCGGGGGGCGGCTTGCCCCTCGCAGGTCGAGTTTTTTTTTTGTGAAGATTACTTGCTTTCCCGAGCAGTGTTTTGTTTCTTACAAGAATTAGTGTATTTGGAATAATGGTGCAGCTGATCTCTGATCTTGGTGTTGCCTGAGTTGTTTTTATCATCATCTGTTTCAAAATCAAGCAAGTGATGAAATTGCTTTGCATTCCAGGTCAGCCTCGTAGGCATCTCTTAACAACTGGATGGAGTTCATTTGTCAATAAGAAGAAACTGGTTTCAGGGGATGCAGTCTTATTTCTCCGGTAAACACATGAACAATGCGGTAGGCATAGGTGCATTGTGTATCTTATTCACCAACGTGTTTTTTGTTACCTTTGTAGAGGTGATGATGGTGAATTAAGGCTGGGCGTAAGGAGAGCTGTTCAGCTTAAAAATGAGGCCCTTTTTGAAGAATTCAGTAGCGACAGTGCAAAGCGACATACGTTGTCTGCTGTATATGATTCCTTGAAACATAGAAGTGTCTTTCACATTTCTTACAATCCAAGGTTTGTTGATTTAACATACACTATTCGTTCTGGTATGCTTTATCAAGCATGTAATCTTGGCTTGGTACAATATGGCATTGTTGATGACATACTGTAAAAAGATCAATAGTAAAGTTAATTAGTGATCATGCTTAAAACATAAACTTTGATCCATTTTAGCAACTTTCTTTTCCATATCTTTGCTGGTAACATGTTCCATGCCTAAATCCTTCCTTGACTAACATCTCTTGGTATATATCGTAAGTATCAAGGCAGGCCACAGGAGATGATAATTTGCTATCAAAGTTACTCCAAACCATAGGAATTTTGTAACCTGCTAATATATAACAAAAATATCCTCGGAATTCCTGTAAAAGAAGACTTGTATGTTTAATAAAGAGAGACTTCTGTGTTGGTTGAGAATAAACAGATTTCCATTTGAATCCTTTGTCCGCAGAGCTGCTGCTTCAGAATATATAATTCCATACCGGAAGTTCTTTAAGAGCCTCAACCATCAAACCTGTATTGGAGCGAGGATCAACTTTCAATGCCAGAATGAAGATGTTAGTGAAAGGTCTGTTTCTTTTCCAATTAAACTTAATTTTTTGTTGTACGCATTACATTCGTGTTTCTTACATTCTATCCTTCTAGGCGATCTGGAATGGTTGTTGGCATTGGTGAAGTAGATCCCATGAAATGGCCTGGCTCAAAGTGGAAAAGCCTGCTGGTATGCATTTCTGCTGATCTTATGGAGCTTTAGACTCTGAATCTAATTATTGCCGGCTGCCTGTCAAGATTTTATATAAATGTAGCCGCTCTTGGAGACTGGTTGGATTCTGGTAAAGATGGTTTCTACTGCAGTCTTGTTAAGGGAGTAAAGAAAGGAGAATGCTATCCAATAAACAATGAATTTGCATGCAACATCATAGGTCTTCGACCAATAAAGCGGGGACTTTCTGTCAAAAAAAGGATCCGTCAAATAAGGCGGGGACTTTGGCATATAATCCCCACCGCAAGAGAAATGCAACAACAAGAAGAATACTAGCCTTGAGCTGTTGTTAACTGATTATTGTTGACTGGGTGATAGCTATATGCAATGTTTCATGTTTGACCTTGTAGAAATAACCATACATGCTATACTGAGGCAAGCTTATAAGGAGACTTAAATCAAACCACCAGCCTGAATATTACACAGGGAAGACCAACATGGCTTTACCAGGTGCCGGAAACTTTAAAACCACACAATGTGCGCAAGAACTTGAAACTTTCTGAGGTTTTGAACTTCAGCTGCAAGTATTTATCCACAATCAAAGCATACTGGCGAAAATGTCTGCTGTTTAGCAAGAATTGCTGTTTGACTTGCTTCCCTTTATATAAGAAATAATACATGCTATGCATGCTGAGGATAATTAAATTTATAACTGTCTATTCATAATGAACAGCGCTATACTGATTTAGTAATACTAGGTTGCTGATGTGTTGTCTTTTTGTACAGGTAAGATGGGAGGATGGTTCTGAATGCAATGGCCAAGATAGAGTATCTCCATGGGAGATTGATATAGTTGGTGGCTCAGTCTCTGCTGCCCATTCTCTGTCTGCATCTAGTTCTAAAAGAACCAAGTTATGCCCTCCGGGAAATTTGGACGTTCCAACAATGTGTAAGTCATAGCACAAGACTAATGTCTGTGCATATGTACACTATCCTTGAGCTGCCAATTAACTATCGCATTGGATGTTGCAGGGAATGGTTGTACTGACTCCGTGGAAACTGGAAAGTTACCCAGGGTCTTGCAAGGTCAAGAATTGATGGGTTTTAGGACTCATCGTGTTACGTGTGCTCCTCAAACAGCTGAGGTTGCAAAATTTCAATCTTCTGATGCTAGTAGGTTCCTTACTAATGCACGAAGCTGCATGTTGAGTGGTCCAACAGGCAGACTTGCAGTACAGAACTCTGGCTTTACCTACCAATCTGTAGGCTTCAATGAATCTATTGGATTCTCAGAGGTCTTGCAAGGTCAAGAAATTTCTCAGGCAGTTCCTATGTTCCAAGGAATGATGTCTGAGGCATGTTCACTGAAAGGCGGATATGGGCTGCATGGTTATATGCATACCCCAGCTGCTGTTAATGGATTATCAGCCACAGCTCAAGAATGTTCTCTCACACTATCTACTCCGCCTGCAGCACAAGTGCCCCCACCTCATCCCAATCATATGTTTAACCAAACTCTGTCGTCACAGCTTGGACTGGGAAACAAGGCTGCTCGCGAAGGTGCAAATGGCAGTCAGCCTCGCCCATTTGATATGTCATGGGAAGCTCAGACCAGGCCACAGCATGAAACACCTGCTCAAATTAGCTTGGATCAATTTGAGGCTAGGAGAACTTCAGCACCTGGAGATGCTGCTAAAATAGGGTCTGGTGGAAGGGAGGTTCGCAAAACTAGCTGCAGGCTTTTTGGTTTCTCATTGACTGAGAAGATCTTGCCAGCTGATGATGATGGCGTGAAGGAAGTGAGTTATGAGGCTGAGTGCCAGAATCCACGGATGCTGGACTTGTTCGGGTACAACCGCTCCACCCCGAATGCTGCTCTTCCGGCTCTCTGTGCCGCCCCCTTTGGAATGTGATGCTACTTCTGTAATCTTTCCAAGTATTTTCAAGCACTCAGATTACAAGTTCTACTTTCCCAGTACCCCGGTGTATGCATAAGCTGTCTTTTGACCTCATTCCCTTCATTGGTCTGCTCAAGTTAATCAGCATCTGCACAAGTCAAGGAAGGATGATTGGTGAACCATTCCTCTGCATGGCTCACCTGGCCATCCAAAGCATTATGGTTGTGTATCGTGATATGCACCATTGTAACTTTTGTTGTGGCTATCCTTCATATCCATTGTGCGATGAAGCTAACGATGTGCCCTAAAAGTACGTCGCTCGCAGATTTAGATTCATGGGAAGGTCTGTCAGCTTTAATGTACCGGTTATGTGTCTTAGCTCTATCATGAGCCTTGGTTGCAGTGGCATGCCTAGGTCTTGTGATTGTATCAGTACGTAAGACCATTGCTTCGTAAGACATATTGCTTATGGACCTTTATTCTGGTGCGTTGTGTGTGGATGCATGAATAATCATTTTCCTGGTAGCTTACTGGGAGATCAGTCGTGTAGAACTGTTTATGAATGTTGGAGAATGGCTATTTGACTGAAGAAACAGAGTGCAGAATAGCCTGCGTGTTCTAGAGGAAATCAAGGGTAGACCTCGATCACCGACCGGATTCCGAGGAAGGCGACGATCTTGTAGCCGCTGAAGCCCGCGTCCTCGAATATCTTGCGCCACTCGCGCTCGTCCCGCTCGGGGCTCCCGACCACCCCCATCATCATCACGTCCCACAGTAGCTGCGTCTCGGTGGCCTTCTCGTCTGCCGGGCTCGATCCCACCACGGCACCACCAGGTCCATCACGATCACCCTGCCGCCGGCCTCCCTCGAAGGGATCGCCTCCCTGCACCGCCGCAGTAAGCGCACGCACTTCTCGTCGTCCCATCCATGCAGGACCCACTGCACAAGGAGGAGTCAGCAACCGCGACGTCATTGTTCAGTTTCACATGGTAAAGGAGAGTGATGAGGTGATAGCGAAGCGGGCGCCGGACACCCGGACCTTGAGGAGGACGGCGTCGGCCTTGGGGACGTTCTCGAACATGTCCCCGGCGACGAACTCCGCGCCGCCGCGTTCGCCTTGCGGGACGCTGGCCACGACGTGCGGCAGTTCAAGGACGCTGCACCTGACGTGCGGGAACGCGGCGGCGATGGCCCTGGCGGCTCCGCCGGACCCGCCGCCGACGTCCACCAGCGAGGTGAGGCCCCGGAACACGTCGCGGTGATCGCGCACGAGCACGCCCATCACGAACCGGCCGTCGCACGCCATGGCGTCGTTGAACGCCGCGCCGAACTCCCGGTCGCCCTTCGCCACCGCCCAGAGGTCGCGACCGTGCGCGGCCTCGAACGGGACGCGCGCCGCGGCGGTGCGGGCGTCCGCGGCGCCAAACCAGGACGCCAAGGACATGGACGGCGACACGACGATGGGGTGCAGCATGGCGAGAGCGAACGGAGATAGGTCCTGCCCACCCGCGCCGGGCGCGGACACGAGGAGGCGGGAGAGCGGGGTGAGCCCGTAGCGGGCCGCCGCGTCGTCGAAGACGAAGAACCCGGCGTGCGCGAGCAGCCGCATGAGGCGGCGCAGGTACGGCGCCCTGGAGGGCGGCAGGGAGAGCGCCGCGGCAACATCCGCGACTGTTGCGGCGCCGCCGAGGCGGTGCACGGCGTCGGGGGTGCCGAGCTCGACGGCGCACCGCAGGGACATGGATCTGGTGTACGCGAAGACGTGGTTCCACAGCTCGGCCTGCGCATGCATGAGCTGATCGCCGGTGGCGTCCATGGCTCGTTCGCTAAAGTGACTAGCGTTTGGGCTTGAGGTCAAACAAAATGGCCGTTCGTGTTTGTAGAAGCGCTGCGTTTCTTCGCCTTTGAAGATCCAAGATCGGTTCCTAGGTTCTTGTCGCTCCGCGCAGACGTTCCATGGAAAATGGTAGTTGTCATTTTCATCTTGCAAGTGTGTGTATTATATGCACAAGTCAACAACTAATGCCGTATTGTCTTTCGAAAAAAAAAAACAACTAATGCCGTATTACTAGCTAGTGAATCAGTAGCCAATGTAATCACCTAGCTCATAGTTTATTGCTAGCAGTAGACTAGTTGCTTGCAATATGCAAATTGCAGAGCCATTGTTGAGTCAAAACTCATAAGAGAACTGCGGTAGATGCTAAGACGCCTGCTAGTGTGCTCCTTCCTTTCTTCCTAAATACCGTCATCTTTGTACAAGTTGTTATTGTTATGCAATCAGTGACGGACCGTGACAGAAACGTAGGGAGGGTCAAGCTTGTAAATAGCATAAGTGCTGCAGTGATATGTACCAAGTCAGTGTAAGCATTAACGATTACACATGATTGGATTATAATTCATATGAAATACAAGTGACCAAGAGTATTTAGAGCGTCTCTAAGAGACTCTTTATATCCTTCCTAGTTTACAGGAATAGAGATTTTTGTGAAAAAATGCCCTCCAACAGCCTCTTCAATTGAATATCTAAATATAGACATTTTTTATTCTGAATTTCTCGCAAGCAAAAGATGAAGAGCGAGAATGAATCTTTAGACTACATACAAGACATAGAAAAGTTGTTGGAAAGTACAAGGATATAGAAAATAATTTTTACTCAAATGACTCTAAATGATGATTTAGAGAGTAGATTTTAGAAATGCTCTTGGAGATGCTCTTACCATATCAGACTATAGAATATACCAAGATATAATGGCTGAGCCATATTATTCAAAAGAAAAAAAAGAAAAGGAGATGTCTTCTCACAGACTTTAGGGATTGTAGTGTACTCAGTTGACTGACATTAGATGAGCCATATTTTAAGAAAATTAGTTACAGATGGGCATGTTGAGGAAGCTTTTGGACATCTAACGGCTGCTGCGGCGCTGGCCCAGATAGTCCGACAGGGAGCGAGACATGAAGCGCCATGGCCAACGAGCTAGAAATGCTTCGAGCTGCGAGCTTTCTCCATGTCCCGAGTGCTCTCCATCGTGCACTTGCGATTGAGGTCGTGGATCAGTGCGTGGATAGTGCACTCACCTAACATCAATACAAGTCTGTCCTCGCAGAAAAAACATCAGTACAAGTCTTGACTACCAACCAAACAAGTTCATTTCATAAAAAAACCAAACAAATTTAATGTAATTGCAATGTGTATAAAAGAGAAGATTAGTCCGGATCAATAGTTACTTCATCCGACCTATGGGAAGTGTAATTTTAAGATTTAAATTTATAGTTAAGTAGGATTAAAGAGTAGAAATTAAACCATTGCTGTTAGATAGATTGATCAGGTTGATGACTGCAAGTGGGATGAAAGTAGATCCGATTGGAATGGATATCCATTTGTTTTTGTTGAACGTGAAGCAAGCGAATATTACACAGATACAATTATGAATAAGGCTCCGTTTGGATGTTGATATTGGAGAGCTTGGCATTGTATTGGTTTCAATACCAAATCAGGCTAGGTATTGAAATAGACTCAATACCAAAGCTATTGTTTGGATGTAGATAGAATTTTTAGATGGAATTGAATGAGTCAGCTAATATCAATTCTCGTTTGGATGTGCATCTCCAGAAATTGAAATTGGCATCCTCCTCCACCCCCAGCATGGCCATGGCCTCAGCATCCTCCTCTGCGCAGCCCTCACCCCGTCATCCTCCTCCTCTAGCATGGCAATGGCAGATCTCAAGTGGCTGGGCGGACCTTGTCATCCTCCGTCGTGCGTCTGCGGCTCGCTGTCCCCCTCCGCACCTCGCTCGTCTTGCGGAGGTGGGCATGGGAGGGGCGGAACAGCTCGCCGTGCGGAAAGGGCAGGGGAGAGGCGGCTTGGCTCGCTGGTCGGAGAGGAGGCACGGGTAGGGCGCGGCTGCTCACAGCACAGATAGGGCAGGGGAAGGGCGGCAGCCCACTAGCCGGAGAAGAGGCAAGGAAGGGGTGGCGCAGCTTGCTGTGTCGAAGAGGGAAGGGGAAGAGGCGGGACGGCCTGCTGGTCGGAGAGACAGACAGGGAAAGGTGAGCACGACTCGCCGGAGAGGAGGCAGGGGAGTGGTCAGGGGCGGAGTTCCGGTGGCGGTGGTCGGGGCGGAGTTCTGCGATGGAAGAAGAGAAGCGACGATCCAATTCATCCCAATACGGAGGGGTGAGGCTCCGCATTCACGAAGGGCTATTTTAGTTCAGGATCAATTCTTCGGTATTGGTCCCCAATACCAATTCCAAATTTTGTAGACATCCAAACAACTTGTATTCACTAGATCAAATTCCAATTCCCAATACCGAGCTCCAATACTGACATCCAAACGGACCCTAAGGATTTTTCCAGATATTGGAAATAGTGTGGAGCACATCGGTGGAAAGTAGACAGAAATACTAAGATAACACATGTTTAGCGTTGTATGGATTCGAACATCGAATCAATCATAAACCAAAAATATAACACAAAAAATACTCACCTTTGTGATCCACAACGTGATTTACAAATCACATGTAAAGTACCACTAATAGTTTTTTGACACTTCATTGTGTGGTAATCAAATATTCTACTATAAACCTCGGATAATCCATCTTTAATTATTGAATAGTCCATATCCATGGGATTTTGCTAGTATCATATTCTACTTTTCACATCCGTGCGCAATCGGATTTTAACTATTCACATCACATAGATGTTAATAACCCACCCATATATCCGTAATTCAGATTCAAAAATTACATGTACCACTTTCAGCCCCTAGCTAAAAAGAAATAAAAAAGAAATATTCTGAAACATAGTTCGATAGGAAAAAAAGCTGATGCAGTATGATCAATACTTTATTGAGGAGCAATGTGATAGTTGTCTTTTTACCAACAAAAATATACAAAAAGCAAATTACCCACTTTGTTTCAAATTATAGATCATTTTAATTTAGATGTACTGTGTACTTATAATTTGGCGAAGGAAGTACTTGAGAAATGACAGTCCTACAGGGGTGTTTTTATAATTGTTTCCAAGATAGAGCCGGAATGCCGGATGAGTAAGTAGATGACTATGCGCTGTAGACATAGTCAAAAGTTTGTTTCAAGGGGACAGATTCCCGGCGATGTCGGCGGCACCGGCTGCTAGCGCGTGGTCGCGGCCATCTGCAGCCACGGGGCTCCGCGAGACGGCCTTCTTCCCCGGCAGCGCCAGCTTCGCCGCTACGCGACTCTGCATCGGACGATGTTACTCGGACAGAACCTTGTAAGCCCCCTTATCTCGCATGGAGAATATCTTCGATTTCTTGATCCATTCTTGAGGTCGCCTACGAATTTCCTGGCGGTGGATCCACTCGATCGATTTGATGGTGTTATTATCTGTTCCTCTCGTGTCCCTCAGTTTGAAACGGTTCGGCCCATTTGGGGAGTAATTTCTCTCGTATCTCGCGAATAGATTTGGGATTAAACTGCGCTGAGAGCAGATTCTTTGTCAATTAGTCGCTAGTGCGGTGCTCCAGTGGACACAGTTTGGGTGACCCCAAAAGGCAGGTTAGTTTGATGAATATGAGGCCTCCAGGCAGTAAACATTTTTTTTTCTTTCAAGCATCGATTACTAACGCATATTCAGTTGGTTCTAATTCTAAAGACCCAAACTCCACCTTGTGAACCTAGACTCCCTTAATCAATTGATCCTGATATGTGAATCAACTGCACGTGTAATTCTTAATTAAGTATTTGAACTCTGGAGCTAGGAGAAAAGTTCAGGAGTGGTATTTGCATGAATGTGATTTCAAAACACTTTCCACAGGAAATGCTGAATCATATGCTATTCTCAAAATGGCTGACATGTCATTTTCAGTGCAGGGATTCAAATTGCAGATTCCAATTTGAGAAGATGCAAAATTATCCATGTTAAAAGCGGGGAGTCTGATGGATATTCAAAAACTGAGGATATGTTGGTCGATGAAGAAACTCTTCAGTCTAATTTGGACAGAGCCATTGAGGAAGAAGATTATGCCCGTGCCGCAAAGATCCGGGATGATCTACGTATCCTCCATGAGGATGCTAAAGCTTCGCTCCTTGCAGCCAATGCACGGTTCTACAATGCCTTCAAAAATGGAGATATTGCCGCGATGTACTCTATCTGGGCTAAGGGTGACCATGTGTATGTAATACATCCTGCTGCAGGTCGGATATCTGGTTATGATGTGGTCATGCAAAGCTGGGAGATGGTTTGCAATGCAGATTATGAGTTTCCACTGAGTATTGATCTCAGGAACATAGAGGTTTACATCTGTGGCAACCTCGGTTATGTCACATGCTTGGAGGTGGTGAAGAACAAAGGAAGAACTTGGGGAAAGCAAGTCGCCACCAACATCTTTGAGAAAGTTGATGGCACATGGCTGATATCTGTTCACCATGCTTCGCACATCGAAGAATGAAACGCGCTGACACACTTGGTGACCAGGGATGGAAATTTTGACAGAGACCCACCATGTACAATTTTGAGAATTTTATAGCTTCTGTGTACTTTATGGACTATTATGAATTGTGCATCTACATTCCATAGGAGGCTTCAGTTTTTCAAGTGAATTTTGCAGTCATTTTTTTTTATTTTCAGAGTTACAGGCATATATTGTCAGATGGACCATGTATGAGTTGACCGGTAGTTTTACAATTATTTGGTGGCAGTGGCTATGGACTTGGCTTACAAGAAACACAGTCCATACCCAAGCTACTTCATCATAACCAATTTGTCGTACTTCTTGTGGTATTTATCTTGGAACTGTAGTGTTTATATTGGAACTGTGGTATTTATCCAAGCTACTTCTTGTGGTATTTATCTTGTGGTCACCAATCCGTAGTCAAAGGTTTTTTTTTTCCTGGGAACTGTGGTGTCAAAAATTTTGGTGATAACTTGTTTGTTGAAGTGAATCTTCAAGCATGAGGGTGCTGAATTTTTTTACTGGCAACTTATCGTTGCTGGCAGTCAAACATGTTTATGATGTGTGGTATTATCTTGCTCGCTGTCTTGAGAAATCGTTGCACCGAGGCATGGACGTAAGTTCAACCATGACACGTCGATAGTAAATCCTCACTGTTGAGTGTTGATTATGCACAGAGATGTGTGCAACACCGTTCAAGAATCTAATTATTTTTAATGATTCAAATTTTGAATTAACAATGCACAGAGTATCTTAGAACATTTTTCCGAGGAGATTAGGTCATCAATCAGGGGGCAGAAAAGTAATTAGCAGACAAATAAAAGGGACCGAAGCGATCTACTTGGGCAATAAGCCTGAACCCGAGGGGCATCGATTCCCACTCTTTCTGCGCCCCTTCCATCCCTCTCCTTCCTCCCCAAGAAAAAGGAAACGCGGCGAGCAACAACCTCCGCCGCCGCGCACCAACGCCACGTCCCGCGCTCCCCCTCTTATGACTGAAGAACCCCGCCCCTTCCCCTCGGCGAGCACGGTCGGAGGAGACTAGAGGAGCAGCAGCAGCAACGACGCGGTCGGGGAGGAGGGCGATGATGCTGCCGCTGGTGAAGCTCGGCTCGCTCGCGTTCCGGACTCTGAGCAAGCCCATCGCGGCCCGCCTCAAGCACAACGCCGGCATCCACCCCAAGTTCCGCGGCTTCATCATCGGCATCGCGCAGGTGATCGACACGCTGATTTTTTTCCCCGTACTGCAATCTGCGCGTTGATGCTTGGGTTTGATGCTTGGATTAGTTTCTGTTTGCCGTGGAGGAATTCCTTCTTGCGGTTGCGGTTATTGCTGTTTTTGTGGAATCTCGCAAGTTGGGGGCTGCTTGATCGTTTTTTTTTTCTTGAGTACGGGTTTGCAGCGAGCTTTCCGAGATTCTGGTCTTCTTTAGAGTGGCGTATTGTTCTTACAATGACTTGGACTGTTGCATTTGATCGCGTGAGGGATACCTGCGGAATGGATTTCTTGATTATAGTGTTTTGACCTCACGAGGGATACCTGCGCAATGGATTTTTGGATTATTGCGTTTGATCTCTCGAGGGATACCTGCGGAATGGATTTATTCAATGTGCCATGTTGTCAGGGATTCAGGAATTTTGCTCTCATGTGGGAAGATGTACTGCCTTGATTCATATCGTTAGTGACACAGGAGTAGTGAATGAATTGTTGTTGTGAGTTTGTGATCTTATCGTGTCCCAAGAGTTAGGTGTGGACAAATTTCTGAAGTACATGGCTTTTTCTGAATGTTCACATACCAATAGGAATATCTGGGTGGTGAGGACATGTCAGAATGATGCGCCTTAAGGACCAGTTAAACTTGGATTTGCGTTTGATGCTATATCAGTATTGTGCGTGTAAGGTAATGATAGGCCCGATTCATTCTTCCATACTTCGAGAGCAATTGCAATGATACCCCACCCAAACACGATAAAAAATTCCACAATGGTCCTTGTAAAATACTTCTTCAAATGCTGATTATGTAATAGGCACACAGTCTTCCGAGGAATGTTGAACATAGAAAATTAGAAATGTTGTTCAGTGCTTCTGAGGAAAATTTTCACCACGAGGTTTGCATTGTACAACAACTGAAAATGCAGCAAGTTACTAGCACTGTTCCATCATGGTATTGATTTTGTTCTATACTTTGTTTGCATTTTATGTGTTGCTCCCTTAGTTTAAATTGAATATATTCAGTTTCTGTAATATCACAGATGGAATCACAGTAATGAGTAATCAGCACCATATGTTATGGGTCTACTGTAACTGATACATTTTATGGCACACTGTTCAGGCAAACCATCGTTTCACAACAAATATGCAGAGGCGACTTTACGGGCGTGCGACTGACATTCACATTCGGCCACTGAATGAGGAGAAAGCTATTCAAGCTGCTGCAGATCTTCTTGGCGAACTATTTGTTTTCTCGGCAAGTATTCTTGATCTGCATTACACTGAATAGCAAGTATCTTTTTTGAAGTAATGTGAACAGAAAAGGATTGTGCATTTTTCTTGTCATGAATGCATGGTGGGAAATTCATTTTTTATCATTTTAGAAGTAATGTGAATAGAAAAGGATTGATGCATTTTTCTTGTCATGAATGCATGGTGGGAAATTCAATTTTTTTTCATTTTAGAACCGAGATTTCCTTATTTTTGCACTAGCTCCTCAGGTGCATTATGTCAAATGACTAGAATTGACGTGTACTCGGCATAATTTCTCAGGTTGCTGGTGCTGCAATTATCTATGAGGTGCAAAGAAGTGCTAGGTCAGAAGCCAGGAAAGAGGAGGTCCGCAATCAGGAAATGGAGGTAATATGTGCCTCCAACTGTTCTCTTGGAGACATTAGTTCATTTTTTAATGCAAAACATGACATTGCCAGGATATATTCTGAACCGCAAGTGTAAAGCAGAATTAAAATATGATTTTAGTCAATTGTAGTTCCTCTATTCTTGGCTTACGTGATGTTTTATGAGTACTGACTGGTTTCAACCGTATTGTACAGTCCATGCATCTGCAAAAGAATAAGAAACTAAGAAGATTGCAATTCGACCGTGTGTTAAATATTCGCAAGCCTTTTCCATGATAATTGACTGTTCATCTCCACACGACAGGCGATAAAGAAAAGGGAGGAGCAACTAGCCATCGAAGTGCAGCTCATGAAACAGAAAATTAGCGAGATGGAGCGGAAGTACTCGAAGTGGACTCTTCAGGGATTCCGCGGCTTCGGCGCTGCCCAGGCGGCAGCTCAGCCTGCTGGTACGCAGCAGCCGACAGCTGCGTAGTCGCTCTACTGCTGCAACTGTCCATAGCTTGCCGTCCTGCATTCTGAACGGCCGACTGCCGACTTCCTCTGTTTCCCTTGCATTACTCGGTTACATTGATTGGACAGAAGTTGCCGATAAAAGGCTGAAGGTTTTGCAGCGTAAGTTGCAGATACTGAATAGTAGTCGAGAGAAATTTGAGCTGAATCGAAATTGTTAGCGGATCAGACTGGTGACGTGACATTCAGTTCAAAGTTTTGACATGCCCATGCTCAAGAAAAGTCTTGGAGCTTAGGAGTTGTTTGTGGTGTAATGAACCGTACCAGCATCTCGTGATTTTTCACATTTAAAGTGGCTTCATTACGACCTTTCACAGTTGCTTCTTGTTCGAATCTGGCCCGGGACATGCGTTGTTTTACTGAATTTCCTTTTTGAGGAACAAAACGCAATTAAAAATGCCCCAGCAAAGGTGATGGGTAAAATTTCCTGTTCGAATTTTTTCCTTTGATATCGCAGAATAGGAAGGGCACAATGAAAATGCACCACGAAACATCAAGAATCTGTATACATGCGGTGTGGCAAAAGAAATGCATCTGCAAAATCTTGGCCGTATGTGATATGATTATTTACCGCATTCCTACTACTGAAACGGAATGATAAGCTGGAACAACAAAAAAAATGTCCTGACAGCATCAGAGCTATTCAGATTTTCCAAAAAAAGAAGTTACTATCATTAGTCGAATTCTAGGACCACCTTGCCAGGAACTAACTTTTTCTCCTTGGCCATATGAGCTTCTCTTACTTGGTTGATGGAAAAAGTCTTTTCCACAGGTATCTGCAACTTCCCAGCTCCAGACAGTCTTTGTATCTCATGAAGCCCTTCAGCATCAGCTCTCATGTAAGTCCACCAATACTCTGAAATTAAATTGGATACAGGTATCAGGACATCTTATATATAAGTGGCAGTAGCAGGTAACCTACATAGAAATGCGCTTCCATAATGTAAAGATCATAGTGAACAGTGATGAGGAAGCTAAGCTTAATGCTACGTACAGAGTTTTACACGAGACGCGTGCAAACATACATCATAATTTCATAAAACACATCCATCATTTCATGTCCTGAATGGCTGGATGTTTTTCTTTTAACAAATCCCATTGAAAATCTAGATCCGACCAGTTCAGAAGGAGCAAATACACCACTTGCTGGGTTAAAAGAAAAGGACAACCCAGTGCTCTCAACTTTGTGTATGTCAATTGTGCACGGGAATTGAGACAGTATTTCGTAAAGAATTTGGGGGATTGGTCTACAGGACACTTATATAATGTGCTTTGGTCTGCAGGACACTGTTGAAGAACTTGGCTTGCACAATACTCATTTGTATCCTAGAGACAAAAAATGAAAGTGCTGCAGACAAAAAACTCCATGGCAAAAGATCACTAAAAATCAGTGTTCTACAGACAAAAATCTCAAACAATTTGATCCATTGCTAAATTATAATTAAAAATTGATAATGAAGGTTGCTTTCAAATACTACTAGCTAACAGTTACTAGTATTCCTCCAGAGAAGTGCTCAGTACAATTTGTGAGAACCCTGCTAAAGTTTGGATAGGTTTACTTATGATACACCGAAAATTCTGGGAGATCTGCATGTATTCTTATAAGTTCTAGTTGAAAACATCTTTGTCCTTGGCTAGTTTGTGATTGACAGTAATATGCCAGTTCATTAGAATTGTGATCCTATTTAGGAGCGGAACTAGGATCCCAGAATTGAGACACGAAACAAACAAAATTCATGTATCCAAAAAAAAGTGAGAATAAAAGCTCATTACCTATTCCATGAGAATAACGATACTGCATCTGTTTCTTTAGCAAAGCAGCAGTAGCAGCAGGAAGCCCTACAGCTAATCCATATCTATCTGCTAGTGCCGCTGCTTCTCCCTATCATGTTTAGGACAATATGATAAGAAAAGATAGGATAGAGACAACAGAAGCGCAAAAGGCGCATAATGCAGATCAATCACCTGAAGAGTCATATAGTGTCCACCTCTCCTAAGAACATTTATGCCAATTCTTTCAGTCTCAGGTACTCCAATGGTGTCTAAAACAGCATCAAACTTCCCTTTGACTGTTGCTTCTGTATCCTGCAAGGCAGGCCATCTAAGATGAACAAGATAGGACTCAAAGCAAGGGAATTTCAATCTTCAAAAGAAAATGCAATGCAGGTAGGACAATGACTATCCATTTATCCAGTAGTAGAAATTACTCATGTTAATTGGCAATAAATCATAGTCCAGTAGAACAAACTAAAGATCTCAACATCTTCTATTACAAGTTTATATAAGGTTCCACATATTTGTGCAACTTAAACCAGCTAACAAACAAATAGATGACAGGAGCACCCCCACCCCACTTCCTACAATTCTATACATACCGGATTTTCATCTCAATACATGGAGAAAAAAGTTACATTAGACCTAGGCAAAAACACAGATTTAAGTGTATGCCACATCCCTCAAATCTGCAAGCGGGAGCAGCAGCAAAGCATTAAGCAGTTATCCAGCTTCATAGAGCTAAGTGGCAAAAGAACCTTTGATCAGAATTTCCCTTTTCTCCCATGTGTAAATAAATCATCAGCTATTATGTAATGGAGCTATAGTGATAGAAGAAGTCCATGAAGATCCATCCAGTGTATTAAGTATCATACAACCATTACATAACCACTCATATAAAATACAACATTTTCTATCCTGCTATAAACAAAAAATGTTGCTCACATGCGCAGCAAGATTTTACAAGATAACTGGACAAGCAAATAGCATATTAGAAGGGCAAAAGAATTAACAACTTTATACGTTAAAAGGTCAAATAAGGATAATAGTTTCAAAGGCTATTTACCTCAGCGGTGTAATCAATAGCTTGTTCAGCACCAGCTCCCATAACTCGCTCAACACTTTGGGCTCCACAGGTGGCAGAAACCCCACACCCTGCAGCTACTGCAAGCTGTACAGCAGCTAGCCCAACCGCTCCTCCTCCACCAATCACAAGTACTCTTTGTCTAATAAATTGCAACAAGTTGCATCAAACTCAAGCGAATAAATAAACAACAATGCAATATGTTTCTAGTCAATCAGTAATGAATTGGCATTTTGCAGATAATGACAAGAGTGGCTTGTTCGCCTAACTAACAGAACGATCTTCAGATGAACAACATGAGACAGTTGGCGATCAAGTAGAAGACAAGGAAGGATAAGTGCTGGGCAGAGCATCACAAGATCTCCCCCCCCCCCCTTTTATATTAGTACTATTTACTAAGAAATTAAGATAAATTCAAAATTATGCAAACTTTTATAGGAGCACACTAACTTTTGCCAGTCCTATGTTTCTTAGCTGTTCTCTGCACAAGCATATTATAAGGACTCATATCATTACAAAAAAAAGGGAAAAAAGAAATGAAAGACTATGAAACTGTCAGTCACAGATTAAATTTTATAACATTAGAATAGTCACTAGAGTAACACAAAAATGAGTTCAAGTAGTTAGAGCGCCCCACCTAGCCAACCCGACCATAAAACCCAGGTGTTATAGTGGGAGGGGTGGGGGATTTTATCCTCAGTCCAACATTCCCCCTACGGCGTGCGAGCCCGGCGTAGCCCGCAGCAGGTTCTAGTGCCCGGCGTAGCCCACAGCAGGTCTCAGCACACGAGAGACGCAGGGGAAATCGCGCAGCGGAGATTGCGTGGCCGGAAGGGATCGAACCCAGGACCTCGGCTCTGGTACCAAGTTAGAGCGCCCCACCTAGCCAACCCGACCATAAAACCCAGGTGTTATAGTGGGAGGGGTGGGGGCTTTTATCCTCAGTCCAACACAAGTGATTGAATGTATCAAACATAAACTGAAGCAGAAGAAGCAAAATGCTATCTGCCTATTAAATGGTGCGTATATATAATCAACATACCCTTCAGAAATTCGAGCCGTACCATGCAAAGCACGCCATGCAGTCAATGCAGCAAATGGGATTGCACTAGCCTCCTGCGACATAGCAATGGTTTTATACAAATTTGTAGTGAGATGCTTAACACTTGGCTGAATTCATAATAAAAAAACGTGCTACTTTCCACTAATAAACAAAGAACAGGGATAACATTTTGGACATCCCTAGCGCTCTTCTTCACCAAAGAAATCGATGTGTGTCCTTGAAATAAATAAAAACATATTGCACACAATAGAAAACAGGGTCCCCCTATTTCAAATTAGGTACTACTGTACTCAGCCTATAAGTTCATCCATAATAATGGACATCAGACAGAAATTGGTCCTAGCATAGCATTTCTCATAATATGCTAGAAAGAAATGGGGAAATGAATTTAATGACACCTACTGCATGACTGAGTGTAGATGGTTTGGGAGTAAGTTCATCCAGTGAAAGAATTGCATAATCAGCATATGTCCCTCTGAGAGCTGTTGGATGCAATGCACCGAACACTTCTTGCCCAATAGAAAATGACGATGCAGAAGTCCCTGTGGCTGCAACTTCACCGCTAATGTCCCGTCCAATGATAAGAGGTAGGAGGGGCTCGAATATGGAGCGTCCATAACCAGATCGCATCTGAACACAAACAACGCTTTTAGCATGTAGATAGCAATAAACAACATAGTAACAGAACCTAAAGCAGTTTCATAATTCCAATAGCATATAGGAATACAAATTCAATTATGTGTCCAAATTTACCAAGTCATCCATCTAATTTTCTCATGATTCTGCCTGCTTAGACAATTCTATCATAATGTTTGTAGTAATACATTGATTTCAAATTTCTAACCTGATATATTTGCCCAAAGTAAGATAGTACCACGTTACTCATTTGGGGGTCATAAATTATGAAACACCACCCTTTGCCTTTGTTGCAAATGCGTGTTCTTTTCGCAGGACAAAGTTCAATATGTCCAAAAGAGTGAAATCACAGTAAATAATAAGAAACCATTGCAAACTAATCCATGACTCTAATTTTGCAGCGCCTAAACCAAGTTGGACCCCCAACATGCAAAGACTTTTCATGAGACGTTTCCGTTAAATTCAGTGGGGGGCGGGGGCGTAGGTCCAAAATGGGGCGCTCACTCGCAGGTCCAGGGGGTTGATGGAGACAGCGCGTGTGCGCACGAGCAGCTCCCGCGGCTTCAGATCGGGCACGGGCACACCCTGCCTGACCTCCAGCACCTCCGGCCCACCGTAACGCGGCACCAACACGGCGCGGCAGCTCTTCTCCGCCGCCGGCGACGACGCGGTGGATGCCGGCCGCGCCCCGGCGATCCGCCGGCGGGCCCTCACCGCCCTCCACCACATCGCGCTGCGGCCTCGCCCCACAGAACCCTAGCGTCTGGCGCTTGCGAATCGCGAGCCGCGAGGCGGCAATGGCTGGCTCGGCGACGCGACGGCGACGCTCTTGGTTGGAGACCGGAGGAGGAGGCGAGGGCGAGAGTGTGAGAAGGGGTTAAGTATCGGTTTATGTGATATGACATGTGGGGCCAGGGAGAGCGGGGCTCAACGTGTCCTCGCGCGAGCAGACGTGGCTCTAGCAGGGTGCGACCGTGCGCGTCGGTGTGCCGGGCGTGGTGTGGGCGATGCGTCCGGTTCCCAGCCAGGAGGCGCGGTGTCGGGGTTGGAGAGATCTCGTCCGTCAAACAGAGTTTGTGCGGTCCAGATCTATTGGAGTAGGTAGATCGGGAGTGGATTAGGCTTTGCAACGCTGACACCAAAAGACGACTTAACAATAAAATATTTGATAGTGTGCTCTGGGTTTATTCCAGCTAATTCTCGCCCATATAGTACTATTAAATCGGCTAAAATCAGCTAAAATCAGACCAACCAAACGGGATGAATTAGAAGAGCTGAAAACAAACTAGCGTAAGAAGGCTTTATACAACTAAACTCCGCATGCCAATTGGCGATAACACTGTAGCTGGAGAACTTGTCGCTAAAACAAAATCTGAGTTACAAACAAATCAAAAGATAAGATAAGCCAAGTGAATTTTGATGTACAGGACTTTGTGTGTGTGTGTGGGGGGGGAGGACACTTTGAACCTTAAGTTTTTGTTTACGACTTTTATTTCAAGAGAGAATTATCTATTTAACACTAAAAAAATGATGTGTGCTCATTTGACACCGAAATTTCTGTTAGCTCGCGTGATAGAAATTTTGTTGCCTATTCTGCACCTGGCCCAGAAGGGTATTTTGATCTTTTCTTGTTGCCTGGCCACACCTCTAATGGTGGAAACTAACCGAAGTCGTAGGAGTGTCAAATAGGCAATAAAAATTTGACTTGAAGACATATAGATAAAATCTTAAGTTTTGATTGTCAAATGAGCAAACCTCATTTTTTTTTCTAGTGCCAACTAGAAACTATTGAAGAAGACATTGGTGATAGTGGCATGACAGAAGAATCATTAGCAACGAGAGGGATAGCATATTAGGGAAACATTGTTATATCTAAACATGCAACAAAAAAGAAACTAGGGTGAAGATAATTGGATTCAGTTTCATAGAGTCAGAAACTTGCACAGAAAAGATGTTAGGCTCTGTTTGGATGTAGATATTGAGCAGTTGTAATTGAATTGGGTACCAATACCAAAACAGAGTAGTATTGGAAATGGGTTATGATATCAAATCTGCTGTTTGGATGTAGATGGAATTGGCGGATGGAATCCAATTAAGTGGCAAATGCCAATTCATGTTTGGATGAGCATATCAAGAAATTAGGAGGAGCTCACCCCGCTGCCCTCGCCTCGCCGTCGCCTCGCCGGAGCAGGCCCCGCTGGTCCGGGCCTCCAGGCTGCCGCCATTGTCGCGCTAGTCCGTGCCATTCCCTTCTCACGCGGAGGTCGAGCCCACAAGCGGATGGGCCTCTCGGTGGCAGAGCTCGGGAAAGCGAAGGGGCGCAGGGGCGGCGGAGCTCGCGGCGGAGGGGCGCAGGGGTGTCGGAGCTCGCGGCGGAGGAGCGCAGGGGCGTAGGGGTGGACAGAGAGGCGAAGCGGAGGAGGAAGATGAGGAGGCCCGCCGGCCGCGATGAAGGGGAGGGCCGTCGGCCGCGATGAAGAAGAGGGGACGCCGATCGTGAGGAAGGGAGGGCCGCCGGCCGCGAGGAAGAGGAGGAGATCCACCGGCCACGAGGAAGAGGAGTTTGCGGCGGTGAGGAAGTGGAGGAGCTGTGACATCCCAGAGTTTAAGATGCTAAGCAAGAAATATTAAATAGGATTCCATGCTTAATAAACAAGAAAAACTCAAATTATGTATTTCTTTTGGAAAATAATATATGTGTATGTATGAATATGCATGTGTATGTGTGTGTGTGGTTATGTGTATATGAAATTTTGCACATAAAATGACAGGTCAAATGAACCATAGTATTCGAGGTTTTAAACAATCTTTCAAATTTTAAACAAATATGCTTTGAAAATAATTTTTAAAATATAGCTCAAATGATTTTTTGTCCAAAACCAAAGTTGTAGGTTTTCAAAAGACGAACAACTTTTGTGTTCAAAGTTTTTCGAGTTGCCACACAAAAATGGGAGAAAAATTTAAATTTCAAAGCGTATAGAACCTTTTCAAATGCACTCAAGTTTTAAATTTTATCTTTCAAACGAAGTTTCAAATGAACTTTTGCCTAAAACGAAAGTTGTAGATCTCGAAATTTTAAGCAAGTTTGGTATTCAAAAGTTTTTCATTTGAGGCCATGTAGAAGGAGAAAATTTGAGTTTTCAAACTGGAGTTTTGAACTTCGCTTTATTTACTAAATTACCCTCATTCCATCTCCCTTCTCTGCTCACGCCGTTCATCGCCGTTCGCCGCTGGACGTCGAGGCCGCCGGCCACGCGCCGCGCCCCAGCCCTCTCCGCGCCCCTGGTGCCTCCCTGAAGCTTCTTGACATCGCCACGCATCGCCGTCCATTTGCGCGCACGCCGAGGAATGCCGTCGAACCGCCACGGCGACGTCGTGACGACCCGTCCGACTGCGCCTCACCCTCCTCTCACCTTGGAATCGCCCAGACCCCTCTCCCCGCGTCGGATGCTCGCACTTCCTGCTCCCTCTCCCCCTCCTTGCGCCCAGAAGAGCCCCAAGCCGAGCCCCTGTCCCAGAGGCCGACCGCCGCCTGCCATTACCGCCGCCGTGGTCTGCTCACCGCGGAGCCCCCTCCTCCACCCTCCCTCCGCCCCAAACGACCCCCCAGCTAGCTCCCCGTCGTCGCTCTGATCCTCTTGCACTCGGCCCCGCCTTCCTTCTTCCGCTGGAGCACCGCCGCCGCGGTCCAGACCGCCGCCGGCCGCCCCTCTCCGTGGAGCCGCCTCCTCCAAGCTCCTCCCCACGACCCAAGACCATCCAGAGGTAGTGCTTGAGCTCATCTTGCTTTTCCCCTATGGGGCCCCCACCTCCGGCGAATCCCCTCACCGGACTTCGGCACGCCCTCCCTCCTCTGTTTTCCAAACCGGCCAGGGACCCCCGTTGAGAAGAAAATAGAAGTTCAGGGGCCTCCGCGCAAAAAGAGATCCTTTTTCCTTTTTGTTTCCAAAACAGCAAACTTTGAAAATGCCTAGAAATTCGTATAAAAATCAGAAAAATGCAAATCCAAATGTTCTGGAATCCTTGCAACAAAATATACAAGTTTAATTACATGCACATATTTATTTTCTGTCTGTATTTTAATCTAGGAAAAAGATTAGATTACATAGGCTATAATTATTCTAGGAGTTCTACTTAGCATCTATGAGTGATTTTTGTCTGGTAGCTAATCCATGCCATTCTTAGTGTTGTGTAAAAATTTGAGCACCAGTTAACATCTATAACTAGATGAAACCCTAAGTTTTGGCTAGATCTAGTAGAGTAGCTTACTTTTTATTTTTGGATGTTCTGTTATAAATATGTGTATGAAACTTTTTCTGTGTACTTACAATACTAGATGAACACCACTGTCCAAATTTCATTATTTATAGATTTGTGTAGCTATTTCTTTTATTTAATCCTTGTTTAGTAGACTTTAATTATGATAAATAGGTTATGTTGTTTTTAAATCATGAAAATATTTTGAGTGTTATTTTTGAATAGTTTAGCTTGTACATGAAGTTTGAGTCCCAATTCATGACTATAACAGGAGCTAAAAATGAATCTTGTAAATATGATGTTTGTTTTGTTTATTTTCTCAGAATTATTTATATGTAGATAAAATCATCAAAAATTAACAGTAGCTAATTCCTCCCTTTCTAGACCTATTGTTAAAGTTTGAGCTTCTTTTATACTCTGGTCTAACCTGTATAATTCAATCTTGTTCTAGGAGTTGTCTGATTGCATGAATTGTTCTGGATAATTGGCTACAAGTTTTGGGATGAATTTTGCAGGATAGCTAGTTCTGTTTACCTTCTGTTTGATGTAATTTTTGTTGGATTTACTACTTTTATGTGTGCTGAGTTGTTGATTTATTAACCAACCATGATTTAATTGCTATAGGAAACTACTCCCACTTGTTTAGGAAGTTAGTATAGCTTTCTTGTGCTGTTGATCATGATGTCTTGAGTAGTTAGATATGTTAAGTTACTACTCTATAAACGATTGCCCAGTAAAATATGAATGAAAGTGTTTCACTCTTTACCTCCGGGTTTTGTTTGCATTACACCTTTATTGTGAAATAATTCATAAATTCTTACCATCACAACGACTTACCCATGTGCATTGCATCTCATATAGATACTACTACTCTCGCTGACGGGACATACGAGCTGGTGCCCGAGTCCGAGAGTGAGCAGCGCGAAGCTCAAGTTAATCTAACTAAAGCTGCGCAAAACCCGAACCCGATCTCGGAAGAGCCCAAATCCAGCTACGCCCAAGAAGGCAAACCCCGGAGCATGTCCTACTAATTTTAAATTATGCAACTTATTATTGTTCCTATCTACTTGTGCATTAAGTTACAGGAGTTGATTGGAACCTTAGATGCATGATCCTAGGTACCTATGCTTGAACACTAGTATGTGTAGTTCGCTAGTTGGCTAGGCTAATGGTTCGGTAGAAGTCGAGTGATTTCCTGTCACTCGCGAGAACTATAGGAGTTGAATGTCTACTACATACTGCAACTATAAGGCTCACGGGCGGGGTTGTGGTACTTGTGATGCCCCGTCTGTTTAGTGAAAATGGTTAAGGCCGCAGTGTGTGGTAGTGGTGGCTAAGCGTTTGAACGTACTAACCACATGCCGAGAAATATGGTAATCGGTAAGCTTAAGTACCTGATTGGCCCGGCGAGTGGACTTCTCCCTCACCTTCTTTGAACGTCGTTTCTCATGCGCGCACATGCGGGTGCAGAGTCGTCGTACTCTGTAGTCGAGGACGGTGACCCTGATCCACAACCCGGAAAGAAAGGAGAAAAGTCGTGTGGGTGACTTGGTTCCCATACGTGTGTGTTAGGTCTGCCTGGCCAGGTTAACAAATTCAATTCGAATCGTCCGCTTCTCACGGTTTGGGACTGCTTAACCCTTTTGCCACATAGAGTAAGAAGTGAAAGATGATGATAATAAATATGGTTGGTTGGATGATGAAAGATAATTGTTTCCATCATGTATGCTATTGGATAGATGCTCACCTAGAATGGTTAATTGAACTAGAATCTGGAAGCTAAAACCTGAATTTAAGGATCTACTCTTTACTGCTTTTCGACAAACAAACCCCTCAAGCCAAAAGCCTTGCATGTCTAGATAAAGGGCTTAATATACCCTTAGTCGGGTAAGTCTTGCTGAGTATTAGTATACTCAGCCTTGTTTATGGCTTTGTTTTTCAGGTGGTACATCTGAGGATGTGGCTGACGTCATGTACGGACTTCATCATGACGTCTTCTATCGTCGCTAGACTATCGTTCGTTTTCCGTCAAACTTAAACTCTGTTATACTTTTATAAATTCAAACTTGGTTTGTAATATTAATTCTATTTCATACTCTGTACTGTAAAATTTGTGGAATGTCGCATTCTCTGGACTGCTTTGTCGATCCTGTTTCAAGTGGTTTAATCGAGATTTTACCCGACAGCACTGCCGGATTACTCCGTTTTAAGTGTGTGTTAACCCTAGTTACTGTTTCGGTGATGGCTAGCGCACTTAAGCCTGATTAATTTAGGCGGGACTGCCACAGGAGCCGAGGAGGAGGCCGCGTCGGCGAGGAAGTGGAGGAGGTTGCGACCGCGGGGAAGGATAGGATGGATGCAGGGGAGGGGCGCCGCGGCCCGCCGGCGGATGCGCGAGGCTTGTCGCGGAGGGAGGTAGGGGAGGGGCGGCGCGGCTCCTCGTTCGCCCTGCAGCCTTCATCTCCTCCCGCACCGGCGTGTCGGAGAGCCGCCGGAGAGGAAGATGGAGGAGCCGCCCGGCTCGCCGATAGAGGGAGGCAGGGGAGGGGCGGTGCAGACCTGGGATGCCGGAGTGGGAGGCGGCCGTGTTGCGGGGGTGGCGCTCGCGGCCTGCCGGGGAGAGCGCCAGCGGCTTGGCACAGGAGCTCAGGGGAGAAGAACGGCTGTAAGGATCACCGGGGTGTCCGACCCTAGAGGGGGAGGGGGTGAATAGGGTCGCTAATCGCTTTTTAACCTAGGGCTCAATCTAATTGCATAAGATAAACCTAACACGTCCTACACATGCTAGTTATGACTAAGGTTTATCTATGCTACCCTCTACTTACCCCAAAAGACTTGCAACCTATAGCCAATCCTAATCAAACTAACTAGGAAAGTAAAGGTAAGCAAGAGAGAGTAAATGCGGAAACGTAATGCGGTAAGTAAAGCGGTAAGGGAGAGGATATGCAAACTCCCGTGAAGACACCAAGACACACGATTTAACGTGGTTCGGTTAGGACACCAAAGTCCCTCCCTACGTCCACGGCCACTTGTTCAACACGAACAAGTGTGATGCCGAGTCTCTTCGCTTGATCACTGTCTTGCCACGCCTCCAAGGCTCCCGACAAGCAAAGGCTAAGTGACGCCAAGTCACAAAGACGAGGTCACCGCCACCGTCTATCTCGAAGCGTCACCATGTGTAACACCCCGAAAACTCACCAAAAATAAATCATGCGCTAAAGTTGTTTTTATCGTTGAGCTCGACTCAAACCCTGAACCCTAATCCCCAGAACCTCTCCCAAACAACCCGACACCCAAATTCAATTCGCGTCCCATCCTTTCCCATCCAACGCGACGCGTCGCGACCGGCCGCCGCGAATCCCGCTCCCTCTTTTTCCTCTTTTTCCCCCTGGCAGCGTGCCCCGTCCCCCGTGGCCCGCACTCGCGCGGCGACGCCACGCGTGGCCGACCGCGGCCGCAGTCGCCGCTGGCGCGCACCCCCCTCCTTTTTCTTTTCCCTCTCTCCCATTTTTTTCTCTCTCTTTTCTTTCCCTCTATTTCTTTTTTAGATAGAGGGACCCAGTTCACCTCCAGGTTTTAGAAAAGTTTGCATAAAGCCATGGACACCAAGCTAGACTTTAGCTCCGCTTATCACCCACAAACGGATGGCCAGACAGAAAGGGTAAACCAGATTATGGAAGATATGTTGAGAGCATGTGTCCTCACTTATGGCAAAGATTGGGAGCAGAGTTTACCCTATGCCGAGTTCTCATACAACAACGGGTATCAAGCAAGCTTGGGCATGTCGCCGTTCGAGGCTCTCTACGGAAGGAAATGCAGAACCCCTCTGATGTGGTCAGAAGTTGGAGAACGTGCTTTAGTCGGGCCCGCCCTCATAAAGGAAGCAGAAGAAAGGGTTGCCGAGATTAGAGGAAAGCTGGAAGCAGCCCAGTCCCGACAGAAGAGCTACGCCGACAAGAAAAGACGGGAAATAAGTTTTAGACCGGGGGATTTTGTGTATCTCAAGGTATCACCCATTCGAGGAACCCGAAGATTTCCGGTACAAGGAAAATTGGCCCCTCGGTACATTGGACCATACCGAGTTCTGAAGAAAGTTGGAGCAGTAGCATACTGTTTGGAACTACCAGAAGAAATGTCAGATATACATCCAGTATTCCACGTCTCGCAGCTAAGAAGATGTTTGAGAGTACCCGAGGCAGAGCATGTGCCAGTGGAAGCGATTGATCTACAGCCAGACCTACGATATCAAGAAGTACCGGTCAAGATTCTCGATACTGTCACAAGGAAGACCAGAAACTCCGAAGTACGGATATGCAGAGTTCAGTGGAGCAGACACGGAGTGGAAGAAGCTACCTGGGAACGCGAAGACGCTCTAAAGAAGGAGTTTCCCACCTGTTTAGGAACCAGCCGAATCTCGAGGACGAGATTCATTTAAAGTGGGGTAGGTTTGTAACACCCCGAAAACTCACCAAAAATAAATCATGCGCTAAAGTTGTTTTTATCGTTGAGCTCGACTCCAACCCTGAACCCTAATCCCCAGAACCTCTCCCGAACAACCCGACACCCGAATTCAATTCGCGTCCCATCCTTTCCCATCCAACGCGACGCGTCGCGACCGGCCGCCGCGAATCCCGCTCCCTCTTTTTCCTCTTTTTTCCCCCTGGCAGCGTGCCCCGTCCCCCGTGGCCCGCACTCGCGCGGCGACGCCACGCGTGGCCGACCGCGGCCGCAGTCGCCGCTGGCGCGCACCCCCTCCTTTTTCTTTTCCCTCTCTCCCACTTTTTTTTCTCTCTTTTCTTTTCCTCTATTTCTTTTTCCCTTTTCCATTTCTTTTCCCCTTTTCCTCTTTTCTTTTTCTCCCTCTCTCCTTCCTTCTCCCTCTCCCTCCTCTGCCTCGCTTCCGCACGCTCCGAGCGCCGCCGTGCCCGGCCCTCTTCCCCGCGCACGCCCAGCTCGCTCGCCCCGAGCCCCGCCAGGCCGGCTCCCTCCCCCGCTCGCCCGGCACGACCGCCCTGGCCGCGCACCACACTGCGCCCACTCCGGGCCGTGCTCACGCACGCGCAGGCGCGGGCTCACCACGCCGAGCCGCGACGCCGCCGCCCGAACGCACACGCCGCCCCGGCCAGCCCGTACGCCGCATGCGCACCGCGTGCACCGCGCCGCGCGTCGAATCGTACCCGCGCCGCTCGCTGAGCCCGCGTGCGTGCCCGACCACGACGCGCACCGCGCGTCGCTGCGCCTCCCAGCTGCAGTGCCAGCGCATGCGCTCGCCGCCGCGCCGCCCCGCTCAACGCCGTGACACCCGCCGCTGGCGCCCAGCTCGGCCCGCACGCGCCCACGTGCGCCCGCAGCGCCGCCCGCCGTGCCCTGCCTGCCACTCGCGTCACATCGCCTCGGCCCGCCCTCGCCGACCACGCCGCCGCATCCCGACACGGGCAAACGGTCGGAGCGCCATTAAGGCACCCCACACCGCCCGCCGGCCCCCCCTCACCGGCCACCGCCACTGCACCGCCCTAGCCCAGCTATAAAGGGACCCCGAGCTTCGCAGCCGCCTCACAACCGCCTCCGCCGCCTCCAGCCCGCTCCTCCCTAGCGCTAGCGCCGCCGCCACGCGCCACCAGAGCCGCCACCGCCCGCTCCCGTCACCCCGCCTCTGAGCGCAGCCCCAGGCCGAGGTGAGCCGGGGAATCGAACCCCACGCCCCCTAGCCCTTTTCCCCCACCCCCGGCCGCCGCCGTGGTCCAGGACGGCCAGATCGGCCGCTGCCGACGCACGGGGGCGCCTCCCCTGTTTCCCAGTGCGAGGGGGAGGAGGGAGATGGCAGTTTTGCCATTAGGCCCTCCCCCTTCCCTCTATTCCATAAAGAACCCCCCCCACTTATGGCTTTTATCCAAAAAGAACCCTGCCCTTTGTTCTAATTTCAAGAAAACCCTTTCCACCTACAAACGTAATTCTAAATATACCCCTAAACCTTCCAGAATAGTCCAGATGTTTTCGAAAATTACAGCCAGGCCCCTACCCCCTCCGGATTAATTACAACTAGGCACCTGACCCCTTAACCGACCCACGAACCTTTATAAAACCTATCATTTCATGTAACAAACAACCTTTGATCAACCCGAAACTTTACCACGCCTCTCATAACTAAGTCTTGGCCATGCCATTAGGAAACCACTCAAAGATGTCACTTCTATCTTCATATTTTATGTGTTTCCGATTCGAGCTCAATGATAGATCTTTGTGTTGATTGGATGCTTGTTTGTGTGTGCTGTAGACTACGGAGTGAACGAAGGAGATCCCATCAACGAGCAATACTATGAGAAGGAGAACGAGGACTAGTTCCGTGACCCCGAGCCCGAAGGACAGGACTTTCCCGAAGGCTACGAAGACGGCAAGTTCAATCCCATCCTTTGATGCATGTTTTTGTCCTAGTTTTTATAAACACAACCCAATGGCCTGCTTTATAAAATTTCATATGTTTTGCTTGCATGAAAACACGGTTGGATAGCCACCCCTTGATTTGTGATGACCATTCCTTGACCACCTAGATTAATGTCTAATTTTGCTTGGATGTTAATCAATATTAGAATGCTTAGGACTTTACTCATAGTATAATTTATTTTATAAAGAAAATGTGTGCGTATGTGGGATGGGATAAAAGTGGTGTTTTTGAAAAATGAGTTTGGACGGGGATGGACGACATTTCTATGTGAATTGCCGATTGGTGTGCTTATGCCTGTGTGGCAGGGCAAAGAAGGGAGATATCCATCTTGTCGTGTCTAAGGACCGAGTTGGTGTGTCATCTCACCTAACTCCACTATCGTGCAAACCACTCGACCGTTGAATGGGCAACGGCGTAGCATAAATCCCACTAGTTGGTGTGGTAGCCATCAGGAGAGCTGAGAGCAATGGGTGACTAAGGAAAAGGGATAAGCCCCGAGTGACTTATGCCCGGTTATACCTAAGTGAACGGTCAATGACCCCTTGGTGCATCCCGTGATGGCTAGTCAGGCTGAGCTATGGTGGGTAATGGCTATGTTGGGATCTACACCGACACGACGGTGTTCGAGTTGTGGTATCCTACTTGTGGGTAAAGTTGCACACCTCTGCAGAGTTAAGAATCTATTCGAATAGTCCGTGCCCACGGTATTGGGCGAGTTACGGTGTGGTCACATAACTAGTGTTTCTTTGGGATGGGCTGGTGTGAGTTGTTTTGGAATTGGTTCCGGCAGTTGTGCCGTGTGCTACGACGGACGGGGAGTCCGGTAGCAGTTTTAAAACCTGAACTCTGTGTTACTGCAAAAACTGATTTCCAAAAGGTTTTCCGTAAAATAAACCCCTGCATAAAATGTCGTTTTTCTGCAAATTAAACCGTAACCTTATCCTTGATTTACCTATGCATATTATTCTGTTATAACCCCCTCCGTGGGTGTGGTTGGACTTGCTGAGTACGTTTGTACTCACCCCACTCTTACTTTTTACAGAAGAAGACCCAGACTTTGTACCAGACGACGCCGAGTAGGGTTATCGTTCTACACCCAACCTTGCCTGTGGAACCGGCCCTGTCGAGATGCCTCCGCTGTCGCAGTACTCTGAGCTCGTGGTAGACCCCATGTGGTTTGCGGTCTGGTGTTATGTCGTAGCCTGGTTAATTATTATTATCATCTGTATCGAGTGTCCTCCAAGGTTTGTACAGTTTTGAACCATCTGATGTAATAAATGTGGCATCAGCCTCCTGGGACTGGTGCTTTGTATCACATTTAAGTCTTCTCTTATGATACTCAGCCTGGAACGCATCGGAGTTGTGGACCCACCAGAGTTTCTCTATCGGGAGTACGACTCCAAGGGCACTCTCCGGTGTGACCTGATGATCTTCATAGCAAGGAGCACCCGCTACCCTGATGTGGACCCTTGGTTCATCTCCACCACTGGATTCCGTTTCCCGGATACCTATCGGAAAGCCGCCCGTAAGGCCCTGCGACGGCTTCGAGTGATCTACAAACATCACCTTCAGCGGACTCCCATGGGGTTCTTCTCGCCAACTAAGGGAAGAGGACGCACCTGGATCGCCCGGATGAGAGGACTCGGAAGGGAAGAAGAAGATCTGGAAGACACAGTATCTCACCTATCCATCTATCTCACCGGCCTGGATGAGCTCTACCGCGAGCAAGCAGCGCAACTGAAGCAACAAGTCCGCAGAGCAGAAAAGGCAACCCAGGAGCTGGATGAACAACGGACAAGAACTGTACACGCCGAGTATTCCCTAGCCGCCCTCCAAGTCCAAATGGATGAAAAAGAGGCAGAACTGGAAGAGCAAAAGGCAAGAGCCACACGTGCCGAGAATTCACTAGCCGCTCTCCAAGCTCGGATGCAGAGGTACGAGGCTCGCTGGGGAATAGGTGGATGGATAGAGGAAGATGAAGAAGAAGAACCCATGGAAACCCATTGGGACGTAGGTACTCAGACCGATGACACCACGGATCAGTATCTCCCACTGAAGAAGCGCTCCCTTAGGATTGAGGAAGAATCCCCATGATAGGAGTAGTCTCTAAGCTAGAACCTTTGCTCTAATAATCATGTACCCATGAAGTTTGTACCCCACCATGATGCCATAAATAAAAATCATCTACCCCTTTGTGTACCTCAAATAATTGTGCAAGTTTTTCACCATATCTTTGTTTTCAGATGGCTGAGGAAGGATGGACCCAGGGCGACTGCCAAGCTGCGCCTGGCTTCCCCAGCCTGTTGATCAACGCCCTGGAGAGCCTTGGCGTCACGGAACGCCCAAGGTACTACAGTAGAGAGTACGAACATCATGGCACTCTCCGCTGCAGGGTGATCCTAGTCATTGCCAGAAGTAATCACTACCCCGACATCCAGTCATGGCGAGTGACTGCTACGGGATTTAGGCACCAAGATACCTATTCCTTGGCTATCAGAAAGACACTCCGCTACCTATGCCGGATTTTCGAAGAACACCTAGCACCCACACCAATGAGGTTCTTCCCGCCGGCCATCAGAACCCCTGTTTGGGAAGCTCGCATGAGGAGTCTGGAGCGACGCCGCCATGAAGAGGACCCTCTGTACCAAGTGGCTAACTACCTAGCCGCTTTGGATCAGCTCTTCGATGAACAAGCCCACCTGCTGAGGGAGCAGACCCATCACGCTGAGCAAGCTGAACTCGCGGTGAGGCTCCAACAAGTCCGAGCAGCCCAAGCCGAGGCAAGAGCCGCAGCTGCGATCAGCAGTGAAGCGGTTGCACAGGAGAGCCTCAGACAAGTCCGAGACCGGCGCATGCAAGAATGGACCAGAAGTGGGACCCCAGTTCCGGCCATCGGGGAAGACCATGTTCTACTTGGGACACCCGTCATAGGATGGGGAACGCTCTTTGGAAGCCCTCGAGCCCCACCCGAGAATCCTGAAGGGTCTACTGCTGTCGAAGAAGGGGAAGCTGCTGCGCAACCCCAAGAGAACGGGAACTTGGAGGACGGCGAGCAAGGACTACTCGCACCCCCCGCCCCAGGAGAAGGCTCACCCCGCGTGTAGAATGTCCGACCCTACCCCAGTGTTGTACCCCTCTAGCCCCTTCGGTTTAAGTTGTACCCTAATAGGAACTTGTACCCGGACGTGTAGTACGCGTTCTAGTTGTGTCCCCGTGTTGTACCCTGCTTCGCTTCAATGAAGTTGCTTGTCTGCCTTGTTGTGTGTTTGTTGTTGTGTGCTTTTCGGCGGAAGGGTGATTCTGCCTTGTTTTACGTATTAAACAACTTAAACATCACCTAATCTTAACCCTAACCCACCTGTTCTACAGATGGTTTCCCGAAGCGTTACGAGGGCCTCCCGTGTCAGGGACCCTGCAGCCGCTGACGCAGGAGTACGCCTTAACGGGCAAAACCATCCTCAGGAAGAACAAGAAGTGAGTCAGGGCAGAGGAGAAAATCATGATGCACAGCTGCCACCACCACCACCACCCTTCACAGACCTGGCACAAATAATCCATAACCAGACTCTCATACTGGAGACACTGGCCAATGCTCTAGTGAACAGGCAGCCACGAGAGCAGACCTTTAATGACAAGCTGACAGCTTTTCTGAGGGCCAAGCCACCCACTTTTGCCGGATCCAGCAACCCCTTGGACGCAGATGATTGGCTCCGTGTGATTCAGAGGAAGCTCGAGCCGTTTGGGTGCCAGGATCGAGATAAAGTCCTCCTGGCAGCACATCAACTCACCGGGACTGCCTTAGCCTGGTGGGAAAATTACTGCGCTGCTGCCAGAGATGCCTCCACCATCACCTGGAATGAATTCGTGAGAGAGTTCCACCGCTATCACATCTCCTCAGCTACCCTGAAGTGCAAGGCAGATGAATTCCGCGCACTTCAGCAGGGGAATATGACGGTAGAAGAGTATACACACCAGTTTATGGAATTGGCTCGCTATGCACCAGAAGAAGTGAACGACGATGAGAAGAAGCAGGATATGTTCAAGAAGGGACTAAATCCAGAACTCAGGACCCTGCTCACCCCTCAGATCTATCCTGACTTCAACACCTTGATGAACAAGGTAATCCTCACTGAGAAGGCCAAGAGTGATGAAAGAAAGGATAACAAGCGCAAGTTCCTGGAGAGCAAGGCCCGCCAGCAGGATCGTTCCCAGAAGGCCAGAAGCTTCAGCTACAATGCACCAAGGTCCCAAGCCCCAATGCAGTATAGAACTCAGTCCCAAGCGACAGGACCACGGGCCCCTAACACACAGCCCAGAAGCCAGAACACCATGAGGGCCCCATAGAGTAATGCGAGCCAAGTCACCAACAACAGCAGCAATGTGAGGGCCTGCTTCAACTGCCGTGAAATGGGTCACTTCATCGCCGATTGCCCCTATGCCAAGAACAAGCCGGCTACATCAGCTTTCTCCAACACTGTGAACGGACCCAAGCCAGTTCTGACGGGTGCCAACCGAGTGCCCCTCTGTGGCAACGGCAACAACAACAACAATCAGCAGAGGCAATCCCAGCAGTCTTTCGGACGAGCCCGCGTCAACCACATCGACGCACAGGAAGCTCAAGGAGCTCAGGACGTAGTACTCGGTGAGTACCTAGTCAGCTCAACTCTTGCAACAGTACTATTTGATTCTGGAGCATCACACTCATTCATATCCTCGAGTTTTGTGGAGAAACATAAAATACCTACAGTACTACTAAAAACACCCCTATTAACCCGGACGCCCGGGGGAGACATCAGGTGTCAACTGGGATGTCTACGGGTGAGGATTAATTTAAGTGGGGTAGAGTTTCTAGCGGATCTAGTAGTACTTAAGTCAGAAGGGATAGATGTGATCCTCGGAATGGACTGGCTAAGCAAACATAATGGCCTCATAGGGTGTACGGACAAGGTAGTACACCTAACAAACCCAGAATGAGTCTGAGTGACCTGCCACACCCGGGAAAGTGGAGCAAACCCGATGGTATTCAGTATGGAAACCAAGAACTTGGAAGAAGTTCCAGTAGTGAATGAGTACCCCGATGTCTTTCCCGAAGAACTTCCCGGTATGCCACCAGACAGGGACGTAGAATTTGTCATTGACCTTGTCCCTGGAACTGCCCCTATAGCCAAGAGACCTTATAGGATGGCAGCCTCCGAATTGGCAGAGTTAAAGAAACAACTAGAGGAACTACAACGAATTGGCTTCATCAGGCCAAGTTCGTCACCTTGGGGAGCCCCGGTTCTATTTGTCAAAAAGAAGGACGGAAGTATGAGATTATGTGTAGACTACCGAGCACTGAACGAAGTCACTATCAAAAATAAGTACCCCCTTCCCAGGATCGATGATCTTTTTGATCAGTTAAGAGGCGCCAAGTACTTCTCCAAGATCGATCTGAGATCCGGATATTTTCAGCTCAAGATTAGGGAAAGCGGCATCCCGAAGACAGCCTTTGTCACCCGATATGGGCAGTTTGAGTTCACGGTGATGTCTTTTGGGCTGACAAATGCACCTGCCTATTTCATGAACCTCATGAACAAAGTGTTTATGGATGAGTTAGATAAGTTTGTCGTAGTCTTCATCGACGACATACTTATTTACTCGAAGAGTATTCAGGAGCACGAGCAGCACCTGAGGGTAGTCTTGGAAAAGCTGAGAGTGCATAGGCTATACGCCAAATTCAGCAAGTGTGAATTTTGGCTAGAGAAAATAGCCTTCCTTGGTCATATTCTGACCGCAGAAGGAGTAGCAGTGGACCCCGAGAAGGTCGAAGCAGTCTCCAACTGGCAACCACCGACCAACGTCAGTGAGATCAGAAGCTTTCTTGGATTAGCTGGGTATTATCGGAGATTCATTGAAGGATTTTCTAAAATAGCCCGACCCATGACGGAGCTGCTCAAGAAGGAGAAGAAATTCACCTGGACAGAGTCGTGTGAAAGGAGTTTCCAGGAACTGAAGTGAAGATTGACTACCGCTCTAGTACTGACCCTACCAGATATTCATCGGGATTTTGTCATCTATTGTGATGCATCCCGACAGGGATTGGGTTGTGTACTGATGCAAGATGGGAAAGTCGTCGCATATGCTTCCCGCCAGCTCAGGTCTCATGAGCAGAACTATCCAACCCATGATTTGGAGCTTGCAGCCGTAGTGCACGCACTTAAGATTTGGAGGCATTATCTGATCGGAAATAAGTGCGAAATCTATACCGACCACAAGAGCCTAAAGTACATTTTCACCCAGCCGGATTTGAATTTAAGGCAAAGAAGGTGGTTGGAGTTGGTTAAAGATTATAACTTGGAAAGCCATTACCACCCGGGGAAAGCAAACGTAGTAGCCGATGCCCTAAGCCGGAAATCCTACGGGCCCAAGAATGACCATTTACGAGAGGAAATGGCACGATTAAATGTGCACATTGTTCCCCGAGGCTCCAGCCAAGTGCTGAACGTTCAATCCACTCTAGAAGAAAGAATCAGGAAAGCCCAAAGATCAGACAAGGGACTGATGGAAATCCGGAGATAGACCAGAGAAAATAAGGCACCAGACTTTAGAGTGGATAATAAAGGAACGCTATGGTACAAAGATAGAATTTGTGTGCCCCAGAAAGGAGATTTCAGGCAAATAATCATGGATGAAGCCCACAACTCGGCCTACTCCATTCACCCGGGATCCACCAAAATGTATATGGATTTAAAACAGAAATATTGGCGGAATGGGATGAAGGCAGATATTGCACGATTCGTCGCCCATTGCGATACTTGGCAGAGGATCAAAGCTGAACACCAGAAGCCGGCAGGATTGTTGCAGCCCCTACCCATTCCGGTTTGGAAATGGGATGAAATAGGGATGGATTTTGTAGTAGGCTTGCCCAGAACCCAGAAAGGACACGATTCCATATGGGTAATAGTGGACCGACTTACTAAATCAGCTCATTTCATACCCGTACGGACCAACTATGGCGGAGAGAAGCTAGCCAAGCTCTATGTGGAGAATATAGTGAAGTTGCATGGTGTGCCCAGTCGTATTGTTTCAGATAGAGGGACCCAGTTCACCTCCAGGTTTTGGAAAAGTTTGCATAAAGCCATGGGCACCAAGCTAGACTTTAGCTCCGCTTATCACCCGCAAACGGATGGCCAGACAGAAAGGGTAAACTAGATTATGGAAGATATGTTGAGAGCATGTGTCCTCACTTATGGCAAAGATTGGGAGCAGAGTTTACCCTATGCCGAGTTCTCATACAACAACGGGTATCAAGCAAGCTTGGGCATGTCGCCGTTCGAGGCTCTCTACGGAAGGAAATGCAGAACCCCTCTGATGTGGTGAGAAGTTGGAGAACGTGCTCTAGTCGGGCCCGCCCTCATAAAGGAAGCAGAAGAAAGGGTTGCCGAGATTAGAGGAAAGCTGGAAGCAGCCCAGTCCCGACAGAAGAGCTACGCCGACAAGAAAAGACGGGAAATAAGTTTTAGTCCGGGGGATTTTGTGTATCTCAAGGTATCACCCATTCGAGGAACCCGAAGATTTCAGGTACAAGGAAAATTGGCCCCTCGGTACATTGGACCATACCGAGTTCTGAAGAAAGTTGGAGCAGTAGCATACCGTTTGGAACTACCAGAAGAAATGTCAGATATACATCCAGTATTCCACGTCTCGCAGATAAGAAGATGTTTGAGAGTACCCGAGGCAGAGCATGTGCTAGTGGAAGCGATTGATCTACAGCCAGACCTACGATATCAAGAAGTACCGGTCAAGATTCTCGATACTGTCACCAGGAAGACCAGAAACTCCGAAGTATGGATATGCAGAGTTCAGTGGAGCAGACACGGAGTGGAAGAAGCTACCTGGGAACGTGAAGACGCTCTAAAGAAGGAGTTTCCCCACCTGTTTAGGAACCAGCCGAATCTCGAGGACGAGATTCATTTTAAGTGGGGTAGGTTTGTAACACCCCGAAAACTCACCAAAAATAAATCATGCGCTAAAGTTGTTTTTATCGTTGAGCTCGACTCAAACCCTGAACCCTAATCCCCAGAACCTCTCCCGAACAACCCGACACCCGAATTCAATTCGCGTCCCATCCTTTCCCATCCAACGCGACGCGTCGCGAGCGGCCGCCGCGAATCCCGCTCCCTCTTTTTCCTCTTTTTTCCCCCTGGCAGCGTGCCCCGTCCCCCGTGGCCCGCACTCGCACGGCGACGCCACGCGTGGCCGACCGCGGCCGCAGTCGCCGCAGGCGCGCACCCCCCTCCTTTTTCTTTTCCCTCTCTCCCACTTTTTTTTCTCTCTTTTCTTTTCCTCTATTTATTTTTCCCTTTTCCATTTCTTTTCCCCTTTTCCTCTTTTCTTTTTCTCCCTATCTCCTTCCTTCTCCCTCTCCCTCCTCTGCCTCACTTCCGCACGCTCCGAGCGCCGCCGTGCCCGGCCCTCTTCCCCGCGCACGCCCAGCTCGCTCACCCCGAGCCCCGCCAGGCCGGCTCGCCCCGAGCCCCGCCAGGCCGGATCCCTCCCCCGCTCGCCCGGCACGACCGCCCTGGCCGCGCACCACACTGCGCCCACTCTGGGCCGTGCTCACGCACGCGCAGGCACGGGCTCGCCACGCCGAGCCGCGACGCCGCCGCCCGAACGCACACGCCGCCCCAGCCAGCCCGTACGCCGCACGCGCACCGCGTGCACCGAGCCGCGCGTCGAATCGTACTCGCGCCGCTCGCTGAGCCCGCGTGCGTGCCCGACCACGACGTGCACCGCGCGTCGCTGCGCCTCCCCACTGCAGTGCCAGCACACGCGCTCGCCGCGGCCTCGCCGCCCGCACCGCCCCGCTCAACGCTGTGACACCCGCCGTTGGCGCCCAGCTCGGCCCGCACGCGCCCACGTGCGCCCGCAGCGCCGCCCGCCATGCCCTGCCTGCCGCTCGCGTCACATCGCCTCGGCCCGCCCTCGCCGATCGCGCCGCCGCATCCCGACACGGGCAAACGGTAGGAGCGCCATTAAGGCACCTCGCACCGCCCGCAGGCCCCCCCTCACCGGCCACCGCCGCTGCACCGCCCTAGCCCAGCTATAAAGGGACCCCGAGCTTCGCAGCCGCCTCACAACTGCCTCCGCCGCCTCCAGCCCGCTCCTCCCTAGCGCTAGAGCCGCCGCCACACGCCACCAGAGCCGCCGCCGCCCGCTCCCGTCGCCCCGCCTCTGAGCGCCGCCCCAGGCCGAGGTGAGCCGGGGAATCGAACCCCACGCCCCCCTAGCCCTTTTCCCCCCACCCCCGGCCGCCGCCGTGGTCCAGGACGGCCAAATCGGTCGCCGCCGACGCACGGGGGCGCCTCCCCTGTTTCCCAGTGCGAGGGGGAGGAGGGAGATGGCAGTTTTGCCATTAGGCCCTCCCCCTTCCCTCTATTCCATAAAGAACCCCCCCACTTATGGCTTTTATCCAAAAAGAACCCTGCTCTTTGTTCTAATTTCAAGAAAACCCTTTCCACCTACAAACGTAATTCTAAATATACCCCTAAACCTTCCAGAATAGTCCAGATGTTTTCGAAAATTACAGCCAGGCCCCTACCCCCTCCGGATTAATTACAACTAGGCCCCTGACCCCTTAACCGACCCACGAACCTTTATAAAACCTATCATTTCATGTAACAAACAACCTCTGATCAACCCGAAACTTTACCACGCCTCTCATAACTAAGTCTTGGCCATGCCATTAGGAAACCACTCAAAGATGTCACTTCTATCTCCATATTTTATGTGTTTCCGATTCGAGCTCAATGATAGATCTTTGTGTTGATTGGATGCTTGTTTGTGTGTGCTGTAGACCACGGAGTGAACGAAGGAGAGCCCGTCAACGAGCAATACTGTGAGAAGGAGAACGAGGACCAGTTCCGCGACCCCGAGCCTGAAGGACAGGACTTTCCCGAAGGCTACGAAGACGGCAAGTTCAATCCCATCCTTTGATGCATGTTTTTGTCCTAGTTTTTATAAACACAACCCAATGGCCTGCTTTATAAAATTGCATATGTTTTGCTTGCATGAAAACACGGTTGGATAGCCACCCTTGATTTGTGATGACCATTCCTTGACCACCTAGATTAATGTCTAATTTTGCTTGGACGTTAATCAATATTAGAATGCTTAGGACTTTACTCATAGTATAATTTATTTTATAAAGAAAATGTGTGCGTATGTGGGATGGGATAAAAGTGGTGTTTTTGAAAAATGAGTTTGGACGGAGATGGACGGCATTTCTGTGTGAATTGCCGATTGGTGTGCTTATGCCTGTGTGGCAGGGCAAAGAAGGGAGATATCCATCTTGTCGTGTCTAAGGACCGAGTTGGTGTGTCATCTCACCTAACTCCACTATCGTGCAAACCACTCGACCGTTGAATGGGCAACGGCGTAGCATAAATCCCACTAGTTGGTGTGGTAGCCATCAGGAGAGCTGAGAGCAATGGGTGACTAAGGAAAAGGGATAAGCCCCGAGTGACTTATGCCCGGTTATACCTAAGTGAACGGTCAATGACCCCTTGGTGCATCCCGTGATGGCTAGTCAGGCTGAGCTATGGTGGGTAATGGCTATGTTGGGATCTACACCGACACGACGGTGTTCGAGTTGTGGTATCCTACTTGTGGGTAAAGTTGCACACCTCTGCAGAGTTAAGAATCTATTCGAATAGTCCGTGCCCACGGTATTGGGCGAGTTACGGTGTGGTCACATAACTAGTGTTTCTTTGGGATGGGCTGGTGTGAGTTGTTTTGGAATTGGTTCCGGCAGTTGTGCCGTGTGCTACGACGGACGGGGAGTCCGGTAGCAGTTTTAAAACCTGAACTCTGTGTTACTGCAAAAACTGATTTCCAAAAGGTTTTCCGTAAAATAAACCCCTGCATAAAATGTCGTTTTTCTGCAAATTAAACCGTAACCTTATCCTTGATTTACCTATGCATATTATTCTGTTATAACCCCCTCCGTGGGTGTGGTTGGACTTGCTGAGTACGTTTGTACTCACCCCACTCTTACTTTTTACAGAAGAAGACCCAGACTTCGTACCAGACGACGCCGAGTAGGGTTATCGTTCTACACCCAACCTTGCCTGTGGAACCGGCCCTGTCGAGATGCCTCCGCTGTCGCAGTACTCTGAGCCCGTGGTAGACCCCATGTGGTTTGCGGTCTGGTGTTATGTCGTAGCCTGGTTAATTATTATTATCATCTGTATCGAGTGTCCTCCAAGGTTTGTACGGTTTTGAACCATCTGATGTAATAAATGTGGCATCAGCCTCCTGGGACTGGTGCTTTGTATCACATTTAAGTCTTCTCTTATGATACTCAGCCTGGAACGCATCGGAGTTGTGGACCCACCAGAGTTTCTCTATCGGGAGTACGACTCCAAGGGCACTCTCCGGTGTGACCTGATGATCTTCATAGCAAGGAGCACCCGCTACCCTGATGTGGACCCTTGGTTCATCTCCACCACTGGATTCCGTTTCCCGGATACCTATCGGAAAGCCGCCCGTAAGGCCCTGCGACGGCTTCGAGTGATCTACAAACATCACCTTCAGCGGACTCCCATGGGGTTCTTCCCGCCAACTAAGGGAAGAGGACGCACCTGGATCGCCCGGATGAGAGGACTCGGAAGGGAAGAAGAAGATCTGGAAGACACAGTATCTCACCTATCCATCTATCTCACCGGCCTGGATGAGCTCTACCGCGAGCAAGCAGCGCAACTGAAGCAACAAGTCCGCAGAGCAGAAAAGGCAACCCAGGAGCTGGATGAACAACGGACAAGAACTGTACACGCCGAGTATTCCCTAGCTGCCCTCCAAGTCCAAATGGATGAAAAAGAGGCAGAACTGGAAGAGCAAAAGGCAAGAGCCACACGTGCCGAGAATTCACTAGCCGCTCTCCAAGCTCGGATGCAGAGGTACGAGGCTCGCTGGGGAATAGGTGGATGGATAGAGGAAGATGAAGAAGAAGAACACATGGAAACCCATTGGGACGTAGGTACTCAGACCGATGACACCACGGATCAGTATCTCCCACTGAAGAAGCGCTCCCTTAGGATTGAGGAAGAATCCCCATGATAGGAGTAGTCTCTAAGCTAGAACATTTGCTCTAATAATCATGTACCCATGAAGTTTGTACCCCACCATGATGCCATAAATAAAAATCATCTACCCCTTTGTGTACCTCAAATAATTGTGCAAGTTTTTCACCATATCTTTGTTTTCAGATGGCTGAGGAAGGATGGACCCAGGGCGACTGCCAAGCTGCGCCTGGCTTCCCCAGCCTGTTGATCAACGCCCTGGAGAGCCTTGGCGTCACGGAACGCCCAAGGTACTACAGTAGAGAGTACGAACATCATGGCACTCTCCGCTGCAGGGTGATCCTAGTCATTGCCAGAAGTAATCGCTACCCCGACATCCAGTCATGGCGAGTGACCGCTACGGGATTTAGGCACCAAGATACCTATTCCTTGGCTATCAGAAAGACACTCCGCTACCTGTGCCGGATTTTCGAAGAACACCTAGCACCCACATCAATGAGGTTCTTCCCACCGGCCATCAGAACCCCTGTTTGGGAAGCTCGCATGAGGAGTCTGGAGCGACGCCGCCATGAAGAGGACCCTCTGTACCAAGTGGCTAACTACCTAGCCGCTTTGGATCAGCTCTTCGATGAACAAGCCCACCTGCTGAGGGAGCAGACCCATCACGCTGAGCAAGCTGAACTCGCGGTGAGGCTCCAACAAGTCCGAGCAGCCCAAGCCGAGGCAAGAGCCGCAGCCGCGATCAGCAGTGAAGCGGTTGCACAGGAGAGCCTCAGACAAGCCCGAGATCGGTGCA
Source organism: Panicum virgatum (assembly GCF_016808335.1). Taxonomy (NCBI): domain Eukaryota; kingdom Viridiplantae; phylum Streptophyta; class Magnoliopsida; order Poales; family Poaceae; genus Panicum; species Panicum virgatum. Next base: position 48,681,565 of record NC_053140.1, on the reverse strand, counting down.
TGCAAGAATGGACCAGAAGTGGGACCCCAGTTCCGGCCTTCAGGGAAGACCATGTTCTACTTGGGACACCCGTCATAGGATGGGGAACGCTCTTTGGAAGCCCTCGAGCCCCACCCGAGAATCCTGAAGGGTCTACTGCTGTCGAAGAAGGGGAAGCTGCTGCGCAACCCCAAGAGAACGGGAACTTGGAGGACGGCGAGCAAGGACTACTCGCACCCCCCGCCCCAGGAGAAGGCTCACCCCGCGTGTAGAATGTCCGACCCTACCCCAGTGTTGTACCCTTCTAGCCCCTTCGGTTTAAGTTGTACCCTAATAGGAACTTGTACCCGGACGTGTAGTACGCGTTCTAGTCGTGTCCCCGTATTGTACCCTGCTTCGCTTCAATGAAGTTGCTTGTCTGCCTTGTTGTGTGTTTGTTGTTGTGTGCTTTTCGGCGGAAGGGTGATTCTGCCTTGTTTTACGTATTAAACAACTTAAACATCACCTAATCTTAACCCTAACCCACCTGTTCTACAGATGGTTTCCCGAAGCGTTACGAGGGCCTCCCGTGTCAGGGACCCTGCAGCCGCTGACGCAAGAGTACGCCTTAACGGGCAAAACCATCCTCAGGAAGAACAAGAAGTGAGTCAGGGCAGAGGAGAAAATCATGATGCACAGCTGCCACCACCACCACCACCCTTCACGGACCTGGCACAAATAATCCATAACCAGACTCTCATACTGGAGACACTGGCCAATGCTCTAGTGAACAGGCAGCCACGAGAGCGGAACCCCCGTAGGGGTGGCCCTTCGGGCCTTGCTACGCCTCTCTTCTCTTTGTCATCACTTGAACCTAAAAGCCTGAGAATAGTCATCTTAACAATCACATTAGTCCAAGTGTTGTGTGTGTCATCAATCGCCAAAATATTATATTGAAATATGGCATGAGAGGCCATTTTCGCTACAGCGGCGCGGAGGGAGCGAGAGGCCGGGTCGCTCAATGCAGCGCAATATGGAGGCCAAGAGGTCCGAATTGCGGGAGGTGGTGGAGCGGTACCCAGAATACCGCTTGGCATTGGGTTCAGTTTCCAATTCCAATTCCGAAATCATCCAAACAGCTGGCATTGAGTGTATCCAATGCCAATTCCGAATTCCAGGCTTCAATACATACATCCAAACGGGGCCTTAGGGCGCTGTGGATAAATGGAGATATAAAATTAATTAGCTGGTGAATAAATTCAAAAGCCTTATACCACAAATGTCATAATGTGAGAACTTCCAATAAAAATTATGGTATAAGATTGACGATCAATTATAAAATTATGTTTCAAGTTGAAGCCGACTTTGGCTAATGCGTCTACATGGTATTATAGTGGAGCTAGGACTTGAGCAATGCTATTATTAGGCAGGCTACAACACGATCTTTTGGCACGACCCAAAGCACGACATGTCACGTAAAATTTTGTGTCATAAGAACACGAGACCGTATTGTGCCTCGGATCTCATCACAATGGCAGTATGGCACGTTCTGCATTTTGGATTGTGCTTGGGCCAGCATGGCACAAAAATAGCTCGTCAGTCCGCTGTTTTACTATGACAGATAATATTGCTTCCTAACTAAGAGTCACCGTGGAAGAAGTAGAGGTTATCTTTGTGGAAGAAGTAGAGGTTATCAGGGAGCTCTATTATACAGTATAAAGTTTTTAATAATACACTGTACTAATGAAAAATAAAATTAATAAATCATATTTTCCTCAATTTTGCCTCTTCTCATTTCTTCATATCAAGTTGATTTTTTCCCACATTGTGGGTAGTGTAGCAATGTATAGGTGCGATGGGTTAGCCGTGATCATTTCTTATTGTGGCGACGAGTACGCAAACCGACTATAAGTATCTGGAGGGTCATGTTTGGACTAGCATGACATGACATGACACGAAAACGTGTCGGTGTAACATGAGCTATGCTTGGGTGTGACCCGACACGGCAGTACAGCACGGGGCGAGAGAGGCCAGGGCTACCGCTGAAGTCCCCATAGTAGGTGGGGTAATAGGATAGAGCTATACTAATCATGCAGGTGGTAAGACTTAAGAGAAGTTCATTGTAATGGAAGGGAATATGATTAAATAGGTGTTGAAATGGTGTGATAGAAGAGTCGATCCAGAGTATAAAGGGATAAATGCTGACAAAAAGGAAGAAAGCATCAAGGCTGCCTGGACGGTCCAACAGCAATAGCAAACACGCTGACCTTAAAGAAACCTCAACCTATATTGTTTCGATCTCATAAATTCAAACTGACAATTTTTTTTGGATCAAATAACTTAACTACTAGTATGCGCTATGCACCTGGAGTTTTTCTTACTAAGCTTTGAAAGGAAAACGATAGATGTCTACAATTATCGACCGGAGACATTAGATAATGTGTGGCAAAATAGCCGATTTGATCTCTCAACTTCTGTCTCAGGCTCGAATTCGTCTGTTAACTATGAAATTGGCCAATCTAGTCCTCAAACTTTTTATTTGGTCTCAATTTCATCCCTAGTCCTATTTGGCATGCCAACATAGCATGCAAAGTCAACAATGGATGACCTAAAAATTAGTCAATAGATATAAATGAACTCTTTGACCTCTGATTTTTGCTCACGTTCTATGTGTCCTAAAAAATATGGTTCAATAGTAAATAATGCATAAATAAACAAATGTGTAAACCTTTTATTCATATACATAAGATCAACATTAACTTATTTTTGCTATACCAATGAATTATGGGTTAATATAGCACTTAAATTGATATCTGTGTTGCATTTGGTAACAAACCAAGAACTTTTCATCACTTTAAGATGACTTGGCATGCAACATAAGTGTGTCACATCACATCAGAGTTGAAAATGAGCTCAAATGGAAAATTTAGGAACTGAATTGGCCTTTTTGATAGTTGAAAGATGAATTTGAGTCTTCGAAGAAAGTTGAGGGATGAAATTATCTATTTTGCCATATAATGTGTAAAAACGTACGGAGTCGATGGTGGTCTCACCTCGCCATCCCGCTGTTATTGGACGGCGCTTTCGGCCTTGACGAGCCAGTCGATGCCCCCCTAATCGGGGATGTCTATTTATCGCTTTCGGCGAAGTAACGGCGATCCATCGCAGAAGACTGTGACACCCCGGCCCAGGGCTTAATAGGATATTCATACCAACAAGTTGCAACTTCTTTTCCGGAAGCCGGTCTCCTAAGAACTCCGAGGTTAAGCGTGCTTGGCCCGGAGCAATTTGGGGATGGGTGACCGACCGGGAAGTGATTTCCGGGTGCGCACGAGTGAGGACAAAGTGTACAGAAAAGACTGGTGTTGGTCTGTGAGGACAGTATATATCCTAAAAAGCAGCCAGATGTAAGCGGGCCCGGCCTCGGGGAGGCGGGACGTTACAGAATGGTATCAGAGCCGACTCTCGCGGTTTCACGAGCACGTACGGCGTAAGTGCGGAGGCATGAGCACGGGCGCGTGGGGGCGCAGATGCCACCGGCGCGTGGCGGGTCAGTGCGCGGGCATCTGGGATGCGCCGTTGGCACTGGACGCACGGACGTGGCACATGGGCTGCTGGCACTGGACGTACGGGACGTGGCCAAGAGAGGACGTTCCTGGCTTGGGATTGACCGACGAGGACGTCGGTCTCTTAAGGGGGTGAGTATGTGACACCCCGGGCCAGGGCTTAATAGGATACTCATACCAACAAGTTGCAATTTCTTTTCCGGAAGCCGGTCTCCTAAGAACTCCGAGGCTAAGCATGCTTGGCCCGGAGCAATTTGGGGATGGGTGACCGACCGGGAAGTGATTTCCGGGTGCGCACGAGTGAGGACAAAGTGTACATAAAAGACTGGTGTTGGTCTGTGAGAACAGTCTATATCCTAAAAAGCAGCCAGATGTAAGCGTGCCCGGCCTCGGGGAGGCGAGACGTTACAAAGACAAATACAAACTGGAGTAGCTTTGGCGTGGGCGCAACCACACGCTAGGAGTTAGTGGGCCGGAGGCCCATTACTCGTTCCCGAAGTTTGAGAGATAAGAGGTTAAATGAACTCGTGCAACGAATTAGAAATTGTTCCTAAAGGTTTTCAGGCATTTCGAACAGTTGAAAATAATTTAAAATGTTTAGAACTTTCAAACTTTCTAGTTTTTAGGAAACATTTGCAATTGTTCCAAAAAGGTTTCACACATATGAAAATGTTGAAAACATTTCAAAATGTTCCGAATTTTTTAAATTTCCTAGTGTTCTCAAAACATTCTGAATTGTTTTCAACATTTTGAAATGTTTCCAGAACACTAGAAAATTTAAAAAGTTTGGAACATTCTAAACTGTTGAAAATTTTTTGGAACATTCTAAATTGTTTTCAACATTTCAAAATGTTGAAAACAATTCAGAATGTTCCAAATTTTTAAATTTTCTAGTGTCCAGGAACATTTTGAAATGTTTAAATCTCGGGAGATGCAAGGCCGACGAATATATATATCCTATATAGATAGCACCCACTAACTATTTCTCTCTTCATGCAAGGTGTCAACATCATTCTCCACTAAGTGTCCCCCTAAGTTTCAACTACCTTATTAATTATAAAAAATATTCAACATGATTTTTGGGATGTGCAAGTCCACAAATGATGTGGTGCACAAGGAGAGGGAAAGGAGGAAGAAAGACACTTTGAGGCTAAAGAAATTGCAAGAAGCCATGTTGCCCAATGATCCTCCCTCACCCATTGGCTCAGAAGGACAGCAAAGTGAGCCTGAATCTATGGAGCAAATGAATGCTAGATATCAGCAAGAAGATTATTGGGGGCAGCTCTATGGTAGTGGAACCACATCCCTTGTCAACCCTACTCAGTTTCCACCACCACCTCCATCTTATGGGTTCGATGCTTTTGGATCTTGGATGTTTGATCAACATGTTGGTGATCCCGGCCAAGGTTCGAGTAGGCAAGATGAAAGACAAGACGATGAGGATGATGATCAGTAGTAGAAGCCCCAGAAAGACTCCCCTCAGGCCCTTCTTGGTGATAGATGACAAAGGGGGAGAGATTATTGAAGGATTAAAGCTTCTACTCAGTTTTCAGTGTTTCTGGTCAGGCAAATCCGGAGGTTCCGGGTTTCCAAATCCGGAAGTTCCGGGTTTGGGTGTGGGATGCCACATGCCATGTAATAAATTCGTTTTTAGCTCATGTGGACTTGAGAACAAATTGTATTGTGTGATATTGTGTGGTGAACCATGTTTAGATGCTTTAAATTAATATGTGATGCTTGTTAGTGTGATAAAAAGTGATGAAATGATGTTTTGTTGTTTTAGGCCAGTTCTGCCTGGCAAATCCGGAAGTTCCGGATTTGGAACCCGGAAGTTCCGGGTTTAGGCTGACAGAACTGACCTGCTTCTTTTATCTTTCTTTTATGTGAAGATATCTGTCATATGCATCACGTATTATTTGATCACACATTTGTTTTGCACTCCACGGATGCTAAGATTTAGGGGGAGCTCTTTGTTTTTCTTATGAATATGTGCAAAAGGGCATTTGAGGCCAAATTGATTGAATTCCATTCAATGCACATAGTAAGGGGGGCTCCTACAAAATCTGAAAATTCAAAAGCTATATTTGTTATATCTTTTTTGTAATCTTTAATCGGTGTTGTCATCAATCACCAAAAAGGGGGAGATTGAAAGTGCATCTCAGCCCCTAGTGTGTTTTGGTGGATTGATTGACACCACGATTAAAGGGCTAACTATCTTGTTGAGTATATGAGCAGGAATTGATTAACACAATTGTAATCTATATGATGAAATGAATCAAGATTCAAGACACATGCTCATATGACAAGATGAATGACATGTTCTAGTATGAGAATATTAACATGTTCTAGTATGAGAATATTAACATGTTCTAGTATGAGAATATTAACAAGCCATTCAATGACAAGATTCAATACCATGGAAATTGGGATATGTGTCAACGATAAAGAATTAATTCGTATATCCAAATGAAACTTGTTGACATAAGTGGAATTCAAAATGACAAGCCAAGGTACTGTGAATGAGACAAAGGTGTATGCTTAGGCATAGTCTCACAATTAGAGAAACTTGTCATAATGAATGTATGAGATAGTTGATGATCAAGCTAGCATGAAAGAAATGATGTTCATTGTAATGGCAAAATCAATGTGAGTTCAAGAGGGCTCTTGAGGATAAATGGATGGGATCGAAAGGCGTGTTTCTAGAGGCTATGTAAGCAAAGGCTTGGCATGAGCAAAGAAACCGATAATGATCAAGTCCAAGAATTCTAAGAGACATAGAGAATTTCATATTGACAAGTGTCATTCATTAGAGAAGAAAAACTGCTTATGGATCAAAAATAGATTTCATTGTAAGTTAATTGTGATACAAGCCTACATGAAGCTATATGTGATGCAAGGATGAAGAGTTGGAATTCGGGAATGGGTTTCTAGGTACTAAGCTTGGAGAAGGGCAATTGTGGTTGTGCCGAGGAACCAATGCTAGGGTGACGAAACGTTCCTTGTGTTCAACTTAAAGAGTCTTGGTCATGTGTGGTGTTCATGTTGGCAAGTATCAATCTTTCTAGAATTTTGTTGTGAAAATGGTGACTTGAATTAGAAGTGGATTTCATTCAAGGATAAAGGTTCAAGGTCACTAGCTCAAGGAAGATGTGCTCAAAGTAAAGAAGCCAAGTTGGATGCACACCTCAGATTGTGATTGATCAACACACGGCATAGGATGAAAAAGAGAAGCTCAAGAAGTTGAAATGTAATTTATCTTTGATCTTGAGTTTAGGTATGCCGTACTATCAAGAGGGATGCATCACAATAGTCTTTGGTTTAGTCTCAGTGCTCAAGTAACCCATGTGAGTTGAGAGAGACACAAAAGCCTCAAGAACACATATTACCTTTGCTGCCAGGGCAAATCCGGAAGTTCCGGATTTGGAATCCGGAAGTTCCGGATTTGGCACACGTGGTACTAACGGCTAGTTGGTTTGAAAACCCGGAGGTTCCGGGTTGTAGAATCCGGAAGTTCCGGATTCTAACTGTCACATAACGGCTAGTTTTGTTGGGACTGACTATTTATACCCCTTAGCCCCCTCCTTGGTGGGCTGCTATTCCAAGCACCATTCTGTTGATTGCTGGTCGTCCCAAGAAGCTTGGTAGCCATAGTTGAGCTCTCCCCAACCTCTCTTTGTGAGATTGTGTGATTAGTGTATATCCTTGAGTTGGGTTGAGAGAGTTGAATGCTTGAGAGCACTAGAGAGCACAGCAAACCTTGAGCACTTGAGATTAGCCGTGATTTGTGTGATTCGCATTTGTTACTCTTGGAGGTGAAGCCTCCTAGACGGCTAGGCGTCGCCGGCTAGCTCCCAAGGATTGTGGTGAGCAGCGGCAAGTTTGTTGCAGCACCAATCTGGCGCCACGAGGGCGCATGGTCATATAGTGGAAGGAGGAGATAGCTTGACCTTGGGGTCGATATAAGCTTCCTCAACGGAGACTAGGATTCACACGTGGGTGCACGGGGTGAATCTGAACTTCGGTAAAACAAATCCTTGTGTTCATTGCATTTACTTTTGTTTTGTGGTTTTGAGGAGCTCTCCATTAGACACTTGTGTCTTGGAGATATTGTGTTTTCGTTTGTGCAGGATCTGCGTGAACCTGCTCAAGGAACTTCTCTGAGCAGACTCTACAATTGGGGTTTGAATTTACATTCTTTTATTAGCACTACTCTTTGTGTTTACTCTGTTCTGAGTGAACTCGGAAGTTCCGGATTGACAAACCCGGAAGTTCTGAGTTCACCCACTGTCTAGCCCAAATCCGGAAGTTCCGGATTTGAAACCCGGAAGTTCCGGGTTTGGGAGACAGTGAATTTTATCCGCTGTGTTTGAGTGAAAACATGTAGGTGCGCCTATTCACCCCCCTCTAGGCGACATCACGGTCCTTTCAGTTGGTATCAGAGCCTAACTTCACATCAAAGCTTAACCGCCGTGAAGAAACGATGTCGACGTCCTATGAGGTACCCTTTGAGCCGCTTGTAAGTGATGGCTCAAATTATGCTTCCTGGTCTATTCATGTTTGTAAACATTTGCGGAAGCTTGGTCCGCTTGCTGAACGGGTTGTAGTTGCAAGCATCCTTCCTCCAAATTTTAGTTGGAAAAATGTTGATATAACAAATCAAAGGGAAATGGATTGCATGCAACTCAACGCGTTAGTTACTGATTATTTGCTGAGTAATGTATGCGCAGAAATTAATGATATCATTCTTGAGGATGAAGAAATGCGAGAAAATGCTCATCTCATTTGGAAATTTCTCAAGAATCTTTATGAAAAAGATTGCTCAGTATCATCAGTAACAAGCACAGTTCATCAAGAATCATCTGTCAAGAGTCAGAAAAACAAAAATTCAAAAGGCATTGACTCAACTTCAAAAATTTCAGCAAACCCGGAAGTTCCGGATTCAGAACTCGGAAGTTTCGGATTGAAGAATAATGCTGAAATATGTCAATCAGATGATGAATCGGCCTCTAATTGTTCTGCTCAATCACATTATGGTCATCATCAGTGCTTTATGGCCATAGCTGAAGACAATTCAGATTCAGATATTGATAGTGGTAGTGATTGTGATAGTGATGATGATGACGAGGAGCTAATGCTTGAACTTAGAAAAATAAGCAAGAAGAGCAGAGAAACAATCTTTGGGCTGATGAAAAAGGTGGTGAAGCAAGATCAAGAAATAAAGAAACAAAAGAAGGTTCTCAATAAAAAGGATGATGAAATCAAATGTCTTGCTCTAGTAGAAGCGAGAAATCATGCTCTCAAGACTGAATTGGATAAGCTTACTAGCAAGCATATGGACCTTCAAAATCAGCATCAGAAACTCAAGTGCTCCAATGACCAACTTGTGGATTCATTCGTCAATCTAGAAGTTGCTCATGAGGTCATAGTTGCAATGGTGAAATCATGCAAGCAAATTGACAACACTTGCTCACAAAATGAGAACAAAGAGAAACAATCTTGGTATGAGCAAGTAATTGTGGAAGATTGCAATGATGACCCCGCCCTAGAAAATGAAGTGCTCAAACAAGAGGTTGAGAGGCTCTCACTAGACTTGTCAAAATTAAAAGGCAAGAGTGTTGTGCAACCTTCTCAAGATAACCGTGACACCATGGTGAAGAAGCTTGAGAAGGGGTCCACCGTGCAAAACTCATGCAAACTTATACACAAGCCAAAGGAGAGCAAGTCTCAAGCAAGGAAGAAAAATATGGATCATATTAAGTGCTACAAATGCTCCAACATGGGACATTATGCCTCAGTGTGCTCAATCAAGATAGACGGCCAGCAGACCCTCTCGCAGAGACAAAGAAGCCTTGCCAAAAGAAGATGTTTTGGCTGCTGCAAAATGGGACACAGAATTGCAACTTGCCCAGACAAGTCAAGCAAACCCGGAAGTTCCGGATTGTCCAACCCGGAAGTTCCGGTTTTGAAATCACAACGGCACTTCAGGGCAAACAAAGGTTTCAAGAGAGCTCAAGAAAAGTACTTGGAGAGGAAAGTAGTTAAAGGCTATAAGAACAATCCATCAAGCAACATCAAGCACAAAGTTTGCTATACATGTCGAGAAAAAGGACATCTTTGTAAGGATTGTCCAAACGGTAACTCTCCTAAGCCAAACTTGATCAACAATGTACCTTTGTGCTATAGGAGACCTTCAAATGGTTTTGGTGCTGGTAGGATGATGAGTTCATCAACTACTCGCTCAAAAGCCATTTGGGTCCCCAAATCTTTGTTGACTAACCTTCATGGACCCAACGTGGCTTGGGTACCAAAATGTGCTTGAAAGAATTAGCAGGTACTCAGAGATGCATTGTGGACTTGGCGAACATGAGAAGAGCTTTACCTCAATATCATTGTCCAAAATTAATCTAGAAAATCGCCAAGTTGAACTCAAACCGATCCGTCATTCCAATGCATCTCCGGTAACACGTACCTCTTTCTTGTGCTAATCAAGTTCTTAAATTTGAGATTGCTTTGTAATTTCAAAATAAAAGGGTTTGATTAGTTCATTTTGTTAATTTGTAAAACATATGCAATTATCATTTGTGATGCTCTTAACAAGCTCTTTGGTGGAGCTAGTGCTTTAGTAACATTACAGGAGCATCTACAAGTATTAAAGATTCAAGAAAGATCAAGAATTCATGGATTACCCTCAGTCAAGAAAGTCTGGTAAACCCGGAAGTTCCGGATTTTGCAACCCGGAAGTTCCGGATTTCCAAAGAAATCACAGTCGAAGAATATCTGCAGAAAGACAGTTGTCTTGACCTGACTCTTAGGACTGTGAGCTCATTCTTGACTTACTCAATGTTTTATATACAATCTTTGATTAAATCCAACCAAGATATGAAATGAGTCTCCTCAAGTGTCTTTATCGATCACAAGTGCATATCTCAAGAATCCTATCCTTGATGCACTTATTTAGGGGGAGATTAATTCACATTTTGTGTCGAGCTACTAACCTCGCTTTCAAGGCTTCATGTGTGTAGAAAACATATACATGATCACAAGGGTAATATGCTTCACTACGAGTATGCCACTTGACTTCAAGGTCACCAATCCAACTTGAAAAAGGGCCAAGGTATGTTTTATTAGGGTCAGGTATTTATGTTTTGCATCTAGACCCTCTACATGCTAGTGTGTGCATGTTTTGTATCAAGTAATTCAAAGTCATTTAGTGTAACTTTAGATATTTGATTGATACCTTCTTTTGAGTTTGACTTAGTGTCAAGAGAACTAAATTGTTGTAAGGTATGAGCCAAATATGCTAAAAACGTTACTTAACTTGAGTTACTAGATACATGAATGTTATAGGATAGATTTTTCGAAAACCCAACTAGTATGCTAGGCTGTATGCTGTTTTGAAACTTTTGGTTCTTGGTCTTTGTGACCATGTCAAGTTGCCTTGTGGTTATAGTTACACTTGCTTGATTGTTGGCTAACCACAAAGCAACAAGACTCTCTCAAGTCCATAGGATCTATTCAAATCTCATCTCAAGGGGTATATTCTTTGGAAATGGTATCTCTCATCAAATTCAAGCCTAGGTTCCTAGTTCAAATGGATATCTAAGACAAAGGAACCAAAATATCAAAATATTTCTCTTGTCATGGCCCTCTCATTTAGAAATCAAACTCTATCAACACTTTTGAGATATTTTGCCCAATTCTGAGAATAGTCTAGATTCTCTGGGTTCCAGCTCGGATTCTCTGGGGTGACCCGGATACTCTGGCATTTCTCCCGGATTCTCTGGAGTTTACCCAAGAACAGTAGTAAACCCGGAAGTTCCGAGTTTACAACCCGGAAGTTCCGGATTCAAGTGGGTAAAAATATTCACCTCAAAAATTCTGGGAAATTTCCATGGATATAGAGTTCCAAAACTATTATGGATGTTCAAGAAGTTGGAACACACCTTTATCTCGGGCAAATACACTCAAAACCAAGTCAAATCAGAAAGGGATTGTGAAAGCCGGAAGTTCCGGTTTTGTAACCCGGAAGTTCCGGATTTCAACAGTTATATCACTTTTTAGCCCGTGACTCACCCTTTCACCCCTTATTCACTCTCTCACACACTGCCCGACACTTCCCTGTTTGTGAGAGGCGATTTTGTGGTGATTCAAGGATTTGACCAAGGTTTTTAAGGGGCAAAGGTGGGCTCTTGGTGATTTCAATCCAGAGGTTCCGGGTCCACCCTCCGGAATCGATTTCAAACCCTTCTCACCATGAGCAACGGTACAAAATCATTTCTTTTGCTCGATCTCTTTACCTAGGATTGATCTGTTCAATTCCTTTGGTAGAACACCTACATTTAGACCATAGATGATATCCCTAGCAAAAGAATCATGTTTCCATGGTCGATTCTGTTGATGCTCGTAGTTAGGGTTTTCTGGGCAAACCCGGAAGTTCCGGATTTCAAATCCGGAAGTTTCGGATTTACCTAGAAAACTGGAATCCAATTCTGATCTTCCAAATTATCGGATTCTTTCACTCAAAATCATTCCAGTCCTAAATCCAAGGTTCCTCTTCTATTTTTCACAGATAATTCAGATGATGAAAGGTTTGTTTTGAGGAGAAGGAGCAAAAATCCTAATGTTCCCATTGGGACTAGAAGATCCATAAGGCAACTTTCCAGAGGCACCTTGCACATTACAGATGAGCCAGAAATTCAGGAGGAAAACAACACCTCTAGTGATGATGGGGAGGAGAGTGATCCAAATTATCATGAATCACCTCCCCATGGGACAAAAAGAAGTGGTAGGCAAATGAGGAGCAGCAGCAGCAGTGGTGGCCATGGAGTTGGCAGTGGTAGTGCTCAACCCGATGAAGAAGAGGAAGAAGAGGGGCAGCAACAGCAGTCCGGTCAGCCACTCTTTGTGACTGGAGTCATGATGAGAAAGCCAAGTATTCCCCATGACTATATCATAACTGATTACATGAAGAGGGGAATGACAGACAAAGTAAGAAAAGAAAAATTGAAGAATCCTTTGCATGCTAAGAAAGGAAGAAGTGTTGATTATAGATTTCAAACCAAGTTTCATCAAGACTTCTATGTGAGTGCAATTCTTAGCAAGAAATACAAAGTGGCACGCTCTCAATTTATGAATTGGCCAAAACTTGAAAGAATGGGAGATCCAATCTTTAATGAGATCATTAGTGCATGCAAGGCTAAGCACATATACAAAATCATGGCATTTCAATATGATTGGAACATAGAAGTGATTGCCCAATTTTATGCCACTTGCCATTTTAAAACACATGATGATATGAGATGGGTCCATTGGATGACAGAGGGAAAATGGTATAAGATTAATTATGCTGAGTTTGCAGTCATGTTTGGGTTTGGGAGAGCTGATGCAGAAAGAGTTAGACTTCACCTTAGCTCTCCTCTCCCCAAAGAAGAAATGAAATGCATGTACTTACCTGGCAGAGAGTCAGAGTTTGGGGGGCCTAAAGGACTAATTCCATTTTATGCATATCTTAACAAGTTCTTTAGGAAGACACTTGCTCCAAGAGAGGGTGATGCTCACAATATATCGTCATATGGAAAGAATTTGCTATATGCTTTAACTCCTAGTGAGCCAGAGTTCAGTGTGTTTGATTACATATGGGAGGAAATCAAGTCCATATCTGAATCACCTCAAAAGTGTTGTGGTTTTGGAGCTTATCTCATGTTCATGATTGATCAAAAGACCAACAAAAGATTTGAGTGTGATTATAAACATCCTCCTGTTGATGTCAAGATGGACTCACACCCCGGACCCACTCTTGCTGAAATTATTACATCTAGAGAGCAAGATGCAGCTCCAGGTGATGGTGATACAGCCCCACATGCTCCTACACATGCTCCTAGTGCACCACATGTTCCTACTCGCTCCTATTCTAGGCGTGGTGGCTCTAGATCTCAAAATTGGGAAAAGCCTCCCTCTCCAATTAGAAAGATGTTCAACATGATTTTTGGGATGTGCAAGTCCACAAATGATGTGGTGCACAAGGAGAGGGAAAGGAGGAAGAAAGACACTTTGAGGCTAAAGAAATTGCAAGAAGCCATGTTGCCCAATGATCCTCCCTCACCCATTGGCTCAGAAGGACAGCAAAGTGAGCCTGAATCTATGGAGCAAATGAATGCTAGATATCAGCAAGAAGATTATTGGGGGCAGCTCTATGGTAGTGGAACCACATCCCTTGTCAACCCTACTCAGTTTCCACCACCACCTCCATCTTATGGGTTCGATGCTTTTGGATCTTGGATGTTTGATCAACATGTTGGTGATCCCGGCCAAGGTTCGAGTAGGCAAGATGAAAGACAAGACGATGAGGATGATGATCAGTAGTAGAAGCCCCAGAAAGACTCCCCTCAGGCCCTTCTTGGTGATAGATGACAAAGGGGGAGAGATTATTGAAGGATTAAAGCTTCTACTCAGTTTTCAGTGTTTCTGGTCAGGCAAATCCGGAGGTTCCGGGTTTCCAAATCCGGAAGTTCCGGGTTTGGGTGTGGGATGCCACATGCCATGTAATAAATTCGTTTTTAGCTCATGTGGACTTGAGAACAAATTGTATTGTGTGATATTGTGTGGTGAACCATGTTTAGATGCTTTAAATTAATATGTGATGCTTGTTAGTGTGATAAAAAGTGATGAAATGATGTTTTGTTGTTTTAGGCCAGTTCTGCCTGGCAAATCCGGAAGTTCCGGATTTGGAACCCGGAAGTTCCGGGTTTAGGCTGACAGAACTGACCTGCTTCTTTTATCTTTCTTTTATGTGAAGATATCTGTCATATGCATCACGTATTATTTGATCACACATTTGTTTTGCACTCCACGGATGCTAAGATTTAGGGGGAGCTCTTTGTTTTTCTTATGAATATGTGCAAAAGGGCATTTGAGGCCAAATTGATTGAATTCCATTCAATGCACATAGTAAGGGGGGCTCCTACAAAATCTGAAAATTCAAAAGCTATATTTTTTATATTTTTTTTGTAATCTTTAATCGGTGTTGTCATCAATCACCAAAAAGGGGGAGATTGAAAGTGCATCTCAGCCCCTAGTGTGTTTTGGTGGATTGATTGACACCACGATTAAAGGGCTAACTATCTTGTTGAGTATATGAGCAGGAATTGATTAACACAATTGTAATCTATATGATGAAATGAATCAAGATTCAAGACACATGCTCATATGACAAGATGAATGACATGTTCTAGTATGAGAATATTAACATGTTCTAGTATGAGAATATTAACATGTTCTAGTATGAGAATATTAACAAGCCATTCAATGACAAGATTCAATACCATGGAAATTGGGATATGTGTCAACGATAAAGAATTAATTCGTATATCCAAATGAAACTTGTTGACATAAGTGGAATTCAAAATGACAAGCCAAGGTATTGTGAATGAGACAAAGGTGTATGCTTAGGCATAGTCTCACAATTAGAGAAACTTGTCATAAGAAATGTATGAGATAGTTGATGATCAAGCTAGCATGAAAGAAATGATGTTCATTGTAATGGCAAAATCAATGTGAGTTCAAGAGGGCTCTTGAGGATAAATGGATGGGATCGAAAGGCGTGTTTCTAGAGGCTATGTAAGCAAATGCTTGGCATGAGCAAAGAAACCGATAATGATCAAGTCCAAGAATTCTAAGAGACATAGAGAATTTCATATTGACAAGTGTCATTCATTAGAGAAGAAAAACTGCTTATGGATCAAAAATAGATTTCATTGTAAGTTAATTGTGATACAAGCCTACATGAAGCTATATGTGATGCAAGGATGAAGAGATGGAATTCGGGAATGGGTTTCTAGGTACTAAGCTTGGAGAAGGGTAATTGTGGTTGTGCCGAGGAACCAATGCTAGGGTGACGAAACGTTCCTTGTGTTCAACTTAAAGAGTCTTGGTCATGTGTGGTGTTCATGTTGGCAAGTATCAATCTTTCTAGAATTTTGTTGTGAAAATGGTGACTTGAATTAGAAGTGGATTTCATTCAAGGATAAAGGTTCAAGGTCACTAGCTCAAGGAAGATGTGCTCAAAGTAAAGAAGCCAAGTTGGATGCACACCTCAGATTGTGATTGATCAACACACGGCATAGGATGAAAAAGAGAAGCTCAAGAAGTTGAAATGTAATTTATCTTTGATCTTGAGTTTAGGTATGCCGTACTATCAAGAGGGATGCATCACAATAGTCTTTGGTTTAGTCTCAGTGCTCAAGTAACCCATGTGAGTTGAGAGAGACACAAAAGCCTCAAGAACACATATTACCTTTGCTGCCAGGGCAAATCCGGAAGTTCCGGATTTGGAATCCGGAAGTTCCGGATTTGGCACACGTGATACTAACGGCTAGTTGGTTTGAAAACCCGGAGGTTCCGGGTTGTAGAATCCGGAAGTTCCGGATTCTAACTGTCACATAACGGCTAGTTTTGTTGGGACTGACTATTTATACCCCTTAGCCCCCTCCTTGGTGGGCTGCTATTCCAGGCACCATTCTGTTGATTGCTGGTCGTCCCAAGAAGCTTGGTAGCCATAGTTGAGCTCTCCCCAACCTCTCTTTGTGAGATTGTGTGATTAGTGTATATCCTTGAGTTGGGTTGAGAGAGTTGAATGCTTGAGAGCACTAGAGAGCACAGCAAACCTTGAGCACTTGAGATTAGCCGTGATTTATGTGATTCGCATTTGTTACTCTTGGAGGTGAAGCCTCCTAGACGGTTAGGCGTCGCCGGCTAGCTCCCAAGGATTGTGGTGAGCAGCGGCAAGTTTGTTGCAGCACCAATCTTGTGCCACGAGGGCGCATGGTCATATAGTGGAAGGAGGAGATAGCTTGACCTTGGGGTCGATATAAGCTTCCTCAACGGAGACTAGGATTCACACGTGGGTGCACGGGGTGAATCTGAACTTCGGTAAAACAAATCCTTGTGTTCATTGCATTTACTTTTGTTTTGTGGTTTTGAGGAGCTCTCCATTAGACACTTGTGTCTTGGAGATATTGTGTTTTCGTTTGTACAGGATCTGCGTGAACCTGTTCAAGGAACTTCTCTGAGCAGACTCTACAATTGGGGTTTGAATTTACATTCTTTTATTAGCACTACTCTTTGTGTTTACTCTGTTCTGAGTGAACTCGGAAGTTCCGGATTGACAAACCCGGAAGTTCTGAGTTCACCCACTGTCTAGCCCAAATCCGGAAGTTCCGGATTTGAAACCCGGAAGTTCCGGGTTTGGGAGACAGTGAATTTTATCCGCTGTGTTTGAGTGAAAACATGTAGGTGCGCCTATTCACCCCCCTCTAGGCGACATCACGGTCCTTTCACACCTACTAAAGTCATTAACTCTATTTCTCTTAACATGCAAGTTATTCCTATCATATAGGAATCAATTATATTAAATGACACATCAACGTCCACTAGAGCCATCTATTTATGTTTTCCATCGATTTTTTTATGAATGTTGTCATGCAATCATCTTAATTTTTCTACTTTTAAATTTCACGTTAAATTTAAGAAATCCCGCAGCAACGCGCGGGGTACTCCCTCCGTTCGGAAATGATCTACATATTTTGACTAGAGAAAGTCATTCGAAGTAAAGTTTGACTTATTAATCACTCTTAGAATATAATGTCAATTACGAATAACTCAATGTCATCTCAAAACCTCTTTGAATACATATGTATTGACATAAATTTTATAAACTAATTATACATATAATTTAACTAATTATTAGTCAAAGTTTATAAAATTTGACTTTCTCTAGTCAAAATATGTAGATCATTTCCGAACGGAGGGAGTATCACCTAGTAGAAAGATAAAAATTCGACTAGCTTAATTAATACTGGGCGACCTCGAGGCATTGGAAAGTGAAATAGATGAGGCCGGATAAAAACAGAAATAGATAAAGGTCACCGCCCACCAGTCCAGCAGCACGTCTCGGCTTCTGCGACGCGATGGCTAGCAGCCACGCGCGCGACAAATAGAATTGCCCCCCCCCCCCCCTAATCCGCATGCTGGGGCCCGGCGTCGCCCGCCTCCTTTTGCCGCGGCCGTCGCTTTTCCCAAGGCCGCCGACCCCGACCCAACAAAGTGGCGGCCAGAAGAAAACTCGGCAGAGCATCTCGCTCGGAAAAAAACTACCACGACCCCATCCATTCCGTTCCACCGCGCGCACCGATCGCGGCGGCGGCGGCATCAGGAGCGGCCGCGATGGGGAAGGGGCCGTCGTCGCGGGCGGCGTCGCGGCACCATCAGTTCCGCGCGCGTGCCAAGACCCGCGTGGACGACCTCCAGGAGATGTTCTCGGGCCTCCAGTCCGCGCGAAAGGACTCCCGCCCGGCCGACGCCGCCGTCCTCGAGGCGCAGCTGCAGCAGATGCTCCGGGAGTGGCGCTCCGAGCTCAGCGCTCCCTCCCCGGCCTCCTCTCTCCAGGTACACGTCCTTTCGCTAATTCGCTTCCTCCGATCATTTTCGCCTCCACCTTTTTGGGCATCTTTTTGTTGCGTCGCTGATGTTTTGGTTCGGTGGCTGTGATTGACGGCAGGGCAACACCAGGGAGCTGTCGGATCCGCCATCGGAGACTCTGCGATTGCTGCAGCTGGCGACGGCCGATGAGGAGGACGACGCCACGAGCAAGCTGGTCGAGCAGCAGCAGCAGCAGCAGCCCCCTCCCCCGCCCCCGCCCCCAGCCAACCAGAGCCAGGGGCACGCGCTGGGATGCCAGGACCTGAAGCCGGAGCCGCGCGAGGAAGAAGTTGACATCGCAGTGGCGCAGCCACAGCCGCAGCTGCTGGGTCAGGGGGTTCTGCCTAATGGTGCTCCTGCCGCGGCTGCTGTGTTCCATGATCAGGTATAGTTTATTACTCCTTGTTTGCTGTATGCAAGGTCGAACATTTTTGTTGATCTTAGTGGAATGCCGAGCTATCGATCTTATGAATAAAACTGCTGGTGTGGTGCTAGGATTTGTGGTTGAGTGTGATCATGTGTCAGACGATTTTGTTGGACTTATCTACTTCGTACTCGTACAGATGCCCATGTGGTCTGTCTCATT
The DNA here is from genome assembly GCF_016808335.1 of Panicum virgatum. NCBI lineage: Eukaryota > Viridiplantae > Streptophyta > Magnoliopsida > Poales > Poaceae > Panicum > Panicum virgatum. The sequence goes on along the minus strand of NC_053140.1, from coordinate 48,662,980 downwards.
GTGTGCTTTTAGTTGGGTTGGTGTGATCTGCAAGCACCTACCCCTCACTAAAACATCTGTTGGTCCTTTCTGCGTCTTTGGGGATAAATTTTGCTGGACATATGTGCCTACCCTCTGCGTTCTGTTTTCGAGACAATGGGACAGGTTCTCCTGTTCTTCAATATGATGGGAACTCTGGATTTAGATGGAAGTTTTCAGTGGGTTTCATATTGATCTAAGTCTTTCATTTTGTAATGTAAAAGGAAGGTTACAATTCGTGAGAAGAGTTCAAGTTTATGTCTCTGTCTCTGGTGTATCGTTGAACTCACTTCTTGGGGGCTCAGGTTTCCTTTGTCCCTTGTGCATGCTAGATTGCTAGTGCCTTCTGATTTGGATCATATCTAGATGGAATTTAAGTTGATTGGCTCATTCTGTTACTTCTTATCACTTGATTCATTGTTGAGTAGAAGTTTATGGATATAACACTACGCTTTCCATCCCATTATTGACAACATTGTGGCTCCACGAGCTGCATAATTCCATCTATTTTGTCTTGAGCCCACCTATGCTTGTTTACCATTTCCGTCTATAGTATCAAATCTATACTAGGAGATCTTCTATGCTCTAAATGCTTATGGAGATATTGAATTGTTCAGTGAAATGCCATTTGTTATCTATTTCGAATATTTTAGGATGACCTCTATAAAAGTCACTGAAATATAACACCATTGGTTATTTTACCATCGTGAGATAGGTGCTGTTAATCTGGGCAGTCATTTTCTCGTGCGTTCTAATTATGCTAACACCCGTTGTACTGTATACACCATGTTTCTTAACTTTGTGATACGTTTTTTTTTTAGATAATGGAACTCTGTGATATGTGACTGCTAACTCAATGTGGGACTAGCCTGGATTGTTGAAACTTGAGCTGTATGGAAGCAGTAGTGTACACTGTACTGTCAGGAAAATGAATGGAGTTGCTAGAAGGCGTGCTGTCGAATTCACCATGATCCTTTGTGACGTCTAAAAATCAAGTGAATGTTTGGAATAGGGATCTAGTGAGCTATGCACGTGATAATTATTGGGACATATTGTGTTTTCAATTGATTTTTTTATTTCTTAGAAAAACTGTAGTTTTTAGAGCTGAAAAGGGACTAAACCTGTGAATTTAATATTATTAAAGGGGCAGAGTGCAAACCTACTATGACACAAGTTTACTATTGTTTGTGAACACTAAATTTGAGCAAAGCACTTCTATTTTACCACCATCATTAGATTAGAGGGTCGTCACCTCTTGTGCTTACCTCAGCAGAAATGCTTTATCTGAATAATGCTAGACAAACTGTCTGCTTTGGTGTGTGCGCGCGCGCGCGCCTGTAGCAGCGCCGGCTGGTGTTGGGGGTTATAGTACACAGTAAGAAGCTCTTGGAAGGTGAGCCTGTAGCAGTGCCGGCAGGTGTTGGGGGTTATAGTACACAGTAAGAAGCTCTTGGAAGGCTGTGAGGTTGACAAAGAACATGAGTACCTGACATTGGGGGTGGCGACCAAGCTAGGTTGGGTAAGCCTAGGGGCCATAGCCCATAGAAGCTAGGATCATGAGAGAACCAGGGAAAATTAGAGTTGATTGGTCCTTTTCTTTTAATTATCTCATTTTTTTATAACAATCAACTAATCTCTATCAAAGTTCCTAAGTCACTAGCAGTGTCATATTTTGCATGATTTTATTAATCCATAACAATTTATTAGCATAATATTTAGCAGTGAATTTTAGATGGTAGATGCCTACTATTTTTTTCTCCTTGAGTATCATTTCTATAATAAGTTGACTAATTTTAGTAATTAGTGATTCTAATGCTAATACAAGTATAAAAAGCTTTACAATTTCTAGAGAACTAGAACCACAGGAAAAAAAATTAAATGAGTATAAAGTTTCGCTTATAGGCAAGAGGTCAATAGCGACTAGTGTATGCAGCATGCGATGGCCGATGGATATCGGAAATGATGGGGGTCTATATATTTCTATTGTCTTTTGTATGCAGCATGCAATGGATATTGGAAATGGTGGGGGTCAGTATATTTCTCTTGTCTTTTTTGAAGTAAACAACATCATTCTGCTTCCCAATTGCGTACAAGGAAGCTTTGCTACTGTCTTGGTAGGCTAGTATAACACTCATTTTGATTTTCCGCTGCCTGTTGTTTAGCTTTCTTATGTATATCCTTAGCATTGTAAATACTAACACTTAGTCCTTGATGTTGTATCATTTAGCTGCTATGTACTGCTTTATAAGTAATTCTAGGGCGCACATAATTGGCACACTCGTTGATGTTGCTTGTGACGTTACCTTTCTGCCATTTACGTTCCAAATTCAAATTTGATGGAGTAATGCTAAGTTTAATAAGTTTTCACCTTATCCTCGCAGATGTACTATGTGAATCAGGAGCTTACGGTTGAGGATTTTCTTTATGATGATGATTACAAGATAAACCTTTCTGGGTCTAATCCTGATGTTCTCAATAACCTGGAAGGGATTGGTCAGCTGGAATTCCCACAGTTCAATTTTCCGCAAGAGTTACCCCCTAATGTTTATCTTGACATGAGTAACTGTGGACAGAGTACCGGGGATGTTTTCCTGCACATGTCAGATTTGCTCACAACAATGACTCCAGCACCTTCGGCATTCCTGAGGCCAAAGTGTGCTCTCTGGGACTGCCCCAGGCCTGCTATCGGATCAGAAAGATGGCATGATTATTGCAGCATGTATCATGCTGATTTAGCTGTGAAGGAAGAGGGCCCTCCAGGTACAATGCCTGTGATCCGTCCAAGAGGCATTGATCTGAAAGATGGTCCCCTGTTTGCTGCTCTTAGTGCAAAAATCCAAGGAAAACATGTTGGGATTCCTATCTGTGAAGGAGCTGCAACTGCAAAGTCCCCGTGGAATGCACCTGGTTAGCGTCTCCATAACATGCGTCTTCACATGGTACTAATAAATGTTTTTACTAATTGTTAGCTCATCTGTATCATTGCAGAACTTTTCGATCTCTACATTTTTGAAGGTGAATCTATCAGAGAATGGTTGTTTTTTGACAAACCAAGGAGGGCATTTGATAGTGGAAATCGAAAGCAACGTTCCTTGCCAGATTACAATGGCCGTGGTTGGCATGAATCAAGGAAGCAGGTGATGAAGGACTTTGGGGGTCTGAAGAGGTCCTATTACATGGATCCACAGCCATCCAACAGCTATGAATGGCATCTCTATGAATACGAGATCAATGACTGTGATGCTTTTGCCTTATACCGGCTTGAGTTCAAATCTTCAGATGCAAAGAAGAATGCTAAATCAAAAGTAGCTTGTAATCCACTGAGTGAAATTCAGCAGCAAATGGTTAGACTCAGTGCAGATAGTCCTGTGGACACCAAACGGACAGCCCGGGGTAGGACAAAGGCTAACCCGATAGATGTCAGTACTAACATCTATTCAGTTCCAAACACCACGGTTCAAGCTAATGTTCCAAATGCTTACCAGCCAGTGTCAGAAGCGCACCAGATGACATATTTGAACGGCAGTGTCGTTTATGGACCTCATCTGCCGTATGGTTACTCGGCTGAAAGAGGTGACTTCTATTGGAACTCGAATGATGGGACATGAACCGACAGTCACATTTGATTTATGGCATATTGCACCTTCGATTTCTAACACTACGAGCTATGATTATTGGGTCTACTCTATTAGCATGACCCCCACCCCGATCTTCTTGTAATTGTATCTGGCCCAATCTACAGGAGACCTCTCTGAAACAAGGGATGTCAATGCTGCAGTTCCCTTTTCTGCAGTAACTTTGACTGTGTAATAGAGCTTATAGTATCATGAAAATAGCATCTTGGTGCGCAGTCGTATGAAAGATAAATCTCATGGTTTGGTAGACGAGTAACCTTTGTGTGGGCATATCAGTCATCAGTCCTGTTGTTTATGCATGAATCATGATGCTATTCTGAGCCTGGGTGCAAGGTTTATCATGAAAACTCTCTGTGGTATTTTGCAGGTTCGCAAACTTGTTTTGACATTTAGCATAACTTGTCGTAGCAACAGAGGCACATATGACAGAAGTATCAATCGCTGAATAGTCTTGTTCAGAGTGCTGGAGGTCTGATGCCAAACTGGCCAATAGTTTTGCTTCTGGTGCTGCAGCAGTGGCCAGCGGCTGACGCCAAACTAGTGAAACTTACCATTGATCTCGTACCGGGCCGTCAAAGAGTTCGTCATGGATGTATGGTCCCAGCTGTCATAGCTCTGAAAGAGAAGTTATTCCCTGTCCATCTTTCGACGACACCCAAAAGATTCGGGGTGAGAATGTGAGATCGTTACGCTTCGAAAGAGAGATAGCACGACCACATATGTGTCACGGTCTTAGATGCTCGTAAAAAAAGTGGTGGGATGCTATATCGTTTCCGGCAAAAAACAGGCTGATTAACCTTTTCTTTTTAGATTGACGGCTGATTTTCTTTCTCTTTTTTTTTGAAACGAGCTGATTATCTTTCTCACCGCAAAATAAAAGAAATTCGAAAGACTTATCCTCACCTGCCACGCGAGGGGTCTTATCTATTATTGATGCACTCGTCGAGCCAAAATTTGCTAAAATAAACTACAATATCATGCCATGTAAAATAAGCTAAGCGACATGCCACACAATTATTATTTGGTAAAAAAATATCATTAGATATCTACTTGCATGCCTGATTAACTGTGTTAACCGGTTAACCCTACTCCTCTGTCACGTTCTTTTCACGAGTCTACAGACGGAGGAGGTATTTTGCAAGCAGAGGCCGTGAGCACGCGGCCTTCGCAGACCGAGCCAAACGGAAACGGGGCCGGGCGAGTCGGCTTGTCAACAAAGTCAACTGGCTACCACTCCGTCTCGCGCGCCACCGCACGTCCGCACCGCACCCGCACCCGCACCCGGCCACCCCCACCCGGTTCCCGGCCTGTGGCTGGCTGGAGGGCCGAGCCGCCGAGCTCCCCCCGTTCCCCTCGCCTAGATTCCCAGCCCACCAGGCAGGCAGGCACCAGTGCTAAAAGAGGTAGGGTTTCCGATTCCTTCCGCGGTTCAGTGCCCCCACACCCCGCGTGCAGCTTAGGCGAACCCCTCCGCTCCTTCCGCCGCGCTCTCCTCTCTACCTGCGCCCGCCGCCGCCGCCATGGGGAGGGGAAAGTTCAAGGGAAAGCCCACCGGCCGCCGCAACTTCTCCACGCCCGAGGAGATCGGTAACGACGCGTCCGCCCCCCCCCCCCTGTCTCGTCTGGTTTGTGTGGGATTCGAATTCATCTCTGGAGCTCGCCACGGGGTTTGCCTCCGTGCCGAGGCGGCTGCTTGATCTGATGTCTCCGGCGCGAGGTGGTTTTCTGACCGGGCTTGCGTGGTCGAGCAGAATTCGGACCTTACGGGTAGCTTGTTGCCACTTTGGGTTGTGATGCTTTTAGTCGGCGCTGCGGGGTTTTCATGGGATCTATGGTGTATATCGGATCGCTGAAGGAAGGGGATTCGTTGATCTAGCTGTTCGATTTAGAAGCTCAGGGCACCTGTTTATACACTCCGTTTGGTTTGGGTACATAATCCTTTTTCGAAAGGTTTAGTTGCTTTCTTCATCCAATGATGCAGTGGAGCAACTCGAATACTTGGTACTATTCTCCTGTTGATTCAACAGCATCTTTTATTCTGTATATTCACTGTCAGAGATCTTCACGTAAAAGGGTTTGTGTGAAGTTTAAACGCAGTGAGAAATCAATTAGCACACTCTATCTGGCCTCAGATAAAACTCTTCAGCGGCTGGGTACATGAAAGAAATGCTACACTAAACCTCTTCCCATATGGATTTTCTCTCTCGTTGTTTTTGACTTATTATATGGATGGTTATATTTCCTGTGGATATCCTACTAACATCATTTTTTCGGCCTATTTCTGATAATCGTTTTTCCCTCCAAATAATTGCAGCTGCTGGTACTTCAGGTCGTCCGCGCACCTTTAAGAAGGTCAGTATAATTCATTGAATTAGTTCCATCCACACGTTTACTTTTATAGTTTCATTCATTCTGACCCTTCAACGCTCCTACGAATCAAAAATTATTTCTACACTAAACCATGGAAGTGTTAGACATTCTTTGTAGTTGAGCTGTTTTTATAGTTTTGAACTTTTGATGATGCTAGCACAACTTAGCTATTGCATTTGCACAATCTAATGCATGCATAAAAAATCAATATCAAATTTGGTTTCTGTAAATTATTTGTTGAATTACTGGAATCTAATAACTCTATAAAGTATGCAAATATATGGTTTGAGGTCTGTCCTGATCACTTGATCAGTATTTGTTGAGCTGTATCACTGACATCAATGTCATCACAAAAGTTTTCTCAGCTAGGTCAATCACTGATTTAAAAGTTATTTAGGCTCAGTTTGGATCACCTAGGACTAATGACTAAACATTAGGTAACTAAACTTTAGTCCATGCCTGTTTGGATTCATGGACTAAACTTTAGGTGGAAAACCATTTGAAACACATAAATGGGTGAAACTAAACTTTAGTTTGAATTAGGTGGGTTCTATGGACCAATGGACTAAACTTTAGTTGGGATGAAACCAAACTTTAGTCCACCTGTTTGGATCACCTAATGGACTAAACTTTAGGCCTAAAGTTTAGTCCATGGATCCAAACAGGTCCTTAGTTGGACACAGTAACTACCTAGCTGCAAAATTGATTTGTAACAGTTGATTTGTATTGAAAATTAAATAGAAGGAGGAAGAGGAAGAGGAGGAAGAGGAAGAAAGAGAAGAATCTGAAGACGAGTCTGATGATAAGCCTGTAAGGACTTTCAAATCCAGCTAACTCATGTGCATGCTTTGTTTGTAATGATCTCACATGCTATATGATATTCCCAGAAAAATAAAGGTACCGAAGGTATTATTCAGATCGAAAATCCAAACTTGGTGAAAGCGAAAAATATTAAAGCCAAGGAAGTTGATGTAAGTTGCTGGCTGCTGGTACCATTTTGTTTTTTTTCTAATCTTCATATCACCATGCTTTTAGGAGGAAAAAATTCATGGATGTCTTTCCATGGCAAGGCTGGTATCATAAGTTCCCCAGTTTTTTCTAACCTATGTTGTCTTATCACCATTTTGTTTTTTTTTCTAATCTTCATATCACCATGCTATTTTTAATCTTGTATAGTCATGAAGGAAATCCCGTGATATGTTGTCCTGCTGGATTTGACTTCCACAATACTTTTTCCATGTATAGCTAATTGTTGTAGTTAGCACTTTTGCTGCCTTAGTCATGTTCTATTACTTGAATAATTTTTGTCCATAAGCAGCTAACTAAGCTTTCATTGTGCAGCTTGGGAGAACAACTGAACTCTCGAGGCGTGAAAGGTGCACTTTCTTATTGAGCTAAATGTGCCATTTTCTTATTTTTTAACTTAAGACAATAATAGGGTGTTTGGTTTATGGGACGGTCCATCATCTAACACTCCTTGCATTTTTGTTTGGTTTCTGGAATGGAATGGGTTAATCCATGACCACCCCACAAGCGTATGATTAGCTTAGCCATGAGGAATGGGCTAATCCTAGCAAAATTCATGGGATGGATTCATGGACCACCTCATCTAGCATGATTGGGTTCCTCAACCCAAACATCCCCTAAGTTTGTGTTTTGATATTTTCACTACATTTTCCTGTTATATCTATTTCTTGCATTGTCATTTGGCATGAGAACTGCTAATCAAAGCCTGTGGGTAGTGCAAAAATAAAGTATGCAATTGATAGCGGATGAATCTTGCCTGTACCCGCTAATTGAAAACGTATTGATGGATGGCCGGGAGGAGCTCACTGTCTTTAAACATGTTTGTCTACAAAACCTTTTGGGTTCATCGACTCTATTTTCATGTTATCATGTTCATTCTGTAGAGAGGAACTTGAGAAACAAAAAGCTCACGAACGTTATATGAAGCTTCAGGAGCAAGGAAAAACAGAACAAGCACGGAAGGATTTGGGTGAGAACTCTTAAGCTTTCTGATACTCTTCTTACTGGTAACTATTGATAATAATTTGAATAAGTATTAACATTCATCTGATGCTAGCAATGACCAGTGTTAAACTTTTCACAGTGACTAATGTAGTAATTGTGTGCAATACAGGTGAAGGGATCAATATCAATACTAACAAAATAAACAATCATGTAATGGTTCACCTTACTTTAAGCCAGGCTATTAGATCTCACTTTTAGTTAGGTTTTAAGCATAAAATTATTTCATTTGGTTAGTAGTGGTTTTGTGGCTGTAATTTCCACCTGAAATTTAACTTACGAACTAAAGCTGTTTCCCCTTGAATGTTCTGCACTTGTGGAATATGATGGTTACCTCTTCATGTACCAAATATTTTTGAAGCTAAGATACACCCTGCCGTTAAATGTTGTCCTGTTATTTCTGTCCAGCTGTCCAGAGTTCTTGGCATATGTAAAGTCATCTAAGATGTGTGCAATCTCATCAAGTGTTATTGTTACTGAAACACTGTTCTTGAATGTCAAATAGCCGTAACCCACCCTTATAATTCTGTGAATGCAGATCGTCTTGCTTTAATAAGACAACAAAGGGCTGATGCTGCAAAGAAACGTGAAGAGGAGAAAGCTGGTACACCCCTTGCTATTTTTTTATCCTCTTCATTCATGCTCTTAAATTTTGTTCTTTAGCAAGTGGTTGGTCACAAATCTAGAATATTTCTACTTGAAATCTTATTTGTATGCTTTATATGGATATTTATGCTTGATTTGCCCAACAATTGGTACCTTTTGGTACA